>NW_027526203.1:416928761-417302661 GCF_048455015.1 Haemaphysalis longicornis | reverse complement strand
TACTGGTTATTCTAACACAAATGTTTAGCGAGTTTTTTTTTTTTCATGGACACTACCAAGCTGGGTGATTCTATCTTTTTTTTTCTACCCAGCCTGGCATATCCTCTCACGTTCGAGAACTCATATTCTCTGTAGAATAATAAAACCCATTTCTCTTTCTGAAGAAATGTGTTATTTTCCATATCCTGGCATCAAATGCTCGCGATAAGCCCGCGTTAACCATCAACTAACTCTGGTCACACTTTTTACTCCATGCGCTTTAACGTCGGACAAAGAGACAGGTTTCAACAGGCATCAAAGCGAGTTGATTCTCCAGCGGTGGTGCCGGCAGGAATTTTCGAAGCAGATGTCGTCGTACTGACTTTGTTTTTCTCTCTCTTTTTTTTTTTTTTTTGCTCTTTTCGGGTCGTCGTGGTGCCGGGAAACGCGCCGCTCAGCAAAGTGGGGCGCAACAAACTAATAAACTAGAAGGGCAGCAAGCGACACGACACGAACGGTGGCGTGTCCGACGGCCTGAAACTTTGGCATCAGCACTTTCCCTTCAATTCTGGCGCTCACTTCCCGAGAATGTAAAAGCCGATCAGGCTGGTGAAGGAGGGTCTTGAACCCTGGGTTCTCTTCGTCTGGACAGCCGGCTACAGAAGGCAATTGAAGCACTTCCCAGTGCCGCGCTCCTGGATGAGCCGAGACGCAGGTTAGTTTCTATCGGGCGCGTCCGCCTCCCCGCGTGGGCTCTTAAACTGTTTGTCTGCAAACACGGGCACTTCTCTACGTTCGTTTTATCGGGGGAAAAGGGCCGGCGGGCTTCGGTGACTGTAGCTGCTGACAGAACAATGCCGGCAAGAAAAAAAAATAGCATTCAAAGCGGGAGACCGTGCACTGCCGCGGCGAGCTTTTTTAGTGCGAACTCCTCTTTTGGTTTTCTGACTCAACTGGACAAGTATGAGTATCGCGCGCGTGCCGGCACTCCGCGCTCGCTGTCTTAGTTTATTGCTGCTATTTTCATCCCTTAGCCTCGTAAATAATTCATACGTAAGCCCTAGAGAGACGAAGACCGACTGGATTATACGGGAAAAGATGTGACGGCCAGTCGTGTAGAAGTGTGAAAATCGTCATTTCGGATGGGAAGCGACAGAACACAAAATAATTTTGAGTGCTTCAAATCATCTGGCTTGTGCGAAGTGTTCTCGACCCGTAAAGAGATAACGGAAGCGAAGCTGTTTTATTCCGAGTATAATGAGGCACGTCACGACGTTTTTTTTTTTTATAGTTTAAGCAGCAAAATTTATTTTCTTCGGGAAGAGAACAATCCATTAGCACGTCATGCATTACTGGAGTTTTTGTTCCCTCCCAAAAATTGACAAACATTTCGCAGAAAGCTAATACGATAGTTCAATGTGGCGCTCCTAACATTCGCCTTTGCGATTTCGTAATAAAAGCCCAACAACTAGCTTTCGACTTTGCACTCAGTTGCTTTCTTTTCCTCAGTTAGCCTGGTGTACGCGGGTGGAGGTGAAATAAAGTTATCCTGGTGATTATATAGATGAAAGTTGGCTCAAAGTTACATTGGCTAGCCAAATTAGACCTAGCACTACACCGAAAACACTCTGCAGTAGTAGGGCCGCAAATGATTGTGAATATCTTGTTCCACAGAACTCGTCGTGATGCGCCGGACAACTTTACGAGCTAGAAACAGCGCTCAAAGCTGCCCACCAATGAGCAATGTTTCTTGTTCGTTATACTACGAGACATTAGGCTAGCAGCGATCATGCTACCGTATAAGCACCTTATTCTCTACTTCAGCCTAGTTTCCCAGAAACTCCTTTCGTTCTGTTGCACATTCTAGCGCCACTCCGAATCTGCTATCCTGGATACATCTAAGTTGCTTGGCAAAGTGGTATACTCCATTCTCGCGGTGAGTGAATGTGTTCAGTGAGCCAAGTATAGCGAATATTGTCTTGGCCTGAACTTTGTCTGCCCATGCCAGCTGAATGAATGGTAGAGAAATGGTCTCATCATTTTCTTAGTGTCGTCAAGTACAACAAACAAAGCACACATGCGCGCCCACCGGATTTCAGTTATAATCATCCTTGCATCGTTACTTTGATATTTTGGCAGTGCGGAGGGGAACAACCTGCCCGCGTTGCCCTTTCCTCCCTCTCCGTCTTCTGCAGCATTTTCCGCGAAGTGAACGCGTGCCTAAGAACTTCCGTCATATTTCTCATTTGATAAATTTCGTGTGAGCCTTCGTTTACGGGGAACAACATGAAGACAAATAAAATGAATCGACTAGGCAAAATTACACTCCTGTGACATGATGAGCAATTAACCAGCACCCGCGCACAAATCGAGTGTCCCATTCTTGCGAGCGAGAGCTGAATTGAATAACAGGGAACCAAGCTGAAGTCTGGTTAAATTTGCTTATTGTCTGTGACGAGCGCAAACTTTTGTTAGGGACACAAAAATTGTTTTGTGAACCCAATTAAGCGGTAAATTGTGCCGTTTTATATTTTGTTCTGATAATTTTCCCTTTGTATTTTCTGCAATCAAGACATTCGCGCATATCGTCGTTAAAGTTTCTTTTTTTTTGTCTAGACTGCTTTTCCCATATAGTGACTGATTCTCATACTTACGGTTTTGTATTCATTTCCGGTCGTTGACTTTGCACTGATGTACAACCTTTCAAAACTGCTCTGATATTGACATAGAAATACGACGGGAATTATATGGCTCGGTTTTTTTAGAGCTGCGATATTAGCTGCCCCTGTTACGTATCATTCATGCTGAGTGCAGGCTGCGCTAATTCATGGTCCTTTCATAGGTACGCGACGAAATGGCTATATGACCTGCCGCTAGCTTTATTGACTATGATGTCATCAATGACCTTATTTCTCGCACTGTCAATAAGTAAATTAGTCGTCTTCCCCGTGCTCTCTCCACCCACCTGTAGCTACTCGTTCGCAGAGCACATGATAAACGTATACCTACACAGGCCACCAATGGGAGCTTTAAAATTACCATTTACACACAAATAGACAATATTCGAGCAAGAACGCGTTGAATTTCTTGTTACTGTCTTGCAGCGACCGCTTAAGCCACCGCTTAAGAGACCGCTTAAGCGACCGCTTGGATTGTTCACGGTCGTCTCGCGCTCCTAGCGGCGTGCAAAGCACTACAGCACCAGCCAGTGTAGGCGCATGTATTGATTCGTACCTGAGTTCCTCGACTTCGTCAGCGTGAGCCTGGACCTCGGTCTCATACTTGGTCTTGTAGGCAGCGGCATCAGCGTTGGCCTTGACCAGCTGCCTCTCGACCTCAAGCCTAGCCTCAGACTCTTCATCCAGCTGAACCTTGAGGGACTCAATCTCGACTTCAAGCGTGTGCAGAGATGACTCCAGGCTGGAACGTCTCTGCGTGATTGAAACACATGAGACGCAACTCGTTAGCCCAGAAAGGTTTCCTCACTATATTGTTATTATAATTAGTATTATGAATGATAGCTGCAGCCAATTTATATCACGTTGCTTTGCGAATTTCTTCGAGAGTCATGTTATTTTTCATTCGTGCGTACATACGTCTTTCTGTCTGACCACACCTTTCGTGTTTTGGATTTCGCAGACGATGTCCAAAAGCTATTCTAAGCTTAGAAAAAGGTTTCAAACCATGTTTCTTTCAAGCTGTGATGTTCTTTAAGCTTAGCCAATAACGTCGTTGTATGTGACGAATTCGGCAGGAGGACGTTTGAAGAATGAAAACTTTGTTTCATTTTTACTCTGGAATGATTTTTCGGACATTACGCATTGGCTAACACTGAGAAATCCCATTTAAGAAAAGCGACGCCTGACGTATATCTCCCTTGAGGAATATCGAGTTGAAAAGAAAACGTTGGAGCTGATAAATTGCAAGAGAACATAGAAGGTTCAATGGTCTTTCCTTGAGCATTGCTATGCACTTAATTCCCCAAGAGCGACGCATTTCCCGTCTCGCTTCGCTCAGTTTTTTTTCTTCTAGCTTTGGGTAAAGTTTAAAGGAAACATGAAACATGTGAGACGTAAACGTCAGGGGGATGTTGTAAAAACTGCCTCTTTCGCAATATAAAGAAATGTATTTAAAGGCAATCCGATGCTGCCAGACGAATTTCAAAATCCTGCGCTAAAAGAGAAAGGCTTTCGCAAATTCGCACGCAAAGCGGCCGTGTTCGGCTTTAGGAGAAGCAGGTAAAAAGCGCTCCTTTGCCATTTCGCTGCAGGATTCATTTCCTCCCTGGTATTCCCGACTCACCCGTTCCTCGTCCTCGAGACGGCGCCGGGTGTCCTCGAGCTGCGTGGCCAGTTGCGTCTTGAGGTGGTTGACATTGTCCAGCGACACCTTGAGTTCGTGCACCTCCTTGAGGTACTCGGCGTTCTCGGCGCTCAGGCGGGTCCTCTGGGCCGTCACCTCGGTGACGGTGCGGTTCAGTTCCTCGATGCGGATGTTCAGCTCGTACACGGTGTGCTCCAACTTCTCCACAGTCTTCTGGATCGTGATCTGTGCCAGGGAGATACCTTCTATGTGGAACGCAAAACACACACACACATACGAACGAGTTCGTACCGCAGGTGGACGTCACATATGCTAACGCGCAGGCTTGGAATCAAGCTATAGCTTGGACTCAAGTATATTAATTCGCACTCTCATTGTAAAAAGGTTGGCTACTGAGGAAATTACTGGCTCGCTTCCTACCTGTGTTAACTCCTGTGCAGCAGTCACAGTAGTCAATATTCAACAAGTTTAAATTGAGTTGATAAGCTTCTTCGTTTTGAAGGGATGATGACAGGAAACCAGAACGAATGGCCCGCAGATAGTTTGCTTATGCTTTTTATTTGTTTTTATTTTTGACTTAACCTTTTTTTTTTTTTGAGCTGAAAGTCCTCCCTTGTATTACGATGGGACATTTTGCAATAAACAAGGTACGCGTACAGAGACGTCTTGCATGCATGTCCACGGTGACCCGTTTAACGAAATTTCAGAGATTATCAGCAACAAGAAAACCGCTGAAGTCTGGAAGTATTTAAAGACCTCTTTTTGCGTTCGCGTAGAATTGCATATGTATCGCAGTGCTACATCAATCGCGCTTCCGCACATGGTCAGTTTTTCTTTATGAACAGCGCACAAATTGGCGCTTGCTTAGAGTTTTCGGACGCTCACAACTGGTGAATACGTCAACTATGCTTCAGCTTAACCGACGCTGTGCACGTAAGAACAAGCAACGAGTACTCGACAAGAGTACCGTATGAGCGACATCGGCCGTCTTATCCCCGGCAAGTGATTAGCTTGCCATGGCACAGTCCAGCAGTTTATGCTGGCGATTTGTTAAAATTTAGCACTGACGGCGCTGAGCTACGTCCGCACGGACTCTGTACCAAGGTTTTCTTCAAGTCTAGACAAGGTTTCCGCAAGCGGAGGCATTGCTTCCTCGTTCCGCAGTTATCTCTCAAAGTGAGTGGCGACATTGCTCTTGCTACAGGAATCAGCACCAGAGTGCATCCCGTAGCTTTTATTTTTACCTTCTCTAAAAAGAACAGAAAGCTTAAAGCTGGCTGTTCTAGTAGCACTCGAGAAGACTTCATCGTTAAGAAAGATTGTGCCAGGCACCTGGGTCTCGGTACGGTGCTTTAATTGTTAAAGTTGAAGGGAAACAATTATTCGTCACTGGACGAGCGAGTATGGTAAATACGCAAGTTTATTATATTGCATCCTTTCCTTTTCGCAGCATCGAACATATATAATGCTATTCTCACAATTGTACGACGAATTTGGCCCAAGCCAATTTCGTTCTTTCTAGTATTCTAGTATTTCTAGTATTAATCTAAAAAAAACTCCCTTGGATAGATTTCTTCCAGGGACTTAGTCACAACCCCCACCCTGATGTGCACTCAGCAACAATTGAAACGTGGGCATTAAAGCAGGAACCGCGATGGACAGATTCCAACAATTTGGCTCATGAATGTCACGCGATGACGTGACCGGACCTGAAGTTGGAATACCGATGGCGGCCTTCCATTACTGGTAGCTAGCCGCGCCATTATCTAGAATTTCTGTAAAAAATGCCAAAAGTTGAGAGTCGAGGTTCATACTTCCGTGCTGACGTTTTTATTGTTGCTCACTCTTCTAAAATTTCAGTATAAGGGTACGAGACCATCGGAAATCCATATCTCGAGTAGCGTTCTAAAGGCGGGGGACAGACCACCAGCATGGCGTTCCGAGCACGCCATCTGTGGGGCGCTGCCTCGTGATTGAAGCACAAGGCTACAGAGCGCATTTTGGCTGCCAGAATTGCTTTGCTAGAACTTGGCAATGTATGAAACGACGTACCTTCTCCTTGTTCGTGTTCTCGACTTGAGCGAGGAGTTCGTAGACCTCGGCCTGGAACTTCTGCCTTTCCTTCTCAGCCCTGTAATAGCAATAAAAAAAGGCCAAAATGCGTGAGAAAAGCAGTTATTTATTCAAGCGCAACCTCCTGTGTCTCAGTGATGGCGTATCTCGCGTAAAAGGCACTGCAGGAAAGGCAACTTCTCTGATGATGTTGATGATCGTGGGTGAAAAGAAATAAAAATAAAGCTTCCCGTGGTCGGAATAGAACTTGGGTTCCTCGCGTTGTAAAGCCGACGTATATCTGATTCCGCCATTCCGATATTGTCGAAGTAGTTTGGATTTGGAGAGGGGTGCATGGACGTGCTAGATCAGACAGAAGAATCATGCACCCCTCCGTCTAACGACCACTATGGTTGAACGCCGACCTTTTTTCTCGCGAAATCAAATGGCAGAGTCAAATTCAAAGCCGCTGCAATCAAAAGACCAAACTGCGTGCGAGTCAAAGTTAAAGCTCAACCATTCGTAGTCCAAACCACCTGCGACTCAAATTCCAAATGCAGACGAAAAGCAAGGAATCCCTCAATAGAAAGCTTCGCGTTCAACCATCGTCGTCGTTACACAAAGGGGTGCAGCGTTTTTGTTCACTTTCGCCAGTACCGGAACGTATAAGTGCGGCTACATTAACCTAAGCTGCTGCCCAGCAACCTCGTCCCCTTGTAGTGGCACAAAAGTTCATGTTTTCAGCTAACACTGACAGCGGTGCTCCTGGTTCGAGCCTTTAAAAAATTAATGACGTGTGGGAGGTTGACCGGCTAGTTCGGTAAATCGGGAGTGGACAAAGCCATAGGTTAGCCAGCACCATTCGTGCGTGGAACTCTGGTTCGCTAATACCGGGGAGTTCTTACCCTCGATCATCATTGCGTACCGTTGTTATTGCGTGCACGGTGTGAAGTGCGCACGGAGTACTTCAAGCCCCGCCCCGGTTATTCGGAGGATGGCGCACGTACTTGCTCTTAGCCTTGGTCATGACGTCCAGCTGCTCCTGGAACTCGGCGATGGCTTCCTGGTGCTTCTTGCGCAGGTGGTGAGCGGTCTCCTCGCTCTCCAGGTGAACATCCTCGAGCAGCTTGCGCAGCTTGGACAGCTCCGTGTCGCGCTTCTTGTTCATCTCGACCACGGTCTCCGAGGAGCCCTCGGCCTCCTCCAGCCGATCGCTCAGCTGCATCAGCTGCACCGTCAGGTCCGACTTCTCGCGCTCGATCTGCGCAAGACGCACGGACGGGCCCGTCAGCAACTGCCGCTCCAACCACTGGAAATCAGCGACGCGCTCACCGCGGATTACGTAGAAATTGTCTGGGCCAAGAGCTCTCGGCTCACGTTTTTAGTACTATCACTAAACCTGTTTCCTGAAGCACCAATTTGGCTCCTGTGTTCTTCGAATATTTCTCAGGAGTAGTGGAGATAAACCGTTGTTTGAACCGTTTCGCGTGTGCTCTGTGTACAGAAGATTCAGCCTAGCAATGGCCAAATGAAGCGTTATGGAAGCATTGTGATAAGAAAGCTTTACTACGATAAGGAAAAAAAGTACGCGCGTGAACATTTCTTTAGCTATTCCGCTGATGACATGTTGTCGAGAAATAATTCGTTTGCAGGGCAGTCTGCCGCCAGGCAATAACTTTACACTTCTTTCACCACATAGATTGAAACGTGTTTGCTTTCACCTTTATTCGTCACAGGTCAGAAGTTACACCGAAAAAATGAGTGTAACGAGGTATAACATACTACGCTGTAGAGTAAAAAAACGTCGTGAAATAGGAATGCTCACTAATTTTGTCCTTATTTTCCAGAATGCGCTGTACAGGGAATAATTATTTTGTCTAAATTGTCATAGTATCATTTTTGTTCACCTCCCTTTTTTAGTGTCACGTAGATGTGACGATAGTTCACGGCACAATTTTACATATCTAGTTTTTTTTTAATTGGCGTACAAAAGAAGATATTAGTACCGGAACATTTTTCAGGCGCTATCGCTAGCTCCCAGGAACGTAAGTATTTACCTATTTATTATTTGGGCTTGTAAATATCAACCCGGTTACTTAGCTCCACTTACCCTTTGCCTGAGCTCCCGTTCAGACTCGAGGTCCTCTTGAAGCAGGCGGAGCTTGTCCTGCAAGACAAAAAGAAAATAATGTTTTCGTGCACTCATTCCATGGCGCGCAGCTCAAACTGGGTTATTACCAGAAAGTATTGGGTGTTGTTCGTTCATAGGTTGTTTACGTGGACTTGACCTTTGTCATCGGATAATTCCACTCTTTTCAAGTAATTTTCTCTGTTACAAAACATCCCGCTGGAGATAGAGGCGGAGAGAGAGAGATAGAGAGAGCACAAACATTTATTTACGGAACCCACGTCCGCACCGGCGTTTTTTCAAGCGAACGGGGAAAAGGTATCACCTTTCCTCGTGCCAGAATAGCGGACCTTGAGTGCCTGTGGAGGGCGCACAATATTATAAACGCATAGGATGCCTTCCAACTACCCCTTTGTATTTTTTCGCCTGCTATCCCCCAAAGGAAAAAAAAAAATAAGAAAAAAGTGAACGAGAAAAAGAAGCTTGCTTCGAAGTGGCCTCATGGTGCCCATTTCGCGAAAGCTTTTAGTGTGGGCGGAATAAAGCTAGCGGCGTGTTACCCAATAGCTCTGGCGGTCATTTGGTTTGCCTAACAGGTTCTTTTGAGCTTGAACCTATCATAAGTCAACGTGGGCTTTTAATGCCTTTTTTAAGCTGTTTTCTTACCGCCATTTTCCTGTTCCTATTGTTTTTTTGTTCTTGCTCCTCTGTCTTTAGTCTTCCTTTTGACCATGCACGCTTGTACTCCTCACGCCGGAACAAGAGGAAGACGCAAGCGCAGCCACCGACTACAAAATCTGATAAGCGCAAAATCTGATAACCATTCGCAATAATAATAATAATAATAATAACGTTAAACCTTCAGGTATTTTAATCGACGCAGGTTACGTAGTGCAGCCGCGAACACGCGGCAAGGTGGCCCTCTTGTTTCATGGCGAGTAAGCACTCCTGGAAGCTAGGCAGCGCCTTCAAGGCATTAAAATCGAAAGACGAGCATTCTAGACTGTCGCGGCGGGCGCATGCCAGGAGCACCGTAATGTTGGCAGTGGTGGCCGCAATATGGCGCCACCGACAGAGTGGCGGGTCGGGAAGCCTGCAACCGCGTTCTTTTATTTCGGGGCCTTCACTTTCCGCCTATCTGGCTTAATTTGGCGTTCCCTTCTCGCCCTTAGTTTCTCTCCTCTCCGTTTCCCTTTAATGGCCTTTCCCGAATGCTCGGTGGTAGAGCGCTATCTTTGTCGATCTAGCTTCACGCTTATTAGGTAGCCATTACCTTTTCTCCGGAATGAAAATGTTCGTCTGCGTGTGCGTGCGTGCTGCGCGTCCTTGGCGAGCCCGAGTCTTCTGCAATCAGCCGTTAAAGGAAAATACCAGCCAGTAGAAAAGTTAAAAGCTGACATTGATTCGTTGTGGCTTCCCTTTTCCAAACCATCTTTTCTTGATGAAACTATTAATTTGAACGTTATTTTTTTCCCAGGCGTGCCAGCCCACTGCAATATTTGAGAAAGCATAGTGCGTTTCGAGAAAAAAAAAATAAAGCACTGACAAGGAACGAATAAATGAAAGCGAATGAGATGGGGTTGGGGAACTGGCTGTCTTACGAAAGGAGTATAGAAATCGGGTTTCGGTGGAACGCGCACACAGTAGGGAAGGATCCGCTTTTAAGTACAACGGAACGTATTGCTACCCTTTGTCTCACTTTCGTGAAAGAGTGTTAGATGTGCGCGACCGGGTTTCTTCTCTCGCAAAGATTTAAAACACCAGAGAAGCTCGAGAAAAATACCATGTCCGACGATGAATGTGACTTTCTAGTTCAGATATGTCAATCTGTCTTATGTGTGCTTTGTGGCGAAACGAAACACAAAGGAGAATTACAGAAACGAATCCTCTGGCTGTCTTTTTCGTTTCGTTTTGTTTTTTCTCATTGGGAACCGACTTACCAATATCGGCTCGTAAAGGCCCTTTTTTAAACAAGTCCCAATATCGCAGCGTTCGCGGCAAATCTTTTTTTAGCAGTTCAATCATGCTAGCGACCTTTTACCCAAGCAGCGAGGTTGAACGAAAGGCTAGCGTTCCCATTGCAAGTCAAGTAATAACGCGGAACGGCTCCGATTACAAGCCCATCACTGAGAACTGAGCGCTGTTCCCGCAGCAGCGCCGTGCGTCTATCTAAAATCTTTCAAGGCACTCTAATTTTATCGACGTCAATGTGGAGCCATATCAGGTGAAAACTCAGCGATGGATGGTTCCTGTAGTTTCTATTCCCATATTTGGCATATGCTTTTTTTATTCAGCGTAACTTTATGCTGGCACTGGGTTCAGCGGATTGCTTTAAATGCACTTAAATTTGATTCGACCAGAACAGATTAATTCAGCAATATTCTGGCTTAAAACTGGACCTTACAAGTGCATTCGAGAAAAATGAAGCTTTGGAATTTTGTAACTCTCATAAGTTTGACAGGGTGTGACCCGTGTCTTTAATGAACTATGCCTCTTCCAGACCCAATGTGAGAAACGTTGCTTTAAAAAAATGGCACTACATTTAATGCCCTGCCGTTGGCTTCACCAGTATGATGGTTATTTTACATAAGGGGACGACTGGGAACCTTGTGTCATGTGAACCCGCTGGCCCTTCGCCGTACGCGCCCTTGTCCCGGCAGGCATCGAGAGGCTGTTCGCCAATGAAGCGTAGAGATCAGCGTGAGCACCTTTTATTTTCTTTCGCTGCCGATTGCGGCAGGGGCGCGGCCAAACTAGGGACGGCTCCTGCGGCGAGCGCAAATAGCAGGACGGGCCGGGCCGGAAAGGATGACAGAGGTCGGCAAGTGACGTGGTGCGCATTGTAGAGACTGCGCGCCGGCCGGCTCAGAGCGGCGGGGAGGGGGAGCCACGCTCTGTTTCCAACCGCCACCGTTGCCCGTGGCAAGCCGACCTGCTGACGTTATAAATACACGCACGCGGATCTCCAGGCGGCAGTGGCCAAATTTAGCGGCGCTGCCAACGCCGGCGTCGGTGTGCGCGCGCTTTCTTGGTGAGCTCACGCCCGATCGCTCGCCCGCGCGCCGCTTGAAACTTAAGAGCGGCTGCAGCGCGCCCGCTGCCTCATGGTGCCACTGGCGTCTCGCAGCAGCCCCGGCGAGGAACGCGGCGCTCCTGGAATGCCATACGCAGCACCTCGCGCCAATACTGTCTGCCCCGCCCTGGCGAAAGGGATAGCCGGACAGTTCGAGGTTGTCCGAGAGGAACGGCTCAGAGAACAGGCTGTCTGTTTTCACGCTAGACCCTCATGTAGTACCATCGCCTCGTTAGAGCAGACCTCTTGTAGCATCTTGGCCCCTTCATAGCAGACCTGACGCCCATCTCGTCTCGCGCTGGAGACTGTCTGGCTCGAGACCTCGCAAATCGAGACACACGACTGTACCGAACTGTCCTTGCTGGACAGCCACTGTACTAATTGCAGTAAAGATTGCTGCGTTTTCAAGAAAAGTGTCTGTGCAAGCGACTAAGAAAAGCTGGTTTCGAATTACGTTTGGAGTTTTTTTACTCTTCTTTGTTTTCTTTATTTAATCATAATTATCACCCACCCACAGTCCATTGCTTTATTTTTTATATTCAAATCGGGATGTTTAATGTTACCATTTAAACTCAGCACGCATATTTTCAATGTTGAGCCTCCAGAACACAGATACATTGCTCATAATTTCATGAATAGATGGTTGTATGCATTTTCCACGTTAAGGTAACGCTATGTACTTTCGGAATGGTTATCACGGTAGTGACGATAACGATATAATGGACTCAAGGTAAATATTTTCTTTGTCATTGGCATCTTAAAAGAGCTTCTGGATGGCGGGGCTGTTCAGGACCGCTTGCAGTTTTGATTTATGCGCTGGTACCAGAACATCACCTTAACCTAATGCAGGTACATACATTTTGTTTCAATGCTCAGAAACAGAAAAGTTCCAGAACGCTATATCCCCATACGACAAGGTGGCCCTTATGTTCAACAAATACTACACAGGGCTACGTTCACCTGCGCCCGATTTTCTCCTCTCTCTTTCTGTCCCTCCCTCTCCCCTCCCTCTTTCTCTCTGCTTCTCTCTCCTAGTCTCTATCTCTCTCTTCTCTCGCTCTTTCTTTCTCTGTCTCTCTATCTCTCTCTCTCTCTGTGTCTCCTCTCTCTCTGCCTCCATTGAAGCAATCGGTGCCAAATTTCGCGTCTTTTAAATTTCTTCTCACCGTTATTTTAGCATGCACTTTTTTGGCCTCATTAATCAAATGTTTATAACAAAAAAGAATTGATTATGCATCCGAATGCAAAAATATTAACTAAAAAATTCCGGGCCACTCTCACTTCAAATGCGAACCATTCGCTTCGTAGGGCCAAATGTGACCTTCATGTCTTGAAGGGCGTACTCTTTTTCCAGACTCGTTGAACACGCCGCCGATGTTGTTGGGTCGTTGTTAATGGTTTTGTGCGTCCTAACATCGAAATAGGTGAAACAATTACGAACCTTTCAATAATAACACAAAATATGAGTGCAAAGCGAGTTTGCCTCAGCAAACTTGCTTCCTTATACATTATTCTCGGCTCCAGAGAATAAGTCGTAGGTTGTTCAGTCCTTCGCCTTTTGCTGAGAAAAACTTACTTACTGTTATTTGCAAATTACCTCTTCAGGTTCGATAACAAAATGAACAATCGGCGATGTCCCTTTGAAAAAGTAACGGGGGGTGCGATACCTCTACATTGTGTCCATGTTGGTCTGATAAACATATCACTTGCTGAACGCCGAAGATTTAGGTTTTGCATTTCCGAAAACTGTCCGACAACTTTTGTCGCTCTTCTTGAAAGAAAGACATCTGAAGACCAACGTGCCGTCTTCAATCAAAAACCTTCACCTAAGGGGCCGGATTCACAAAGTAGTGTTGTGAGATTTTAAATTGTGCTGAGCTGAGGCAGCATCCCTAACGGCGCCAAAAAACTGCTTTGTGAATCTAGCCCTTGTTCTGCGGGCCTCATGATGCGTGAATTTTGTGGCGTAAGGCATAGTGCCGTTTTGGGGATAAGCTACATGTTATACATTCATGTGGGAATTTCTAGATTGCTTTGCCTTCAAGCAGAAACTTGCGAGCAGCTGGACATGAGTGCCTAGGCTGGAGGAAATTTGAAGTTTTATTATAGGATGTCGGCTATGCTTCCCATCGAGCTTTACACTTTAACTATAAACAGGGCAAAACAATTGTCGAATTACGGTGTTACTGTGAGGTTTTAACTAACCATAGTCAAAGGCTTCTTTAGGATAAAAGGAGGGCGTGTATCACATAGGAATCACTTTTCTCCCTTTCAGCATTTCCACCACTAGTCTTGAGTTTGAGTCCCTGCTCTCGCCTCCAAGCGCCCTGGTAGTTTTGTTAACGCACGCCTACCGCCTTTGAGACGCCCATTGTTGAGAGACGTTTTACCACGCCGTCAGCGACCCTTATGTCCTGACACGTCTACAGTATCGTACCCGTGCCGCCGAGAGTGCGGAACTCGAGCGCGGTGAGCTGAAACACTCTAATGGTAGGCCATTCACTCGAGCAAGGATGCTGCATCGCTCCCCCTTTCATGAGAGGCATAACCAGCTCTGCCGGCTTCCTTATCATCGAGAAATGGCGCCAAGTAGTATCCCAGTAACAAAATCGTATTTGGGGTATAATGGGCAGGACAAACATTTAGGCTCCAAAGCGTGCGGCAGTGGAAGGCGCGGGGCTAATTTATGCCACAGGTTTTCTGAACCATGCACCTAACATCGTGTACAGGCGCAGCTACATTTTTCCTACATCATTACTGCAACCGCAGCGGGCATGGAATAAAAAAAGGTTGTAAGTAACTGGCGCTAAACGTAAATCTCCGCGTTGTCCAGCTGTGTTCTGTGCATGTTCTTAGCGAACCGCCGGTGTGCTCCCCCCTCAGAGATCAACAGGGTCCATTACCTCACTCTACGGGCGATCCATGCGCCAGGTGGCGCCTTAGTGGCTAAACGCGACAGGTCCCGGAGTGCGGCCGAGCTCGAAGAGCAGCCTGCTCCTTTCGCGGGGATGTTCGCAGTTTCTAAAAACGGCCACGCTTCCCTTGCAGGTCACGTGCTCCCTGGTGTTCGAAAACGGACTCCGCAGAAGGCGACGAGCAGAACTTCAGTCTGGGCAGATGGCAGTGCCATGAGCTTTCCTCGAGGCGGTAAATGTGATGCCAGCCGTTGCTCTATTCCTTAACCGCACCATTTCTAAATTAGGTTCAGAGGAGCGTAAGATAAGAGCCCTAGAAGTGCTCTTATTTACGCCCATCTGAAGAGGATGCGGCTGCGGGTGGGGAACTAGTACAAGTGAATTTAAGTGGGCGGTTTCCACACACTGTCGGCCCGTTACCAGAACCTGGGCCCCACGCTGCATTTAAGAATTGCTTCGTGAACTGATAGACTGAACTGTGAAAGTGCTGCAACGGATTAAGTACCTTCATTGTCTCCAACGCTTGAGCCAACAAAGAGCTGAGCTTTTAGACAGCAGTCCACTTTTATACCTTTCTATACCAAAGTTATTTACTTTATTTCACTGCTTGCCCCAGCACCAGGCAAGTGCAGGTAAGAGAAATTTGTTCTTAAATATATATAAAAAGTTCGTTCACTGGTTATCATTTTGTTGAAATTTGGGGAATGTCTTTTCAGTTTCTTTTCGGAGATACAATCCCCTTCGGAGTTATATGTACAATTTTAGTTTTAAAGACTACACTCTCCTGTTCGCAAAAGTAGTCGCTATGTTTAACCACAATAATTATTCAGGCGTAACGTTTTAAAAAGCGACGATAACGAGCGAGGGTAGTCATTTTGTCTGAAATAGTTATCTTAAAGAAATCCGACACCATGACCAAATCAGGCTATACGTAACATCGCAGATCGCCTTCCATGCAGGATACCGTATTTCCACAAAATAGGAGGTAAAGAAGTGCAAAGGGCCTGACCGATTACCGAAGTCGATGGTTTGTTACTCTCCGTCTGTTCCTAACGCCGTTCCGATTCGGGGTATCGAATTCAACGGTGCGCGCGGGGTCAATGACTGGGGAGCAAAGCGGGCAAGGTTGAACTTGCATTTCTATCGCTATCCATCCGTGCTACATGGCAGATATTTTGCTTTCCAAGCTTTTATAGAGCTAGTCGATTGTCGCTGAAAGATATTTTGTTGACAAGAAGTGTTCGAACTCTGCAATGTTCACTGTACGTGAGAATAATTTGGAAATTTCAAATTGCGACTGTAAAGCATTGTTCTTAAGTGACGGAGATCTGAATAATGTGTCATATTCCGTTCCTACAAAGGCATGTGTCCTTATGACACTAGTGAATAGATAGCAGAACACCTGGAGATAAATAATTTGGTCGCGATATCACCTCAATGTGCCAAAAACGCTATAAAATACAGGTGTAGTACGGACGTTCGATATTCGCTACTCTGAGGCTCTAATGTTAAAAGATGTGCCTTAGAGCCTATGGATATCGACTGCTCAGGGTTTCTCGCAGCTTGTCAGTATCGCTAAGGCTGCAGAGTTGGTTCATCAGTTGCTCTTTTTATTATTATAGTGCTTCTAGTAGTGGGCGAAGATGAAGTATTTGTGTGTACTTACTTTACAACACGTTTTACTATCGTCGCTTTTGCTAAAACTAAGGGTCACCTGCATTCTCAGAGCGTTCATGTAGCGCCTGTGCATCCAAGTTATGCTTATCATTCTTATATTTGTTAATATCTTGGGAGTCGATCGATTATGACAGTAGAATTAGCACTTTCCTGTCATTGTGTCCTCCGTGTTTGCGCGTTTGCTTACAATAGCAGAACACTCATTAAGAACCTATCTGGAAATAATAACAGCCTTGGAAGTACGTATTACTGTATCGCTTAGACTTCATAAATAATTTCAACCTGTTCAAAGTGGCCCCGAATGAACGCTGAGGGCGTGAATTCAGGTCAAGTTTTCTATTCCTTGGTGAACTTTTCGTGGGATAGCTTTGCTCTGACAATGTACCGAAAAGAACTCCAAGGAGTCGCCTCGAACCTTGCCACCGTTTCGTTCTGGAGGCTTGGCTGTGTCAGGAAGACAAGGCTCCATGCTGAAACACTGGCGCAGGGCTAGGCAAGACCAAGGATCCTATCTCATGCCCGCTGGCATCCTTAATAGCGCTACGAAAGTAACTGAGTACATTCGGCTCCAAAGGTTTCCCTGGTTTAGTCGGTCGTACGCGGGCCGGCCGCGGAGTGTGAAGCACGGTCGATGCCCAGCAGTCGGACAAACCGCTGTCCTGGGGGAACGGCGGTTCGTCGCCGGCCGCTGGGCAGCGACGGGCTGTGCCTACCTCAAGCCTGGTGAGCGCGCCGAGGTCGGTGCCATATTCGATGGAGATATCTCCAGCGCCTCCGGAGCTCTTGTACATGTACTTGCTGGTCCTGGCAGACATGGTCGCTCTTCTTCAGCGGAGCCGAGTTCGTCGAAATGGAGTCGAAGTGTGGGGCTGGGGTGCGCGCACCGGGGAACCAGAACTCACACACCACACCAGTGAGCGGTAAGAGCCCTCGACGTCGAAGTGAGCAGAGCTCGGGATCGCCACTTGAAGGTCCTTCCAGAGGGCTGGCTCTGCCGTGAGAGGGCGCTCCAGTCGCCGGCAGCCAACAAGGTGCTTCTGCGGGCCTTTAGCCGCGTTGCTTTTTTGCTGCGCCCAGGAGCGGCTGCAAGGGGGCGGCGCTGGGCGGCCCGTTTTGGGACTCCGCGCTCCGAGCTCGGATTTCCCGGTCCGGAGCCCTTTTTGGGAAGCGCGCCGTTGGCCCAGTGTGCGAGCCGCGGGCATGCCTCCGAGATGCGGCGTTCGGTCGGCGGCTAGTGCGGCTCAAACGGCGGCGTACCAAAACTCACACCGGTCCGCGTGGCCATATACGCGAGAAAAGGGGCCCTGACCTTCCCGCCCCCAGATGGCTTTTGAAGCGCTCAATCGCCGCGCTTGGTTCGAACGCCGGACGTCCTCAGTGCATTACGTACGAAACTGTACCGCACGCGCATGAGGTTGTCACGTGACCCTGATCTGTTCCTAACAGATCGCATAAACAATCAATGGGCTTAGCAGCTGAATGGAATTGCATCTTCTAAGCGAAAATCTGGACTCGTATTGGCTTCATGTAGGGAGCACTTTGTCTTTTTTTTCTTTTACGTTTCGGATGGAAAAAAATTCTCAGTTGTAGGCAAGCGCTTGTTCAAGCTCCAGCTCCACTATTTGTTCTGATATTCCCAGCAGGACTTGACCTGCTAGCAGGGGTGACCGTGGACTGCCATGTCGTCTGATTCCTATACTGTCATCTTTCTGAAGTCACACAGATGCTTCAACGCACTGATAATTCCATTCATTTTTGGAGCGTTGCGTCAGCTGCATCCAATTGCCTAAATCAAGCTTCAATGCATTTCATATATGGGCGGCAAGAAGATGGGAATAGGGCTGTGCGCATGTAGCAAGCAACAGAAAAACAGACAACATATACCGCAAAATAAAGATTTAATTCTTTTGGTGCGTGAACGTTAGGTGTGGCACTGTTCGTGTAGTATTTTTACGTCGCTTTGATATGATAAATCAGCCACGCTTCTGTTTCACATTGTTGCAAATGAACCTTGAAATGTGCACTTTGCAACTTCATAGTTTTATTTATTCCGAAATAATGCCTTGTCTTGCTGACTGTGCATGGACGCATTTGCTGCACTGCCAGTGGGGATGGTGGAACCGCAGACGTCCCTTGCATGCCTCTCATTTCTCGGTGAAGCGAACAATTTTGAAGCTCATCGAGTGGCTCCAGCGATGCTAAGAGGCCTGGTATCTCCAGAGCCGCGCCGACGGGCAGCGGTAATGACGCCTCCCGTGCTCAATCTGTGATTACCGACGCGATCAGGGGGCCTATCACTTGCAGAGGAAAACGCCCCCGTGACTCGTGCAGCGTGGGAGGACGCCTGTACCCAGTGCGGGTAAATGACACCCCCTCTTGTCCATTCCCTGTACACGTAACTGCACACCTGGCTTCGTCAAGACGATTTTGGGGACCGCCATTTTGGAATCACCTTTCCCAGGACCGTCTCGGAATGCGACCGGCAAAACTCGAGACTCTCCTCTCAAAAACGTCGACTCGGCCAGGGGAGGTTGTCTCTCGCTCACTCCCCCACCCCCTCCGTCTCCCTCTTTCCCTCACTTTCCTCGGGTGCTTCAACCGCTCTGATTTGTGAATCCTTTAAAAATAGCCCGCGCCGTTTCTTTTCCTTGTTGGCTTGCGGCTCCATCACATGTATTTTTACTTTCCCTTCTTGTTTCCGCTGCGGCTCGCCTGTGGCAACTTGTCTTTCAGTCTCCGGCTCCTGTCTCCACTTTTTTTTTCGTCTGTGAACAACAAAAAACAGCCGCGAGGCTTCTTGCTTCGTTTTCACTTGTTTTGAGTTGGTGGCATCTTGCAAGTGGAGGCAAGCGCTGGTGTCACCGAAGCGGAGTCACCCGCACTTGTGACTAGCCTCTTTGCAATGGCTGAACTCTTGCGGTTAGATGGAAACGTGCGGTGTGGATTTAGCATGCAATATCCCAAAGATGCGCCACAGATGGGCTGTTGATTTTGGTTTTATGGCAGGTTTGCAATGCTTCTGTGCTTGTACGCATCCAGTGTTAGTTACGGTGGACCATTGAGAACGACTTGGCATCCACTGCCGAACACTTCGCCTGTACCAGGCTTTTTTGTGCACTCCAAATACGAGAACTAGGCTCTGTTAACCTTCAACTGCAGTTACTATGCGTTTGGAGCAACGAGGCTTTAGCACGCCCGGTATTCACAACATTAACCGGCCGTCCGCTGTAGTGGCAACGCATGAAACCGCTGTACTGAAGTATCTTGCACTACTGCCTACTTTTCTTACCGCTTCTGCACCGCGCCACGCACGAATTTTTAACTGGCCGCCAGCTCCTGAAATTCGGCGCAAGACAGACAGCCTTTGCAGAAGCAATGTTCCTCGAGCAACAAGCATCCGCAGTCAAAACCAAGGCGGACAATGGAAAGACGTCCTCCCTGTGGCTTGGTGAGCTTGCTGAAAACGCTTGTGTGTGATGTTTTTTTTTTTTCTTTTCATAAAACTTAGGCGGACGGGGAACAAACGTGACGACAGCACGTTTGCTTGCCGAATGTCTAGAGCACGATTATTTTGTTGTTGTAGCTTATTTTGAACTATTGCAGGAGGAATTTTTTTAGCAAGCTATTTAAGACAAAAAATAACAGTGCACATAAATCGGTTTTAAATGGTCGATCACTGTCTTATTCGCTGCTAAGGGGAAAGAGTAAGGTTTGACGCATTTAAGCGACACCAAACCTATAAGATTCGTTGTGCAGTCGAGACTTCTAATTATTCTTTTACCACCTGGGCTTCTTTTGATTCACTAAATGTGACGGGCACTGCTGTTTTTCATTTGGCCGCCATCAGAAATGCTTTCCCATCGCTGCCGGGATCTCATGCTCAGCAGCAGGACGTCTTTGCGAGCGATCCTCCGCTGCTAGTGCTACTATGTTATAGCCGCTTCGAGTATGCTGGGATCTTTAATGTATTACACGTTATATTTAAGATTGGTCCCGTTAAGACATTACGTTTTCTTAATGAGGGCAACTTGATTTCACGTCAATAGCCTAACGGTAGTATACAGTGTATGATATCGGGATTTAAAGCAAGGTATCATTTCTAGTACTGTTTTCTTTGCGTTATCTGACTTATAATATAGGCGACAGTATGCGGCAATAAGTCGAACAAAATTATGAGGACCACGGCGAAAGGTTTGCCAAAGATATAGCTCGTATTGACAGGAATTAAAACAAGATGGTTATCAAGAACTGGAGCAGGGTGGAACTTTGGGGTAAGCCTAAATTGATTATACATAAATATAATCCTATAGATATCGTGGTGCTTGCAAAAACATGTTTTGTTCTGGTTACTCACTGAAAATAAGCCTAACAGTATTTATACTGGGTAACATTTCTTTTAGAAACAATTACTGTTAGTTAAAGCCAGCGAGGCTACTGTAGAACTAAGCCAGTTTCCCGTGCACAAAGAGCGAATGCGGGATATAATGGCGTCACCCAACGGCGACGCACAGTTTGGTGGCTCCCGTGCGTCAGTTTTCCAACAATGTACCCGAATGACATCACTGTTATCAAAGAACCAAGTGCGGCGAATGACCAACTCTACTCACGACTTCACTAAAAAATGCATCTGCTGACATTGTGCTGGGCCACGTCATTAACCGAATAGGGCGAATTCGGGTACATTGTGGCAAAGCAGACCCACATGAGCCTTTAATAATGTAGACTGAGAGGTTTTCTCCTAGGCATGCAAAAAGTCGCCTTATTTTAAGCCAGGTCGACATGGTGCAATAGTAATTTTCGCTCCCCCGTGGTTAACGCTTTCATATTCCTGTGTTTCGAAGTTAAGTCTTTCATTTTCTGAGAGAGCCTGCTTTTTAGGGTCTCTTGTTCCTACCCCGCTACTGATGGGTCTGAAAGAACCATGGTCAAGCTGTCTTTTATTGCGTTTATGCTTGATACCTTACTGAAAGTGCGAATTTGTTCTCAAACTGCAAACTCCCGTGCCTTTTCTTTTACAGAGTGCAACTTTGCTTAGTTTCGTCTCGATAATTTCGTTCTTCCTCTTCTCAAATCCAGCCTAATTCTACTCCATACCATCCAGTGATCTGTGTAGTCGGTCATGCCTGATAACTACAGGTCCTGCTCAATTTTCACTTAGGACAAAGTCGATTTCATTTGTGGTTTATCTGTTGGGGCTTTTCTATGCCTCATTCGTACTGTTTTATCTACATAATTATTCTCAGAATATTTCTCTCTTCAAGCCCGCTGGGTGAGTCACCTCTGCTATACGAGAACATATTCCAACGCTCTAGATGACCTCTTCCCTTACTCGCTAATCTCTTACATTTACGTTGAGCCCTACATCACAATCAAGTACGTATGGTTCCCTTAGGAGTTGCCGATTCAACACCTCGTAGGGACTGTCAATGGCCTCTCCATCGTAGGTGTAAGATGATGCACAGGCTCGCATTAGTTTCAACTTTACCTTCTATTGCCTTGTTTGCTATGGCGGCCTGACTCCCACTCAGTGCTTTAACCTCTTTACGTTCCCTGAAGTGTGGATCAAGAGCTCTACCCTAAGCTACTTCCGTTCCATGTGGACTTTGTAGCAGACAATGAGACTAGTATTCCCCTTTAAAACTGTTGCCAGTTCTAACCTCACTCAGCACTATCTCTTTTAGTGTCGGAGAGGTCCTCTATCACGGCTAAGCAACGCTGTCGCGATAAAGTTACAATGTTACAGGTTGCGAAATTCCAATTCCATTGTTGGCCGGTCCGCTTTGGTCCCCAAGGAGTGTTAGCGTCCTAAACTGAGTTGCTGATCTCACCTAGCTCCGCCTTGGCGGAATGCTACGCAGCTGCAGAGCTGACCGCCGTGAGCTTCGTCGCTCGTCGCTGGTTGATAAAAAACCTGCGGCAGATGCAGCAGCAAGGGACGAGGCTCTGTGCCGGTTACACAGTTCTATTCTGTGCCCCCCCCCCCCTCCCCTAATATGTCTTAAGAGCATAGTTGCTATATCTTAGCTTCAACGGTGTCTGAGGATCATTCTCAGTGTAAGAGCGCTAGGTACCACACCTCGTGAAATCACATCGCTCGGTGTGAAGCCCGTCAGTCAAGGTCACTGAGTGACCTTGACTGACTTCCTTGACCAAGAAGGAAGAGCGTGGCAGGGCAGCGCCCGCCGGCGGTTTCGGCGAGAGCGTTCCAAGCGTATCGTCTGCTACCGTTTTTTTTTTCGCCGCCGTTGCCCAGCTACCCAGCACTGTGACAACTTCGGAAGTGGAAGCGACTGGATTAGTGACCTTGCTTGATATAGTGGGTGTTGTATGGGCCAATGAAGAATGAAGAGTGCGGTAGCTGCGTAGGATACACGGAGGACAATATCATGGAGAGGAGATTAACTTACATGCACACTAAATATATACACCCTAATGATAACGCATGATAACGTAAGTATATGCTGGCTGTCCCTGTGTTCTCGGTTGATTTCCTTGCTTGTTTCCTATTTGGTCAAGGTGGGATTGTTGTGCATGTTGAGTGTATTAATAGGTAGCTATGCTGCACCACACCCCCTACATTAGGGTGTAGGCACAGTTACATGCATCTACTTTGCGGTGTTCACAAGAATACCCTTTCTCCATCCTCAAAGCCTTTTTTTGCCAGCCCGCCTTTAAAAGGTGTTTGCTATGGTGCAAGAATTTTACACCCTTTTCGGCCAATAACAGTGCATAAAAGTTTAATGTTTGTAGCCGGATTTTGTCACACGTGGCCTTATCTCCTCGTGTAGGGGTAGGGGTCTATCGTCTCTATCACCTTTATCGTGCTAAAAAAAAGTTTCGGCGAGTGGACGAGCCAAGCAACTCGATCGATATTCGTGCTCAATGTTGCGCTCGCGGAGCTGAACAGAGAGAATGACGCCAAGTTCAACATGTGTCCGTTGACCTCCAAGGGAGGACTAAACCACCTAAAAATAAAAAAAACATAAAAAAACCAAGGTGACTAAAAATAACCAAGTGGTGCTCCTCCCGCTGGAGCGTTACCACTCTTATCCAAACGAGTTTCAATTTTTTGTAACAGTACCTGTCTGGGCCAAGCTTTCAAAGTGCCACCGGGGATCGGAATTCGTTTTATCGGTTGCTTCTAGTAGTATTGACGAATGTCTAGTGCATAGCGATTTCTAGTATCGCTATTTAAACTGATGTTCAGGCAGTATTGACGAAATCAAATTGTGGTTTCGTGCACCGAAGCGGCACCTAGCTTAGACCTGAGGCGCACCGTATAGTGGAGCGCTACATTGTAATTTAGACCATCTGGTGATTTTAGCTGCGCTGAAATCTAGACGCTGTCTAAACGCCCCCCCTCCCCCCCGGCCGGCAGTCGAGGGCTCAGCAGAGCAACCCCTTAACCACTGAGCGACCGCAGCGTGTTCAAAGTATTGACAGCCGCTCAAGGCCGCCTTGCCTTAGTTATCATATGAAATACGACTCAACCACATTGGTTAAACGGAGGCTTAAAATAAATTGTTCCATGTTTATTGCAGTTGTGCAGATGACGCGCTGCACACGGTGCCGCGTCGAGCGAAAGTCGGTTTAGCTGAATTACAGGACGCATAAGAATTCATTAATGAAGTATTTCTGTACATTGATACAGGAGTTATTTTATTTATTTATTTATTTATTTATTTATTTATTTATTTATTTATTTATTTATTTATTTATTTATTTATTTATTTATTTATTTATTTATTTATTTATTTATTTATTTATTTATTTATTTGGGGCGATCTTTTGCAGATCCGGCATGTTTACACTGACACGGTGAGCGTTTTTGCTCAACATGGTGTGCTCCACGTTGGGGCTCGGTTTTCGCTGAGGGTGGTTGGTAAAACGTTTTCATTCAGTCGTCTTGGGGCTTACTCTCGATCTCTCGGCTTTCAAGTCCAGGTCTTCTAAGGCTCAGGGTAGCGTGAATAAGAGGGGGTGGGGGTTTTGCGAGGCGCTATATGTTCCCAGACCTTGAATCGTGTTTGAAGCTGGCGATCTGAAAGTAGCCAGAACACCAAGGCCAGACATATTTTACGCGAATGTTGAACTGGCACTTGGATCCATTGGTCAAACGTTCAGCCGCCGAAATCCCCGCCGGCATCGCTCGTGGAGTGGGAACTCAAGGAGCAGAAAAGCGGAGTCATCCGATGCCCTGATAGCAGTTCGCTTTGTTGTTGTTGTGTTTGTTTTTGAGCCTTCGAATGAGAGTAGCTTTCACCCCTGAGACGTTACTTCGACGAAGAAGGCAGCAGAACGGCCGTAGCTTGTCTCATAGTTGAGCCATCTTCTTGATCTTTTCCTGGTCTACCTCGTGCTGAACACAAGGGTTTGGGCGTAAGCATAAGCAGTGTCATCTTGCGCCTGCCTTTTAATTCGCAGCGTAATAGGAAAGTGTGCTACTTTATGCGCAAGGATGAGTGGGTTTTCCGGAATTCAATGAACACAGACACAAAATTCCCGTTGTGCCAGGCACCTACATGTGTACTCAGGGGTGAAGCCCCCCCTCCCCCCCCCCCTTTTTCTCCTATAAATTTTAATCAGGAGGGGTTGGGGGAGGAAGCGGACGAGGCCACTAACTCTGCCTATTACCAAGTAATGGCTACCAATAATTATTTTCGTGGCGCAAGCTCCAACTATATGCGGCTTCGATGTATGCTCTGACCACGACGATCAGCCATGTCGCAAATGCACCGGAGAAAGAAATGTACAAAACAATGGGAAAATTAAGTAAATGTACCACATTACCTCGAAGTTTTTATTTTTAATTTGTATAAATTTCTAATTTGACCTTTTATGTTTCCGTTTTGTTGTTTTTTCTTCATTTTTTTCTTTCTGTCGTGTTGTCCCTTTCCCTTTGCCTAGTCTAATGGTTCTTGCGGTTCAGATGAACAACGAGAAATCTACTAGGTGCCAGAACTTCCCCTTATTTAACGACCTGAGGGCATTGTAAGTTTTTTACGCCACAACTGTTCAACGCAGGCTTCTGCAAACAGAAGGTGGCCAAAAAATGCGGGCTGTTTTGTAAGCTTGTGTGAAACTGTTCCAGGCGTACTCATGAGCGCTTTTACCTCTCGAGTTTCAACAGGGATCGTTCCCAACAGCTTTGCACAGTCACTGAATCGTAACCGAGTTCACGTTATGTTGAGAAACTCTTTAGGCGTTAAACTTGACGCTCATTTTCAGGGATACAGCCATCAGTTTGACGAAATTCTAGCCTCTATAGTTATGAGCATCGTAGATCATATTGAGCGCGAATGGAAGTGGCTAGCGACAGTATCGGGCAAGCTGCGTGTGAGTGAGTGGGGGAATAAACTTCATTTCGACGAGCTTCAGGCGATGGTGGTTGGACGCCCGCCCGGTTGGGGCTCCTCTTAGTCCGGAAAGCACTGACCCGCGCTGGCTGCCCAGGCCCTCTCCAGCTGGCAACGCTTGACTGGGAGGTCGGTGATGGCCAGCTGTACCGCCCACTGCTTGCTTGAGAAAAAAAAACTGCTGTCTCATCACTGATAATAGGCCTTACCACTGGCGACCAAAAAAGAAGGGAAATACCGCAACTGCGCATTTATCAGTTGAGTAATAGCTTAGTAACCAAGACTTCGAAAAAGCGAGCGCAGGAAAGCATACAATGGCACTGCTTGCGAAGAAAAACAGTTCCGACTGGAAAGTTCCTGGTGCTTTGTTTAAGACAACAAACCATTAATGACCGGTGGACACAACCCACTTGCCCTACTTATCTAAACGCGATCTCCCCCTTCCTAGATGCCAGGTCTGCATCATTTCATGGTCGATCGCTGTACAACCACAGACGTGCTAGTGTAGTTTTTGCCGTGGAAATAACACAATAATCGTATTGTAAACCGATTCCTACATGAAATGTTTGGTATCCGGGATGGTAAGCCCCAACTGTGTCTTTAGACTTGATTTGACAAAATCAACCCCTCTTAATCGCTTTCCCAGCCTGGGCAGTGAAAGCAACAACTTACTGCAGAGAAATGCCACGTCGGCAGGGACCCTTTCCTCTGCAGCTATTCTCGGGATTGAACACAGCAACTCCCCATCCACAATTAACCATGCCGGGTGGTTGGTATGGCAGGTCTCCGCTGCAGCATTTGAATGGTTTTTGCACTTGGTCATCGACACCAACAAGCTCACCTTTGAATGATGATCTTGCACTAGGATTTTCTTCTGCACCAATTGGTGTGAAATGCCTGGCACCGGCATGGTCCACGGGAGGGGCGTGGCGGTACGCCCTGCTTAGGAGACGGGATGATCGAATGTCGGTAAAGGGCGGAGTAATAATGCGGAGTAGAAAATGAAGCCTTCGTGCAGCCTTCTCGCAGCGATCACGCTACTACAGCCGCGCGAAGACCATAAAATAGATTTTTGTGAACGTTGCCAAAGAGGCGGGAGGACTTTAAACTTTAACGCAGCTGACCAATGGGAAACATGCAGGTGGACAAATAACGTGACGTTTGTTTCAGAGATACCTTAATGATATACAGCCTTGTTATCCGGTCGGTGTTCCATTGCTCGCGCCTTGAAAAAGATAAGGCATTGCTATGAAATTGGGTTGGGTAAGCGTCGGCTTCACAAGAAGGGTTCGTGGGGTGACAAAACTCAGAGATTTTCGTCATCCTTATCCCGGGTGTTACGGTAAGAGGTTATGCACGCAATATCGTGACGACAAATGTCTTCCGTGCTTCCCTTGATGCACACTTCTTCTTTGTGTCGATTCGATCGACCCATAAGTTAATGAACACAAGTGGGGCTCGTATATTGCCCAGGCCGGTTATGGTGAAGCATTGTGCGGAAGTCAAATCCAGCGTTCGTCCATACAAGCTCCGACTCTATGAGCGAGTATTTAAAACAAGTATAGAAATAAACCCCCGGACATCCTTCACTGCGCGGCGGTGGCCCATTCGCCATCAATCAAGAACAGGCGCAATTCCTCAAAATCTCCCTCCGCGGTCATCTCTTTGGCGCTGATAACTTTTGCCGTTCTATTCGAAGCCCAGCTTGCCCGCCCCGTCGGCGAAACTTGTCTGTAGTACGCCGCCGGTAACGGTCCCAGCGCTTGTCAACGGCCGCGCGATCTTCCTCGCTCGCATTATTTTTTGCACCCGCCGCATGCCGCGTATAGTCGTGCACAGTCGTCGCCAGAGTCGTGGCACTGTTCCAGGAGCACGGGGTAGCCTCGGCTGCCCGACTCTAGCCAAGATGAGTCAGCGGCAAGAAGTGGATGTTCCCGCTGATTCACAAGCGCGCGGAAGCCTTTCGACACAACAACTTCCCCAGTGTTAGTCATCGCGTGTAACAGCCTAACCCAGGAGATAGAAGAGGGACGGTCACCACATAGAATGGAACGGCACGAAAACGTTGCGGGAGTCATTCCATTGCCTAGCCCCAAGTCTGACAAAATCACTTGGGAGTGCGCTTGTTTACAGCGGGTACCAGGTAAACCGGAAAACAATTAGCATTTCCTCCATTGTTTTAGATATCATACGCGAAATTATACTGAGCCAAGTTATGTGGCTCAGCGGCGCTCATGGTTTTTAATAACAGCTGATACGTCATGCCCTCGTCCCGTCAACTTGTGCATCTATATCCACGATACAAATGTACCCTATGTTCCCTCACACCATGTGTGGATTTCGCAGTCACCTCTGTACCCAGGACATACTTCTTCAACTCAAGGAAGAGGTCATGCTTAAAGCCTCCCGGGACCACCCAAAAGCCATACTAGCCCTAGATTTAAAAGGGGCATTCGATAATGTCAGCCACACAGCCATACTGAAACAGCTAAACGGCCTAAACTGCGGGCAACGTACCTACACCTACGTTCGAGACTTCCTCGAAGGCCGAAAAGCTATTCTCAAGGTGGGTGACCTGAAATCAGATCCCGTTTTCCTCGGCAACAAGGGCACACCCCAGGGTGCCGTTCTGTCCCCCTTGCTATTTAACATAGCCCTGATTGGTCTCCCTCCGCTCCTGGCTGCCGTACCAGGCATACGCCATGGATTATATGCGGACGATATTACCATATGGGCCATTCATGGATAATGTAGGGGACATGGAGAACAATCTGCAACAGGCGGCTGACATAGTCATTCAATATGCACGGCAGTGTGGCCTAGAATGCTCGCCGCAGAAATCGGAGCTGCTGATCGTCTCAGGAAAGAAGAAATTCTCTCCTGGGTCGCCAGCCATCTCCCTGCACATGGACGGCCATGTAATTGTTCCGACTCCGCAGGTCAGAATTTTAGGCATGCTTTTCCAAGCGGATCGCTCGCACACCCAACTGCTCAATAGACTTAAGAACACCACAGAGCAAGTATCGCACATGATCCGCAGGATTAGTACCAAGACTAGGGGTATGCGAGAGGAGGATATACTCAGGCTGGTTCAAGCCTTCGTCGTGTCTAGGGTCACTTACTCCCTCCCCTACGCCATACTCTCCAAGACCGAAAAGGACAAGGTGGAAGCCCTGATACGCAAGGCGTACATACTAGCATTAGGACTGCCTGTTACCACCTCAACGCAGAAACTTTTGCGGTTGGGAGTACACAATACCTTAGATGAATTATTGGAAGCCCAGAATTTGAGCCAACTCTTACGCCTGAGCTCTACCCCTACCGGTAGAGCCATTCTATCTCAACTACACCTGCGCTCTCCTCTGCAACACCCGCAGGCGGATGCGACTCAGCTTCCCGATGAGGTTCGCAAGTTCATTGATGTGGCCCCACTACCACGCAACATGCATCCGACACATCACGAGGCTTGTAGGGAAGCCAGAGCGAAAGCTATTCTTAATCAATACGGCCGAAACTCTGCCACAGTCTATACAGACGCCGCTTCATATCCCGAGCGAAGAGCTATGACCGCTGTTGTTTCTACTACCGAAAACCTCGTTACATGCGTATCAATTCCCACCATCCACTCTCTGCAGGCGGAGGAAGCGGCCATCTCCCTAGCGATTGCACAAACTTCGGCAGAAATAATCATCACAGACAGCCAACAAGCCTGTAGAACCTTCTCCAGCGGCTTCATATCCCGACCTGCCCGAAAAATTCTACTCGAGCATCCTCCTCGACATCCCGTACGGATTATTTGGGCTCCAGCCCACTCCGCCGTGTCTGGCAACGAAGCTGCCCATCAGCATGCCCGAGAGTTGACCCACCGGGCAAGCCAGGAGTTCGGCGAGCAGTGGCAGGTCTCCCCTCTCTTGTCGTTCCACGAAGTCACTCAGCATTACCGTCTGGAACGAATGCTATATCCTCCTGCGCACAAAAGCCTCACCAAAGAACAAGAGAGCCACCTCCGAGGCATTCAGACAAACACATTTCCCCACCCCACTAGAGCCCACATTCTGGCCCCCACCCTGTACTCCTCGCAATGCCGCTTCTGCGAGGCTCCGGGCACCCTCTACCATATCATTTGGGGCTGTGATAAGAACCCCCACCTACCCCCCCCCCCCTGCCTTTCCCCTCCCCTGAGCACTGGGAGAGAGCACTGTCCAGCTCGGACCCTGACTACCAGCTTTGGCTGGTGCAGCGAGCCCAAGAAGCCGGACGGACTCAAGGGGTCCTGGAATGAGGACTCTTCCCCAGGGCTGACAGCTTCAGATACACGTTTATTCCTCCTCCTCCTCCTATATATGCTTAAATGTACGCTCCTTCTTGGCCAAGAAACCAAGCTTATAAGTCTACGAGCTTTTATTATGTTTTATCTCTGGGGGAAGCCTATATATTTGAACGCCGGATGACCTCCAAATGGCACGTGTTTATTGACTTTGCTATTCTTAACAACTCCTCAAAACCCGTTTCATTATTCAAACAATAATGTGGCTGAGGGGTCAAGTGTATCAGTCTCGGCAACGCAGTGTCTGATTCTCACTCGTTAATTCACGGCAATAATAGAAAGGGTCTGTTTCTGCTATACATAGAGAGCTGAAAACAAACAGCTTTCGACGATTCTTGACTAGGCTGTCATACCTTTGCTATATTATTTTAATTGTCAAGTGACCTGTATGGACACATGCGTTAGATTTGCGCAAAACGATAAAATACACCACTAATTATTTCAGGAAATACGATAATTGGGTGTATGAAATGTTCCAACTGCTTCTTCAGCTATCCCTAGTGCCAGCGCTAAGGACCATAGTACCCGAACCGAGGTAAAAAAGCGTAAAAAATAAGGGTAAAATATACAACTCAAGTAGAAGAAGCGGCCCGGTGTTGATAATAGCAATAAAAAAATTCTCCGCATTTCCCCGAGGGGAATAATGTGAAAGTGCGAATGCACGAGTTGAATTTGCGCGGTTCGGTAATGTTCGCGAAAGAGAGATCACACACACACACAACTACAAAGAAAGAAAGATGCATTTATTCACACACACCTATTTGTGTTGTCGTTGTACTTAATTGCTAGATCGGATCTCAGCTTTGAAATTTCGTGTCAGTACTCCTTTAAGCAGGTGCATTAGCCCTTCTCACGCCCGATTCTTGGCCAATCCCCCACGTGGGTATGTGCCATGTCAGCGGCCAGGCATCGCGCGCCCATCTCCCCCCGTTGCCAAGGAAGACGAGGAGATTCCTGGCCAATCCCCCACGTGGGTATGTGCCATGTCAGCGGCCAGGCTGCGCGCGCCCATCTCCACGTGCGCGGACATCGCCGGTGGACGCAGGTTCAGGGTCGCTTAAGAAGTGCATTGCACTTAAAATATTGATTTCGGGTGCTGTCCTGAGCAGCACTATTACAACGACAATACTCTTGCAAGCTGCAAGAGCGATTAATATTACCCGCCGCGGTGGCTCAGTGGCTAAGGCGTTGCGCTGCTGAGCACGAGGTCGCGGGTTCGTTTCCCGGCCGCGGCGACCGCTTTTCTGGTGGAGGCGAAAAGCAAAAACGCCCGTGTGTACGAGATTTCGGCGCACTATAAAGATCCCCAGGTGGTCAAAATTAATCCGGAGCCCTCCACTACGGCGCGCCTCATCGCCTGCGTTGCGTCGGCGCGTTAAACACCACAATCAATCAATCAATCAGCGATTAATATTGCAGATATGGGTTTTTGTGTTCTCACGTGCCTTAACCTTTTTTATTTCCAGATGGAGCAGCAAGCCAAGCTCACTGCTAAACTTACCTCTGCTTCATTAAAGTTTTTTCCACCCGCTCACTGTACTGACTCTTTGATTGGGGTTGCCCCCCGAAGTACGTCATGATTGGGGTTGAAGGAAACACGTGATTAAAAATTTACCCTTTCGGTCTCCATTCTTATTAACTCCCGTCGAAGAAGGACGTAGGCCGGTACGACAGGCCATATCTTTAATTGAAGCAGACTAGCATATTGTCATCATGGCCCTAAAGGTTGCTACCGGTGAAGCCTGTTCGAAGTGGTCCACTTCCTTCAGCGCGGTGACTAATTTGCCATTCACGCGCTTTACTGCAGGCAGACAGTAGTTTAGGTGGTACGAACTCACTCCAAGTCAACAAATTCGGAGCCAAGAAATTCAGCCAAGAAATTCAGAGCCAAGGTACCGCTAGAACACCACCCTCCCTGCTCCTATCGGGCTGCGCTAGAGTCTAATTGCAAGAGTCGAAGAGGCACGATTTTCTGTCTTCTCTTCACACTTGATTGACAAAAGGGGACACCACTCGAGCTTTTTTACGCCTGACGGTGGTGGCAAGCATGTTCAGTGTCATATTAATGTTGCGAGAGTAAAATGGTTACAGTATGATGAGCGCAACTACGCATAAAAAAGCAAAAAAAAAAATCACGTAAACAAGTCGTTGAAGTCCTAAACAACATCACTCCCACTATATTGAGCCCTTCAGGAGAACAATGAGGTTTTAAACGTGCTTAGTCTGCCGTACACTTCTATCTTTATGGTCAAAAGTGACTGTAAGCGGCATTTCAGTACAAGTAGTGCTTCATCGATATCAGCTGACCACGACCTGGGTAAATTTGTTCAAATATCTTTTTTTTTTTTCAAAGAAGGGGAGAGTTAATAAATAAATACCCGAATAAGAATTTCGTATAAAAATGTGTATAATTATTAAATAAATAAATAAGGCCACGAAGAAGCGGGCTTCAAGGATGTTGAGATACAGAGGCAAGCATCGAAAGGCGTCGCCTCTGTAGTTTTGAAAAATTCTTTTATTCTCTTTCGAGGAAGGAAGAATGGAGGGGGGGGGGGGGAGGGGCATGGGCGTCGTTGGGGAGCCCGAATACCACCTTGGGGCTCAAAATGTGTCGACTATACCCACCAAGCTAGCACAAATCAAGGGTCTTGCAAACCAGCACCTCGTAGTCGCGGAAGCTGAGCTCCTGATCGTCTTGCGCCACGTACAGCACATGGTGGCCGGGGTGCACCTTCCCGACGTACACCTCGCCGTCGTTCACGACGCGGCCGATGTACAGAGGCTCGCCGTCACCAGCTCGGCCACCCTGCACCGCTCCGTACGGCAGCTGCCCGTCAGAGGCCGGCACCCAATCGAACTTCTCCGGATGCTCAGTCGCCAGGCACTGCGAGTGCAGTCATCGCGCGCGCATCAGCAAGGCCGCCAACGGCAGCTGGAGGGCGCCACAGCCCTGTACCTCAACGCATAGAGTTTCTATGCCTCAACGTAAGGGAGAACGGGCGTGCGAGTTTGCCTTGGCGCTGTAGGTTCTTATCGCAGTTATGAGCCTAAAGTGTGATTAGGCTTGTTCAGTTAGACAGCCTGTTTTCTTCGAAGAGAAAGTGGCACGGAATCCCGCACCCAACAGGGCCGAAAATACAAGCCCTCGGGCAAGGGTTAAATTTTGTGCATTGCGCTTTACCATTTCAAAGCAAAAAAAAAAAAAAAAAAAACCAGCCACAGAGTAGAAAACGAAGTCGCTTAGCTCAGATTCGTCTTGTATACAGCGTTGGAACTGCACGGTGAAAAGGAAAGGAAGCAGGACAAGCGCTTGTCGGGTTCTCTTCCATTCCACTTTGTCGTCCTTGCGCGGTCACGTCACGCGAAAATAGTCGCTCAAAATTCTCACTGTCGCCATTTGGGAGGATTGAAGAGTCATCCAGGCATTGTGATCATGTAGCCACGAGGTTTGGCCCCGTGCGAGCAATGCGAATGATAGTGCCTGCTGAGTTTGTTTGCCGGCGACGCGCGCAGATGCTGAACGCAATTAGGGGGATGATAATGACTCCGGGTTTGGCCAAGTTCGGATAGACTTCCCGCCTCTAGGCGCGGTTGCGGCTTCAATTTGTATTTTACTTGCTTTTAAAAAAACGTGTTTATTTTATGCCTAAAGGAAAATATTATGAATAGATTATAGGAAGCGCTGAAGATTATACCTCGTTGTTACTAGAAAACTGCTGAAGATATCCTTTAACAAAGCGTGCGAAATTCAAACAAACGGCTGGTGTGCTGCATCATCAATGCACAGGAGACGAACTCCACACGACGGGGTTCTGCGCACGAAATTTCAATCTAAGGAGCTGAACACAAGGCAACAGATCAGCGGCGCAATGGGAGGCCACCCTGCTGAACCCGCATCCAGCTTGACAGGAATGGCTCGTGGACAGGGCAGTGAGACCAACAAAGTGGCCAACGGAAGCCCCGGAAGGGCCCGACCACTGACATGCGTCAAAATCAACGCCAGGCAAAGCTGGTGCTGAGCAAACACACTACTTACAAGAAACAAGCAGACGTACCTTGCACGAAAACTGCGTAAACAAGACGAAAAGACGACTATGCTGTTGCCTGCGACGCTTCATTTTGCATCGGTCGTTTTATTTGCACTGTTTGTATGTAAGGTGTCTGCAACAAACCCGTCCAGTTATCTTGTTTGATGCAACTAGCAGACAATAAAATGGTCTGCAAGCCCTATTTTTGCGTTAATTACCGATGACTTGATTGTTTTGCACCGCTAAGTGAGGACAAAAATTGTGAAGGCATGTGGTAATAGAAAGAGAGCCGTTGCTGTATCGGCGATTCATCCATCTTATTGAAAGGAATGCTTTACCTGGAAGGCACGTTCAGTTTCCCGAAGTAAGAATTTGCTTCAGAAACAAAACTTCCAGAAGGTTGGTTTCTCCTCACTCCCTCCTTTGTCATTGTATACTTTGACCAACGCTTTGACGTTACTTGATTTTCACGCATGCTCTTTTGTCTTCACTCTGCAGCATGCACGTGTTTTCTTGCGAATGAATGTTCTGCTTGCATCAAAGAGCCCGTGGAACACTTTCCTGAGCTTTTTAAACGCAGGAAATACTTTTGGAACGTCGTCAACAAGAACGCCGATCCTTAGATTAGGTGGTCACGAAATACCGCGAAATATGACTGAAAGTAACTAATAACCTCACCTAAAAGACTTTGCTCCTTTCTCGGTGTTCCAGAGTGGCGACACTCAAAAAATGCCGTCGCTGCTGCCGGCTTTCTTTCAGATGCAGCATTCGAAAGCCACTTTAAATAAAATCGCAACAAAAAGAAAGCAGAGAACAAAGAGGTATTCGCTGCGGCGAGAAAATACTGCCGCGGCGCTCCTTGCTCTGGTAACTATACCTTTCCAAGTGCTTCCCGGGACGAGGGAAAGAGCATTTATGGGCACCCTAGAAAGGTCCCTATAGAGGCCCCCCACAACAGTGCCGATGAATGCTCTACCTCTTTTTCTCGTCCCTGGAAGCACTTGGAAAGGTGTAATTGGACCCGCAAAAAGCGGTGGTAACAACGATATTGCTTGTGCCGCCACTGAAGCTCGCAAACAATATCCAGATCGAGACAGCTGAGAAAAATGTCGTGAGCGAGTTTCGAAGTTCTGTAATGGGCGGCGTAGAGCAGTAATATTTAGCTTGAGTACTTTGTGACAGCATAATCAAAGTACAGAACGGGCTTGATGACTTCGTAAAAGCATTTCAGATTTCGAAAAAGTTCGAGAAAGTGTTGCAGGGGACTTTTAAGCCCCATTTAGCACTTCGGAGTGCGTGTCTTCGCCTGATGTGCTCTTGCGTTTCGGCGCGTGGGTGAAGGCAGTCTCTAGGAGTCGGCAGGTCTTCATATGACCTGCGCAGTAGGCATTTTGCCATGCAGAAAATCTCCATATAGCCTATGGACAGGCTGAGAGAAAACCACATATGGTTATTCGTAGGAACCTCGCTGCTTTAAAAATTATACCGGTGTGCCCAAACAAGGCAGAGATGGGTTGACGGCACAAGTAACGCCGGGTCTGCGCACGGAGTGGGCGAGCGCTGGCGGTTACGGCGCAGCTAGGAAGTCGGTGGCGCTAGCCCCCTGCCCCAGCGAGCAGACACTTGCGCGCAACGCACCTGGTAGTCCTCGTGTCCGAAGGCGCCGCCGCTCCAGCTGACGTAGCAGCATGCCGCGTCTGGCTGTGCCCAGCCAACGAGCGTCTCGTTTTCGTGCACCGCTCGGGCCACGTACACGGGACGGCCGTTCAGATTGCCCGCGCTCAGGGCGTGGTACGGCAGCCGGTTCTCTTTACAGATGACCCACTCGCAGCAGGGCTGGTACTTGGTGACTGCAAGGGTGAGTGCGCGGAATGGGTTCAGACCTAAACACTTCGTGATACCTTGGCACAAATGCAAAGTCCCCCCCTTTGAATCTGCGTCTTTTTATTCGTACCGTGGTAAAGACGCCACAACAACCCTTGGTGAGCTTTGGGGATGACCCAGTGCTACCAAAAAAATACTGGATTACATTCGAATGCAGTCACAAACACGAATTGCTGGGTTTCACTCGCTCTGCTTTCAGTCTCTCCAGCGAGTTCGATTGTCAGGCAGGCAAGCTACGAAATAGAGTAACCAGCACTGTGTAAACTATGAGAAGCAAACCGCGTTGATAGTACTATCTGGATCAGCGTCAGCTTCCGTTTAAACGATTAACAATTTTCTCTTGTTAATGTGTAACTGAATACGAAAAAACGAAAAATAGAATTATTGCGATAGCACTAGTTTACTCGGTAGGCTGAAAATCCGGCGTCTCTGGCACACCAACGACACACAAAAGGGCATATATGGCTTCAAAAAAAAGAAAAAGGTCAAAGAATGCGAGGATCAACGACAAATTTATCAGGGAAGGTTCTGTGAGCAAAGTTAACCGAGTTGAAAAGAAAAATCGGCAAACTTTGGTCTGGGTGGGATCATACCAGTGACCACCGGGATGAAGGTGGAATTAGTGAATGCGTTGCCCGATGCATCGTGCAACTCGAGAAGAGAGCTCTTTCCCTTAATTCTGCTCTTAAGTACAAGGATTTATAAAAAAGCCTGAACTACAGCCCTGTCGAAGTCACTGATCCTAATGTACTCGAGTCAATACCGCATTACTAGATGTCTAACAACGATATTTCACGCGAAACAGGATAACTTTGAAGAGGTATAATACACGCGGGAAAAAACTGCCCCGCAAGCAAAACATCACGAAGAGCACACCTCGACCATGTTGCATTTTTACGGAGAACAGAAAAATGCGAGAACAATGCGCTGGAGGGCGCCTTCAGCACTGTAGAGCTGCACTGTCAATTCAAAGCTGATAAACGCGACATAACTGACAACTTGCAACACAACAACAAATGTACAAACATTTGCTGCGGTGTTGCCTAAGAAAAGAAGTATGCGCGCTTTGTTGTTAACATTACATCCATCTTTTTTTTTTTTTCATATAAAGCAGCACTTTTCACTGTCATAAAGAAATAATGATGAAGCTGAAAAATAAACCACCTGACAATTGACTCAAAATCTCGACTAACTGCTTCTCGCTCACCTGAGTATTCGGCCATGGTGCAGGCAGTGCCTTAAACGGGAGGTGATCACAGTCGAGTTGCCTTTTGAATCGGTTACGTGAGAAAAACTGGCGGCTGGTCCCATATATATTGAGAAGCGACCCTGGGAGAGAAGGCTGAAGCCTGCTCATAAAACACCAAATAAAACGGCGTAGGCAACGTACACCCGCTGCGATAACGTCGGTTCGAGGAGGGCCCGGTAAAAAAGCGTCTCTTGAGTCTGCACGTGAGAAGTCGATGCCCTTTCTTGCGGCTGAAGTACAAACGCACTCCAGCTTAAGTAAGGTCTACGCTAGCAGGCTGCTATAGCGTGGACCTGACTTATCGTAGCCCCGCAATATCTTTCAGCCAGGCAAAGTCTGGCCGAATGCCCCAGCTGATAAGAAGAGAAGGCAATTCATACACGAGGAACTTCGCAGAAAAGAACACTGCTGGGTATATACAGATGTATGCAACTGCTCGTACGGAGCGCCAAGAGAGCGACAGCTCTTGAGCGATGTCAAATAAACAGTGTCAATGAACTTTCTATCGAGTGGTTTCGAGTTGTTGTCGTACCACTCAACTCTTCAGCGCCCTACATTAGCAATTCCTAGGTTTTAGCATTTTAGCATAACCTTGCTCCACAGTTAAGTGCACTCTGCCTATTCTGTCCTCGGGCGTAGGGTGCGTCCGCTATTTGGAGAAGTTTGGAGGCGGGTTTGCGGTTCAGGGTAGCAGAATTGAGGCAGGTCCAGGTCCCTGGCCCAGGAGGGGGGTGTTCATCTTGCAAGGCAAATCTCTAGCGGCCACGACGGGCACTGTTCACCACAGGGGCGTACGGACACAGGGACCCAGCGCGCACCGCGCCGCCTTGGTTGACATCGTAACGGTACGCCTCATCCAGGCTCACTGTAGGAGGGTGCGATAGCGGTGGCGATACGATGCTTGTTGAGCTGTTTTCTGCCCGTTCATAGCATTTTTCGCCTTGTACGAACGATGATCTTATCTTGAACGACCAGCCCGGCCTCTTGTTTTCACTGCGTTTTAGGGCAGCGGCAATAGCTCGTGCTATCCCCAGTGTCCACACATGTACACACACACCGGCGCTAACGCTTACACTACAGTCGCTATCTCTGACTGCTGGAGTGTTTACATCTTGCAAACCACTGGTTCGTAATAACAGCATGCATGTTCTACTTTAAATTTGAGCGAGAGTTCGTTGACTCATGAACTTAATACTGGAGTGTACGTGTGCGATATGTTGTCGCACGTATACGTTTCACGAGGTGAAACAAACACTGGCAAAATGCACAGAAGGACATAATACGGTCACGGACAAATGAAACGCAAACACGAAAATATGAACCAGAACACGCAAAATCGAAAAATAGGGTTCGTGGAGGTCCAATAATGGCGCGCTATTGGTACATTTGGAAAGCCACACTTCGCAACTTTGTTACTGTAATTAAGCCACGCGGCAATTTGACTTGCATTCAAAAAATCGTGCTATTTGTGTGTGTTCTGGTTCATATTTTCGTGTTGTCAATTTTCCAGCATGTATGTTGTCCATTAAATGTATCTGCCCAAACAACTATTCATGTAAACGGGTGTGGGAGTCTCATCAAGACGCACATTGCAGCTTTTTTTTTTTTCCAGCCGCGCTCTCTTAGTGCGCAGGCGCGGCGCATGCTGACGTAACCAGCCTTCTTCCTTCACAACAGTAATGTTGGTCATCTTCCCCCTGTAGGCGCTTGCGCTGTGCTATCGTTTATTCTCCCGCAGTCGTTCGCTCGTACTTTACAGCGTGCTCACCGATTTTAAAGCGAAAGCTTTCTTAGTGGTACCGATGGCGTTAAGTAAAAAAACTAAGGCATTTCCCCATAGGCCGGATGGTCGACCGAAAAGCTATGATAAGGTCCCTGGACACACGGCGCATGCGTGAAAACCGGGCTTCCATTGCGTCGACCGGTTACTTGAAAATCGCGAAATAGGAACGGTTCCAGATAAGACCATACACGCATCGATCATGAAGGAGGAGTACATTAGCATACCTTTATCTCATAAACCATGTAGTATCGGTATACATTTAGATCGTTCGTCGATGCGTTTACTTAGTGCGCAAAAATTCGTCGCAAGGGTTCGTCCTTTGTTCGCAATTCGAGTCTTTGAAGGTTTGACGATCGATTGGACGCACTTTCAGCGAAGGCTAGGCGAACTTTTAGCTTTCGCGCTTCTCTCTACTTTCTTTGGGGAGGAATGGTAATTTTTCTTGTGGTCGACCCTCCTAGTGTTTGCGCATGAAATGAGGAGTTCCGTTGAAATTCGGGCGTATACGGCGCGCGGTTCGGAGCAACCACGCAGGGGCGTAGCCAGGGGAAATGGAAGGGGGGCTTCGATGTGTCAGAATGCCCCCCGAAATTTTCTCAGTGCCTTTCAGGGTTTTTGTTATCCCATGCTATGTACACATTGTATTGATAAATTATGATGTGAAAACGAAAATAAGAAGCGCGTTGACTTTTTGACCAACATGATTCCTCGGAGTCCTGTGTGGACTTGTATTTTTAGTACAGTGAACAAACTACAGTGAGCAAAAAAACTACCCCTGCGGCTTTATTAAAGCACAAAAATGACTAAGATATTGCTTGCGTGCAGGCTAGCTCTTTTTTTTTACCGATTGAGTATAACACCCCCCCCCCCCCTCCCCTCCCGCAAAATATTTCTGGCTACGCCACTGCAATCACGTACCCGCGCATGCTCTTTTCTTATTGGTTACATACTGACCGACCAACCAACTCCAAAACACAATACGTTCGGTCATCAATGTTTCGCCCTCATAAGACAAAAAAAGAGGGAGGTGCGATCTGAAGGGCGATTGTGAAGTATAGAAGATAAGCATCCTCTTACAAGACATTCGGTTGCTACGTCGGTTGTGAAACCTTTAGGCTATCATTAAATAAAAAAATAAAAAAATGGTCGTAGCCGAATGGGTAAGACGACTGGCACTAACTGTGTCTGGTCTACCAGACACAGGCTCGAATTTTTCTGGTGCCTGTGTGATTTTTTGCGATTGTAAATGCTATGTGCATGAACGTGGACGGAGAGCGTGCGGTCCTAAGGTACTTCTCACCTAATAACGCACGAACGCCTGACTTTTGGTACATGCGGCGAAACCTGCGCACAGCCACCGGCATTGCAAGCTAGGTTAGGGAACGGTGCTGCAGTCAGGTATGTGAAGGTCATTGTTTATTTTGCTTTTAAAGCGAAAGCTTTATTAGTGGAACCGATAGCATTCAGCCAAAAAACTGGTGCATTTCTCTATGGGCCGGATGGTCGACCTAATAGCTCTGATAAGATCTTTGGACACACGGCGCGTGCGTGAAACCGGGCTCCCATTGTGTCAAAACAGTTACTTGAAAATCGCGAAACAGGAACGGTTCTAGATCAGACAATACACGCATCGATGAAGAAGGAGTGCAATAGTATACATTTTATTTAGTATTTATTTATTTATTTATTATTTATTTCTGTAATACTGTCGACCCTTGGAACAAGGTCCTTGACAGGAGTGAGCGATACACTATACAGATGACACAACATACATGAACATGTATATGAAAGCAGTTCACTGGGGTACTGCCAGCGTACCATGCAGCACCTCATACAAAATCAAGCCTTGCTTATCTTATAAACCACGCATCGGTGTACATTTAGCTCGTTCGTAGATGCGTTTACTTAGTGGGCGAAAAATCGTCGCATCGGCTCCTTCTTCGTTTGCGATTTAGGTCTTTGAAGGTTTGAAGGTCGATTGGACGCGCTTTCAGCGAAGGTTGGACGCAGGTTTGGCGAAGGTTGTGACGCACGTTTGACAATGTCAGAAAGCGTTCGCGCTTCTCTCGACTTTCTTTAGGAAGGGATGGCAAAGTTCTATTTTGCTAGGCAAGGCACCTTGCGTCGTGGTCTTGTTTTTTTTTTTAGTGTGAAAATAAAAGAAGGTAGCATCTAAATAAAATTGCGGCTGATTACTCTCTTAAAAATGACGCGCAAAGCATCGTGCCACACGCGATTCCTCGCCAATTCGCACGCTTGCGCATGCGTGCTAATGCTTCGCGGTGCTGACAATGAACGTCCGTGCCAAACAAGCGTGGCAAAGGCGAGATCAAGACTTCACTGGTTAGCCGCCGAAGACAATTTCTACAACATGCGTTGGCTGGCGTCATGGTGAGGGGACTTTTTATATCGAGCTTTGCCCTCCCAGAACACACAATCATCCGCAAAAGCTTTCGCATCCCCAGCTTCCACAGTGCCGTCCCCAAATAGCGCTGGTCAAGCCGGTGCCTGTCAGCAGGCTGCCCTGCATGCGTCGAAAGCCACGCGTTCACGCGTTATTGTTAACAGTTTTGACCTCGGCACTCCCATCACTGAGAATTGCCGCCGACAGTTAGAAAAAATGGACAGGAAGGGGGGGGGGGGGGGGGGGGGGGGGGGTGTATTTTGAAGCGAAGCTATACACGGCAAGGCGAAAGCGGTCCTGTGTACGTAGAAAACTCTTACTTGGAAACCTGATAAGCATGCGTGAAAAACCACGCTGGAGAGGAGTTCGAAGTAAGGGGAAAGAGTGTGCCTGGGTTTAGCTCGCTCGTAGCCGAGCGACCGCGCAGCGATCTAGTGCGTGAAGCACAGATCAAAGCATAACGGTGGGTGTAAGGTTCACTTATGAGATCAGCGGCCAGGCGCCCGGGCTGCGCGTGAAAACCCGCCACTCTGTCTGGGGGCCCAGCACGGTGGACTCTACGCCACAGCCGTCGCCAATTCGTCACGGCGCGCACGGGAGACGAATTGTCTGGCCCACCGCATACCACAGGGATAATCCCCCATTGAGAAAGCAGACAGCGCCGCCGGATTCCGGGAACCGTCTGCGTGACGCGCGGAGGTGGTGGGATTACCGGCGTCGAAGCGCGCGCCGTGCAAGACACCATTGTTAACGCGCCCCGGCCGGCACAGTGCACTGTCGCCGCCTTTCGCTCTCACCCCGCCGGGTCGCGCGCACCTGCTCGTCTGCGAGCGTGCCGTTGACCCAAAGGTGGCGGCGCCTCATTGAATATTCCGTGGCGTGCTGAGTGACAGCTGTCTACGTGAGTTTGGGCACTCCCCTACGCGTGTACGAACACCACAGGGGCGTTCCCGAGAGAGTGTGATCTCGAGGTGTTATAAGGCCGAACTTGGCCGTTAGAAATCGTTCTTGTCTGAGCGCTGAGCAGGGCAGTTCCCGGAGGGACAAGGAGTCTCGGCCGTTAAAGCTAGGTTGGGATTTGTGAGCCCCCTAGTCGAGGTTAAGATCGCGTCGGAGGTTTAGGGTGCAGCGCCGCACCGGGCAACTAGACGGATCTTGCGGCGAGACAGAGTCTCGGCCGTGGTTTCTCGAGCGGTTTGTGTACGCTCCGAGAATAGGAGAGTTAGACGAATTTGAGGAGCTCGAGTGATTTGTGCGCACTCGGAGCTAGCGTCTAGCTGCAGTTTGAAGTTTTTCTTTTTATTACTCATGTACCCATTTTTCCTACTGTAAATAGCTGTATATAAACTCTTCGTTTCATTTAATCAACCTCAACGCCTCGAGTTCGTCAATTCGACCCCCATCTCCAAAAACTTCAACACGATCGCCCTGCCAGCCTCTTGCCAAATCAACCGGAGCCCAGGCGATTGGGTTCCTGATAGACACCGGACTTCGGGGAAATGAACCACAACCATCTTTACTGTGGGTATGGGAGAATGATGGTTCGGGCGGAGCAGCGTCCAACACCGGCCGCACGTCACTTCGAAATGGGAAGGACACGCGTCAAATGCACTTCTGAACGACGCCGCGAGCAGAAACGGGAACGAAATAAAATACTACAACTAGGCAACGTCTAAAGAAAAAGACTTTTAAAAAGAAGTTTTTTTCTACCTCTACCAGCCAACGGTTCCTTCGTGGCGTGTGCGACAAGAAACTCTAAACGCGGCTGAAGAGGGGGAGGACGGTTTTTACTCGCTGAGCACAGCGTAGATAGCACGGCGAATGGTTACTCAGCGTTCCGCGCGCGCAGGTGCCTGCTCACACCGGCTGGTGCGTCGGCGCGACGGCTTTGCCGTCTGCTTTAGCGACGGTTGTTTTGGGCCTGTTTTGGCGCAGCTTTGCGTCCATTGCGGTCTTCCTTCGCACGGCTTGATTAACTTGTTCGACAGCACCTCCTGGGTAATCCGGACCCGACGGAATTAAGTGGTCGTACGGCAAAGATACGTTAATAATTGGTTTGCAGGGCGGGAAAACAAAATGTACAGACCCCATATAGACATCTGGCCGTTATAGAAACGGTACCTTTCCGCACTGCTTACCACGAATGGGACTCCGTTTTCTAAATTGGTGAAAACCAATTTGGTTGTGTTTTCGTTCTGATAAATAGCGATTATAAAAGTTCTCTCAGCTTTCTCGCAATTCTCAGACTTACTAAACTAACTATATTAAACCGGTACAAATAGGAATCACTAAGATCACAAGGTGAATTGTTTCGGTGTCTGCGCTTGTGTCGCGCGCTGGTGTAGAATTGAGTTAGCACATCAGGATGGCTAGGTTCCGTTGTCTCACCCTTCGAAAGACGCTCCTCTCGGTTTTCTTTCTGCCGACGCACGGCCGGGCTACAGCGGCGGCGTTCGCGCTCTAGCCCAGCGGTGGCCGACGCTGCTGCGTTCGGGGACGCCGCCCCCGCGAATTCCAGATAAGGGCTGGCAGATTATCTGGTTGTTTCACTCTTTGTTGAGTTACGTGTGTGAATTCAAGTGATGTCGCATGGGCAATGGTTGTGAGGGTCGTCTAAAGCTTTTATTTCCAACCTCCTTCACAGCGTGGATTGGAGCCAATTTTTTAATGAACCATGAAAGGAGTAACACACGAACACGCGTATAAACACCATTCGCACGTTGCAGCCTTCGATGGTTAATCATCATTTTTTTTTAATTTTCAGCCGATGCATTCGCTTTGATCTTTCTTTCTCAGCTTTATTTTTGCAATTACCCGTGTGGATGCACGTGATTTTTCGTTTTAGCTAATATAGATCCTATCTCTGTGTTCTATCTCTGTGCATCTATCTATCTATCTATCTATCTATCTATCTATCTATCTATCTATCTATCTATCTATCTATCTATCTATCTATCTATCTATCTATCTATCTATCTATCTATCTATCTATCTATCTATCTATCTTTCTTTCTTTCTTTCTTTCTTTCTTTCTTTCTTTCTTTCTTTCTTTCTATGTTGTGCGTGTGTGTGCACGTTCATGTGCGTGCGTGCGTGCGTGCGTGCGTGCGTGCGTGCGTGTTTCTGCACTAAATGCACTCCCAAGCTGACCCACATCAAACTTTATGACAGGTCACTATTCTACTTCATTTCTAGCTGATGCATCGCCACTAAAGTGCATTCAGCCTTGCAGGGATGGGGCGCTCAAAAATACATTTAACTTGGCAGAAGTGAAGGGCAAGCGCTGTGAAAAGAGGCACGCGACGCTCATCGGGAAATGCGAAGAGCCAGTTGTGTACGACTTCCGTTGTCCTGTGGAGACAGGGCTGTGTCAATGACCGGCCAAGGGAGCCCGCAGCCTCACTGAAAACAGGAACGGGCAGAAGGCTCGCTCTTCCCGTCAAGATTTGCAAGCGTGAGCCGGAACTCGAGGACTGGAGTATCTTGAGAAAATGCAGAGACCAGCGCCCCACACGCGAAATTCGGAAGCGTTTTCCATACACAGCAGAGAAACGTCCTGTGTAAGCACGCCGTCAGCGGAACTACTTGAAAAACAAATAGCTTACTTGGCAAGATATGGACAGCCCATCTTTGATCGGTGGAATACTGCGTCTACGCTGGATTAAATTTTGCCCCTTTTTCTCGGTTTTTGCGTTTTACGTTGGTCGTACAGTCCATGTGCACAGATACAGAACTTGCCCAAATTCAAACGTTCCTGTCATCAGTAAACTGCTCCATGTATGCGCTCGTTATCTGCCTCTGGGCCTCAGACCAATTGTGCGTAAGTGTTCAAATCTCGCAGAATTAATGCAGTGGAAACTTTTTGCGTTGAGTCCGGCATGGTTGAAAGGCCCGAAAAACTCCGTTGTCTCTTTCAGCTGTATGTGTGCCCTGCGCCTCCGGCTTGTATTTAACCGTGACCAAGGTACGTACTCAGCGCTTTGCGGGCGTTCGTCTAGGGCGCTTGGTCTCCCAGTGGGCTCAAATTTAATCTCTTCAATAAGGCTTAAGTCGCAAAGTGGAGGGGCGGAAACAATATGGCACAGTAGGATGAAGTCGCTAATGTAGCCGCGTATCATCCAATGCAAATACGTTTTTTTTTTGTCAAAGTTCAAATACGAACGTTTTACACGAGATTTTCGTTCAACGAATGCCTTAGGTAAAACGCTTGCTACATTCACTCCCCGAATTCTCGTGTTGCTTAAACAAGTACAAAATATTAATTAGTATGTCGAGGAGTGTTATTCATGTTGACTGCTTCGCACTTCCTGTCTAGTTTGAAGCCGAAGTCATGTCCACATCCACAACATCGGCTAACGTGCTTATTTGTTTCGTAGCCGTATCTTCAGTCTTACCAGACTATTTGCTCAAGTTTCCTTGGCAAACAAGTATACTTCTGCGATGTCTGGTCTCGCCGGCGTATTGTTTGGCATGTTCCCGCGTGCAAGCGGTTGTATACACGGAATGGTACAGAAGTATCTCAGCATAGGCGGTCACTTTCTACACACAGTCTTTCTGAATGCTGCAGTGCAGGAAAACTCTGCCTATTTATTGAAAGTGCGAAAATGCGACGATGATGCAAGCGACGGCAAAAAAAATGTTCGTAATTTTACTAAAACGTGTCACGTCCAATTTTATCTTCTAAAACGACTGTTACGTACTGATTTCAGTTGAGTGGAATTTAACTTAAAGCTTTTCTGTCGTCGCTGAAGTTTGTTTAGTGAATGTTCCTCTGTATTGCATAGTTGTTGCAGGTGCCTCATGGCTTTTCTCGTGCAAACCAGCGAGAATGTCACTGTTTTATCTCGGAATCTGGAGCCACGCCTCGACCTGAGAACCGTAATTTTAGGTAACCATTTAACCGCCTGTGCGAGAAACACCAGAAGAAAGGTTTTTTTTTTTTCTGTCTTCGGGGCGTTGGAATTTGTTGGCTGAGCCCGAATGACAGTCTATTTAATGGAAGGTTCTACTGAAGTCGTCAACAACGCGTGAATTATTTACTTACGAGGCGTATAAGGCCCGGGTCTTAAAAAACCCTCAGTTAGTTGCATTCTTATACGCAAATGCTGGAAACATTCGTTTCAATTTCAGTTGCGGAGGAGTCATATCTTTTAGTACAGGGGACAGCGGCGTACATCGCTCCCATTAACAAGGTAGTCGCGTAAGATGAGCGATTTTTATTCTCGTCAGAGACAAGTCACATTTCCTCCCGCTCCTCATGTGGCTACAGAATTGGAGTGGAGGCCTTATTGTGGTCGGAAATGCACCCGGAAATGCACGCGCACACATCAAAATATCGGACAAGCAGAACCGATAACTCTTGGGAATAGGGAAGCAAACAGAGTCTGGGTGTTTTCCCATGACCATTACAGGTAACCCTAACCACGCGTTCCTGAATGACCCCCAGCTGTCGTTGCATGACGAAACAAAGTTCGCCGCTTAAACTTGCATCATGTCTGTTGGATCCACAGACGGAAGAGTACATCACGGTGTAATTTTTTTAAAGTCACGGCGTTTACAGGTCACCGTCTTCGTGTATTGTGCTGAATAAGCCAACATTTTTTTAGGCTTAGCGCAGTTGTAGCCTAGGACGCAATTTATACTCAAGCAGAACGTTTATCCTTCATGGTTTTATTAAAAATCTGTCTATTAGCGCTTCCGTTTCCGTCAGAAGTAGCAGCGTCATGGGGGGATGTACGGGAGAGGCCAGAATAAACGCCTAAACTTCATCATCACTGGCACCATGGAAAATGCTTTGAGCGCGTGTGACGCCCAGGGCGGGTGTTCGAAGCCGATAGAAACAACCCAATCAGCCGGGAGGAGATAGGTGCTAGAACGAGGTGCGGAGCGGAAGCCGGCCGGAAGAGGGAAAGGAAACTAACCCTTCAATAAATTTGTAAATACGAAGCAATATAGATAAATAGGAAGCAACGTAACCCTTCGTAGAAGAAAGATGTGGGTATACGTGAATGCGTAAGCGCTGCACGTCTCGTGTTGACTTTTTTGTGCTTGCTTTGCTTTAGCACTCGTGCTATTAATCGCACGCTACCTTTGACGTATAAGGTATAACTTCGCAATTTTCAATCCCCGCTCTTAGTATGGGTGAGAACAGTAACACTGCACGACTATATACCAAAAAAATATCAGATATGACGGCCGTGTATCAAATGTTACAGTGTTTTTTTAAGAACAGCAGGTGGCAAAAATTTCCTCTAAATACAAAAAAGAAATAGCGCTTGCTTCTCGTTATCTCTTATTTGAGTCCATTTGAAGCAATGATGGTTGCTATGCGGGCCTGAAGTAGCCAGCCTTCCTTTCGAGCGACGGACCGTCTTCTCTGTTTCTCCATGAAACCTCTCCACCATCTGTCGTGACCGACTTATCTGTCAATTGTTTCGTGCCGCTGTTGACCCTTCGACTGATAGCGGGCATAGCTGTGGGCGTATCGAGCACCCCGAGTCTGTAAGATTGTTTGATGGCTTCCCATATTTGTCTAGAAGCGACCCTTGTAGGCAAAGCTTTGAAGTACCGGTGCTCCGTCATGCTGAAATGCAGCCAGCTAATGTGGTACCTTTCATGCCGAAAGTTCTTAACGGCTAAGCGCTGACATCGCCGTAAGTCGTTTAGTGAATAGAATGATGCCGCACCGGGAAACTGCCTCTATAATTAGTTTTAAAGGAAGACACCTTTTGTGTTAGAAGGCGATATATTTCGAACCATGTTTCTTTTTTAATGCACAAATTTCGTGAGACCTGTAGTTCGTTTTTAAGACAAATGATTGAGGGGAGGCTCATACATTGCAACTTTTAAGCTAGCGGTGCGGTCACTGGGGAATCCACTTGAGCAATTAAGGCTTCTAATTTCAACTATGGTTAAACACATGCAAACAATGTCAGCGAATCCGTTCAGAGTGTCTGATTTCCGTATTTTGCTCATGCCCCTTTTTGCACACACCCTAGACATGTTTATAACCAAAGAGCGTCGCGCCGAACCAAGAAGGTTTCTCTGACGTCTATTTATAGGGCCCCGTTGTTTGCATCGTTTGTGGTTGGAAAAATGCGTATTGCAGACAATGCGCAAAATGAATGGAGTACAAAATATTGAGCAATGACAATAAAAGGGATAGGGGTGCAGCAAGTTTGAGTCGCAGCCTGAGTTATATATACAAACGCCCAGAATGTTCTGCTTGAACGATCGGTCAGACCTGGGTACACTTAGCTGTCTGTTTTGGGTAATATTGCGCCGTCCTTTAACTTCAGCATCTTGACTACGCAGTCTCTTAAACTCCGATACCCTCGCCCTGGAACTGGGAACAGCGGCTGTCATTTTTTCGTGAATGCTCAATCTTTCCCGAGCAGGCCACACCTCCTTAAAGGCGCGCAAAAAGGAGATCCCAAGTTGGGCTTTATCGGCAGGTTACGATTTCATGAATACAAAAATACAGCTCGCGTAAGCTGCAGTAGTTTAACAAAGCAGAAAACGTCAAAAGAAGAAATTGCGGGCATTTTCGGGAGAAAATGCGGAAGACATTGCGGGCAATCGCGGAAGAAATATGTCGCACTGCGATTTGAGACGTCACAAATCATGAATGATGAAACAGAATTTGCAGGGCTTGTTTGAGCGCTTTTACTGAAAAAAATTATGAGTTAAGGACTAGTAATTTTAAGATAGGGGTGTATGGATACCCTTGCTAAACGCACGTTAATAAAAGAGAGTTAAGGTAGTAGACGTACCAAACATGGTTCCTCGTTGCCACAAGAGGTAAGCTGCGTTAAAGTTTCAATTTGCGGCAAGTGTTTTGCTTCGTGTTTATGTGCAAGTGAAGTCAAAGGCTTATGCGGGGACCCTAGATCTCTAGGACAACGTCGAAAGACCGATATTATTATCACAATCAACCAAGGGACCAGTTCTAGCCATCGGCTTTCTCTCTGGCCAGTTTGGGTATTTTCTTCACGTTTCCCTGGGTGGCAGCCCCAAACAGCAATGATGATGCTCAATGCATCTAAGGCAAGGCGAAGGTACCATAGCCTCACTAAAAGAGCTCACGCCCAGAAACACTGGAAACGGCGAAACTCCGGCTGTGTGCACGATCGTTCATGCGCAGAGATAATGACGGGCATGTTAGTGTGCAGGCAGTTAATGTCGTCCTGCACAAATAAATGCAGAATGCACACAACAGAGGGCGAACAAATCACAAACTATGTACTGTTACGATTCAGCGTACCGCTACCCTGTGCGCGCGTGCTGCAAGTTTTGTGTAGTGCGGTGAAGCTCCCTATGCTTGGCGGCAGAGCCCGCTGTCCTCGAACATGTTGCGACAAGCGCCTGCCGCACGGGCCCCGTCGGCGGTGACTCACGCCACGGCAGTTGCGAAATACGAAACGAACTGTTCTGCGTATTGAGATTGAAAATACCAGCGAAGGCCACTCGCCGAGATCTCTCTCCCTACCTCAGACTCAACGTGCGCCGCTACCGTCGCTATCATAAGACCGGAAAAGAGTGTTCGTGTGTGTCTATAGTATGTTCGAGCCATGTGCAAAGCTGTTTGACCATTGGCGCTTAGCGCTATAAATACGGGTTTCCTCCGAGCGCATATTCATTCGGTCGACAGCATCAGATCCTGCTGTTGCTCATTTCGAGTCATGCTGTAAGCTCGGCCGGAAGGGTGCTGTTCCTGTATCGTCGCTGTTCATCTCTCGCCGTGCAGTAAACCAGTTAAGTTTGCTCTCGGCTCTTTGTCGTCAACACGAAGGCAGCACTTTGCTCGCCGCTTGTCCACCACGCTACTACTACATGGCGGACGCGACGAAGCTCGGTACGGGGACGCCTTCGCCGCCAATGTAACAGTGCAAAGGCACGTTACATGTACTACGGTACTGTAAAGACTGTGTAGTTGCCACAGAGGGCGAAACGGTTAAGACCGCGTGAGCATTCTCAGTTGCGAAAAATGAACAATACCTCTGCCGGGGGAAGTCGTTTTCTCTTCATGAGGATAGCTTATCTGGCAGTTAGGTCAGTATCTCATAAGTGAGAATGGACCAAGTAGCGGGATGGCGGGAAACGCTCGCGACAGCGACACAGCGGCTACAACCAGGAGGGGCTTACAAAATCGGTCACGAGGCCATCGCCTTAGGGACAATGAGGCGGGTGAATGCAAACCAGCTCCTACAGCACGTCGAAAAAAGCACCTGTGTGCACACTCGTGAAAAAAAACTGTTAGGGAGCTTTGGATAGAGAGAGAGTTTACCCAGACGCGAGAACAACGCCCCCAGGCTCCAGGCGCTCTAATGTCGGCAGCATGCCCCGACTGCTAAGCCAATTAAATTTCTCGAATAACCTTGAGGATAGAAGCGACGACATGCTTCCCAGCGCAGTGAGTTCATATGACTCACTTGCTCGGCCGACGCTCAGGTAAGTATAAGATATAGGCACCCTGTGTTCGACCGTGCCACTCTGCATGCCAGTCGACGAATCCACACTTTTATTGGATTGCAAGAACTACCGAGCTTTTTTCAGAAGACTGCCATGAGCTCCGCTTGAGGGCCAAAGTTTGCGCAGCTTCCCGCCATCATAGCTTAGTTCCGAGAAAATAACTCGTCAATGTGTGGACTAGACAACTACCGCCATTTTAAAAGTACCGAAACACTCAGAAGCGCAGGGCAAGGAACTTGCACTGGAAACAACGCTAGACCACAACTTCCGCGCGACAAAGCAATGAGCTTTAGAATTGCAATGCTAGACATGCACACAGGAAACCAGAAAGCAGGAGGGAGAGGGCACGCAGCCGACGCCACCGGTGAAGCAGTGGACGTGAATCAGGCACCGACGCCTTGTCTCTTGGCAGTACTTGCGCCCACTCCCAAGGTCATACCACGTGTGCTAGGGCCTTTCTTCTATACCCATGGCCCACACTGACCTCCCAACCACGGCTCAATAAGGTTAGGTTCCTTGCCATTGGTAGATGATTTCACGACATGTCACGTCTTCGGTCGCTGCGCCGCGGAGAAAGGTGTTCGTCAATAGTAAGACCGGCGCTTGGTGAAGCGGAGCTGCGGAAACCAGGCGACTGGCAGTACAACTGTCCACGATGCCATCGTCATCGATATGTTTGCAACCAGATAGGAAGATTTCAACGTACGACCGTTGACACGAACAGAAATGAAACCGGAGTTTCCAACACTCCCGGAGAAGACGAAGATCCGGCCAGTGAATCCAGAACAGTACCATAAGCGCTATAGACAGAACCCTCAGAATAAACACATTAAGAGAAAGATTACGCGCTTCCCGGTCACGGCTAATATCTGTTTACTTGCAAAAGCCCCTGAGACAAATCCACCGGCTGGGGCGGTTCCCTTCGTCGTCGGCAACGTCGCGAAACAGGAATAAGTCCTCGCGGGCACCCCAGAAGCGCCAAGCTCGCATAAGCCGGCGCTGATAGATCGGTCGAAGCAAGCGGCGATATAGACGCCGTCACTAAGGGCGGGAACAAGCCGAGCGCCGTATTCAGATAAGACAGCTTGATCCTGCAGGCTACAGTCGCACGCCACGCGGAGGCTTGGACGATTGCAACCGCCGCTCTTGTGGCTGTGTAAACCGCGGGGCCGCCATGGGCCGAGACGCAGCTGGAAAAAGGCCGCTTCACTTCCACCACCGTTTGCACACTCGTTGTATGCAGGAATGGCCACGGGGAATTCGATTACCGGCCAGTTTGATTAAATTCGTCACGGGGTGTTTTCCTTATTCCTATGCAGAGAATCGCACGCCAGACGTATCGCCTGAGAGCGATACCACTATTCACCACTAGAACTTTGTAGAAGGCCAAAATGACTGATACCAAGATTTCGCCGAGGATTTGGGTAGGCAGAAAAGGACAGGTAACGTGGGTTACCTGTTGTAAAAAAGGAACGATTTCAATGCACTCGCCTCCGTTGAGTGGTCGAACGGTGTGACATTGATGGTGCGCTTTCGACTGCAACTTCGGCTCTGCACTCCAAGACGCTCAGCTAGCACGATGGCAGAAGCCCATTTGTTCCCAAGCGCGTTCTTGTATTATTTATCCACAGCAGTTCTTTCGAGGTCGACTGGGCGGCCACCCTCGCTGTTGACGCCGTATCCACTTTTGCAGAACAAGCTCAGTCTTTTGCTTGGGCTTTCTTTTCTGCCGTCGTCGCTCGAAGTCGAACTCAGCTCACGCGTCCTGCCCGCCAGAAGTAATCAGTCCCATTCGTTGACACCAATGCAGGCTCGAAATTGCCTCTCATATTTGCTTAATTAAACCATAATTACCTTCAATAATGCTCGTTGCATTGCTTTAATGAAACAACTAAGTTGCCAACGTATCTCAGTTGAGGTAACCGCTTCATCTGCAGGAATTTGTGAAAGCAGGTGCCACGATGAGACTGTCACCTGCTGAGGAATGCGATGTTGCAATTCTCGACTGCCTGGGCGTCACGGAAATGAAAAGTAGCTGTTCGTACGATCAAGAGTGCATCTTGCATGCTCGGCGTTCGTTCTGATGCGCTCTCTATAAAACATATTGTATCCCGGCTGAACATGGAGACTTTATCCAAGTCCGTCCACGTTAGAAATACCTTCACCAGAGCTTTGAAAACGATGTCACGATGCTCCAACTTCCGCTGGTGTGAATGCTGATATCTTCCTCTGAACAATCACAATAATATCAATGGCGCACTGAATACTAGCGGATAAAAACTACCGCTAGTAATGCCATGCATGATCAATTGACTATAAACTAGACAGACTAACCATCTCATACCATAAGCTCCAAGCCACGTGAATGCTCCGTATCACTTAGCCAACCGTATAGTTAGAACATTTTTTTTTTTTGCCATTGCTGAGGGCCAACGCAGCATACCATGGCGCCGCACGGGGTAGCGCACGCCACAACTGCAGCCGCTATCGAAGTGTGAACAAACGCCACAACTGCAGCCGCTATCGAAGACTGAACAAGGACCACTTGAGCCTAAGACTGGGCCGCAGGGAAGTGCAGCAGCCAGCCTCGGGAAGCCTGAGCCAGACAGGCAGCGCCGCTCGCGCAAACAGTATCATTCCTCTCTCGGTTCTCCTGGGCCTCCCCGCCTTCAATTTCGTCATCGCCGTGTGCCACCAGGTGGGTCACTCCGAGGGGTGCACGCATGCGGAGGGCATTCTCCGCCGCGTCGGCGTGCGACGGAGGACATGTCCCGCGCTGCGGCAGCTAGGTCCCGCCGCTTGCGGCTATTGTTGGCTCCTGGGCTGCCGCTTGTTGAGGAAGAGCGCTCACTGGGTGCTGCTCCGTTCCGGTAGCGGGAGCACGAGACGTTCACGGCTCCTTGTGCACCGCCACTTCAAGCTGCTCGAGTCGACGAGAAAGGGGCCCAGCCCAACCCTTTCGCAGACCCAGTCGCGTGGCGTTTTGGTAGTCCTCGGTTGTGAGGCACGCCACAAAGCACAAGTAAAACCAAACTACCGCTTTAAACTTGGAGAAAAACTTGAAAACTTGTTCGTTGACCTTCATAAGCAACGCGGAGGCCAGAGTTATCTAGTGTAAGATAAAACCCAGCGGTGCACCCAGCAAGAATGTCTACGCCAGCAGCACCGCCTCCGCAAAACTGGGGAGAAAACCAAAGAAGGTTAGGCCTTAAAAGGGATGTGCCATTCATAAGTCTCTTTCCTTTGGTCTACACCTAGAAATATCGGAGAAAGTCGAAATCACGGTTGTTTGGGGGACGAGGCAGCTAAAGCGCCCGTGCCTTGTGCCCGCGCAGCCTCCGAGTTTCAACCGAACACGTAATTGCTATTGTGCTCAAGCGCTAAGGCTGACTTCAAAAAAAAAAAAAAGAAAACGTCTGTACTAGTTAGAAGCCTGGTATAAAACCTTCAGGCGCATATCCAAACAGAAGGCGATATTGAACTCCCCCTACACTTTTGCTACCTAATAGTGGATGCCGGCACGCTCACATACTAATTAGGGCACGTACAGTTATGTGATACAATACTTTTGAGCATTTAAAAATGTTACAAACAACTCGTTTACGCTCTGCAGCAGAGTAGCTTTTTGCAAACTGTTACCGAGAATCGTAATGCCTTGTGGCGGTGCCGATAACACCGTACAAAAAGAAGTCCTGTAATTTATTTTGTTCTTGCGTTTTCTCGGCGGCCGGTTATCAGAAGCTCGCGTGTTCTCTTTGTTTCAAAGCTTGCTGGATACGGAAGCCGGCGCCCTGAATACTTGTAAGGATAAGAAGCTCTTACTCTTAGCGCTTCGACCGGAATCGGCTTCTCGGGGATGCTGCGAAGCCACCAATGTTTCCCCCGGTGTGGTAGCAAACAACCGTATACGTTAAATCGCAACTTAAGCGTTTTTATGCGATTAGAGGTATTTTATCATTATAAAACGTCATGCACACGCAAAAATCTGGTGTGGTTATGCATCAAAAGTCAACCGGGTGCAAATAAACCGCAGGGATAGCGAGCCGAAGTGAAGACGACAAATGCGAGAACCCCTCGTCCGGCGTCACGCTGCTCCTGTTTTGGAAAAAAAGGCTAGTGTTGCATAAAAGTCAGTTCACCTGCGCTTGGCGGGGCATTTTCGCTGCGTCTTCCAAATTTCATGTCAATACTCTTGGCAGATTTTTTTGGGACGCTCGCTCTTCGAAAACTCAGAAAAGAACATTCGCAGGCGATCATTGAGGCGGATTCTTTTTCGGTCTGCTCCACTCTATCTTCTACAACCGTTACTCCACTTCAGCAATCGCTGTCGATGCTCATACCGGCACATGTCAGGGAAATCCGCCTGACCTGGGTCTCAGGACACAGAGGTATTGAACTTAATAAAACAGCTGATTACCTGGCAGGAGTAGCCCTGGATGGTCCTCTGGTTGATGATGTGCCTCCGATAGCCCAAGTTGTTGCACCTAGGTTTCGTAGGCACAGTTGGCTGGACAGCATCCCACCAGACAGTATCTCTGGCTGCCCCGACATTGAGCATTTCCGGTACTCTTGGAAGTGTGACTTTGCGTAGACTGTACGAGGTCACACTGACCAGCTTTCGCTGCCGGACACCTGATTTGAATTTTTGTCTACACCGAGCACACATAACGCCATCGGCCATGTGCGACTTTTGTCAAGAGGAGGAAACAATTAGCCATTTCCTGTGGTCTTGCCGACGGGTCTCCTCCCTCCGAAATCGTTACCTGTAGGTTACCTGTAGGTACCCCACTGGCGTCTGGATCTTGCCTTGTCGGTGCCTAATTTATTGTCAGTTGGGGCCATGGAGGTTGGGGCGTCGGGGTCAAGTTTCTGCCACGGGGATATTTATCGCGCCCTTCACTTTTTTATTGCCGATTCAGGTCACTTGCCTAGTTAGTCAAACGTATCAACCAAAATTAATTTTTTTTCTGAACGTTAAAAAAAAAACTCTTGTTACAGCTGTATTGATTTTTTTTATTTTGTTAGGTTCAAAAATTGTTAACATCACTTTCCCCACAATTTTCTCACTTCAAATTTTTCTTAGTTTTAATACCTAAACTCCTTCAACAGCGAGACCACAATCCGAGTTGGCCAATCCGCCAGAGTGGGTATGTGTCATTGTTGTTATGGCTCCAACCAAACAACCAGACTTAAAGTCAGCGTCCGTGGTCGCGTACACTGTTAATGAGTACTGAAGTGCCTCTACGTCCGACAGCCCCCTCCGCTGGCATCGAAGCACCTTAATAGGCGCCGATCTTAAGCCTTCCTAGTACGCCTCCTTTCCCGTGTGAGATGCATTTTACCGAACAATGGATCGCTATGACATGCAACACTGTTACTTATTTTTAAGGACGGGTCATATTCATCTTTAGGTCCCAACATATATACGATAAGTCCCTAAAAGAGTTGAAAAAAAACTTTTATTTTACAAGCCTCAGCACACCGATGCACACACGTTAGTACGACGTCCCAAGCAAAAAAAATGAAGAAAGAAAAGAAATACGAGAGAGACAGGAAATCAAGAAAACAAAGGTGAAACCGCTTCACAGGATGCCAATTCCTTTCACCGTTCACTCATGGCAATGAACAAACCACGTCCCTCCAATCACACGCGTCACTTGTCACTTAGTTTTTTTTTTTTTTTTTGCCTTCTTCCTTAACCTCGCAAGTGTAAATGCACGACAGTCATCTTCGCACAAGTACCAGGTCGAAGACCCCACTTTCGCCCTCACCGCTTGCTGCTCTTGTGCTGTAGGACAGAAGGGGACGCGCCGCGGTCCTCCAGTCACTCCTTCTCCTCCTCGTCGTCCGAAGCCTCGCTCAGGGAACTCTCGCTGCTCAGCGCCTCCTCCTCCTGCTCTTGCACCGCTGCCTCCGTGGCGTACTTCTGGATGTGTTCTTGCACAGCCTTCTTGAACACGCCTGGCGTGCACAAGTACAGCTCCCCGGCTTCGCAGTTGAGAGGGTCTCCTGGATTGGGGTAGGTCAGGAGCTGGGGCAGGAAGAGCTCGAAAATGTTGAGGAGGTCGTACATGGGCGTCCACGTTTGCCGAATGACGTCCAGGCACACTGTGCCACTCTGCTCGTCGACGTTGGGGTGGAAGATCTTGTTCATGAACTGGATGAGAGGGGGCTTGAAAGGATATTGGTCTGGCAGGCTCACTCTCACTTTCCAGACCCCGCCTTCGTACGCTGTTCCCGGTGGCCCGCGCAGCTTCACGATGAACTTGTTCTGGTCCCCGAGAAGGGTGACCTCGTGTTTGCTTTGAACGAGCTTCATAATGTCCGTCTTCGTCCTCCGCGTCCCCGGACCCTGGAAAGATGCCATCTGGAAGCGGGCAGCGGCGAGAGAGAGAAGCTTAGGTCGGCTGTGATTCGGGCCTCATGGAACCTCGAAGGGCCTCGCGCGAGCTCGTGATCCATGGCGTGCAAGAGGACGAAGTGCTCGCGTCGGGCTGGGATGTATTAATTCTTGAGGCTGTGACGTAAAGAGCATTTCTTTTGAACAAAATTCTCAGAATTTTTGTTTTCATAAGGATATACCAACTCCAGCTCGTCTTTGCGCATGCTCGGTACTCCTGGTCTTCTTGGTGGAGATTGGACTCTTACTTCGAGTGAGTTTTTTTTTTTAATGCTATAGATTTCCCTACGGCATAACAGGGAGGTTTAAAGGTACAACACTGCACCAGTTGCACGCAGAAAGCCAAGAAATGACCGGTACTGGGGTCCCCATATCCAACGCCTAAGATCGGAGGGTCTCCCAGAATGGAGCCCTGTGCCTCGGAGGTATTAGATTCTGGCGTTTCTAAGACTTGAACAAGTCCACAACAGGTGTTCAACGTCAGCTTCTGGCGCAGCAGTCACACAGAAGGGGCAGGTGTTCGCAAACGGATCGTGGTATCGGGCAGGCCAAGCGTGAGTAACTGCTTGGGATAACGCCACCCTAACTCGAAGCCTCCGTAGCAAGACCTCCTCCCAGCGAGTGAGCCCACTGGGGAGGTCAGTTCCACGCGGTGGAAGTAAAGCACGCGTGGCGCGGTGGAGGTTCTCTTTTTCCACCAACAGTTCTTCTAGGGTAGATACTCTAAGTAGTGGTAGTGGCCGTGGGAGGTCTCTTCGGTGGCAGGCGCGATCTGCCACAGTGTGGGCAAGAAGCATGTCCCGGCGAATCCATGAAACGTAGACAGGACATGGATAAGTGTCCATAATCTCGTGAATGCGTGCGGCCAGGCTTGTACAACGCGCAACGCGACGCAAATCCCGAATCGCTGCCGTTGAGTCCGTGTAAAGTTCCAGCTTGCCCCCAGTAGTCAAAGTCGATGCAAGCCCCTGCAGGCCGCTTCTGGTCAAGAGGTCCAACGAGACAAGAGGTCCAATAGTCACGTGACAGCCGAGTCAAGAGGTACAACGAGTCAAAAGGTCCAATTTGGGTCAAGAGGTACAACGCGTCAAGAGGTCCAACGCGTCGAAAGGCCCAACGCGTCAAGAGGTCCAACGCGTCAAGAGGTCCAACGCGTCAAAAGGTCCAACGCGTCAAAAGGTCCAACGAGCCTCCTTCAGCTCACTTTATAATATCGCTGGATCCAATAAAATGTCCTAGTAATATTCGGTTTAAGTTTTGCGGGTTTAGATTGCGATAAATGGGTGCTTGTGATGGTTACTGATTGTTCTAGCTGTTTTGATGATTCTGTACAATACGACTGCTATATGGTTGTTGGCGAAAAGTAGACAGACATACTGCTAATAATACCCTACTTACACGGGCGCAACGGTCAAGCGAACCGCGGTTACACAAAACCGCAGTTTGCTGCGTTACACGGCAGACGAAACTGCGGTTACCCCGCTAACCATGGTTAACGCAAACTAAGCTTGGCCACCTCAGTTCAGTCACGCTAACCGCAGTTGTCGCAGCCGCAGTGCTCAAAATCGCGCAAGTCAGTTCCGACGCAAGTGGCGGCGCATCAGCGGAGGCGGAAAAAAAAATCACCTGGCGTTCGGAGGAGACGAAGGTTCTCAAATAGCGGGCGCCCCAAAGCTGTGCCCAAGAGGCGCTTTCGTTCTTTGCGTCGCTATCGCAAGCAGCGCGACTGCCCGTCAGCAGCGGCTCGTTTCCCGATCCAACCGATCAACTACGACAAAACCCGTGCTAAATTTGTGAATTCCGCGCGTCGTCCGCCAACAAAAAAAAAAAGGATAAACCATGCAATCGTGAAGCGTTTTCAGCACTCGGAAACGATCGCCGCGCACGTCGGCCGTGCCTGCGAACACGCCGGCGCGCCTGCCCGCACGGATCTCCAAGCGGCTCGAACCGGCCCATACCACCACAGGAATGGACGATGTAGGTATTTCTAATAAATAAATGCCCTTGTTACTGCGGCATCGTCGTTTCCGACAGCGCGCTGAAAGCACAGCACAGCTGATGTAACAGGTCCTGCCGTAGAGGCGTCAGCGTTTGATATTTAGTTTCGGTATTTTTATTATTACCTGTGGCCTGCATAAACGCCGTTGGACCTTCCCTTGTAAAGACAGCCCACAAACTTACTATTTACTCGCATGGTTCGCACTTAACCCAACACAATGGCGTAGTAGGAATAACAAAACGCTATCTACCGCTCTCTGCTTGGCGCCTTATAAATATTCGTAAAGTGTGCTTGAACAATTCTACGAGCATGGATGCAAGTGTAGCATCCTTTATAGAACCTGCAGTGCCAGCAAACGTTCATGCAGTGCGGTTGGCAGCTTGCGGTGATTTGTTAAAGCTTGGACCTCTCGACTCGTTGGACCTTTTGACTCGCCTCAGCCGCGTCAAGAGGTCCACGGTGAGCCAAGAGGTCCAAAGAGACAAGAGGTCCAACGCGTCAAAAGGTCCAATATTGGACCTTTTGACGCGTTGGACCTCTTGACTCATTGGACCTCTTGACTCGGAAGCCCTGCAGGCCATCCCTAATGGCAGTAAGTTCTGCTATCAGGCTTGGGAGTGCACGGAGTGACTCGTACGTGCAGCTTTGATTTAGGGCAGGGTAGGAGGGACACGCCAAGGCCGTGGGGACGAAGCAGTCGTATGCCCCGGCGTCCACAAAAGCCTGGACAACCAGCGGTTGCGACTCAGGCGCCCAGTCAGGGACATGAAGGACGGCATCCGGAGGCTGGTGAAGGCCCGAGGTACGGACGTGTAGCCTTGTCAGAGGCTTGTTGTCCGTCACCTGATGGAACTGCCAGGGCGGGCCTTGCGGCGGAAATCGTATTAGGCGGCTGGCTTATGTACGCGGCGAGAGCTGCTGCCTCTGGAACCAGTCCACGTTTCAGCAGGCGTGCGGAACGATGCTGATGAATGAGTTCATCCAGCGTGTTTAGCTGGGCTTCCGCTTGGAGCTGTGGAATTGGTGTTAGGCGGGGGAGTCCAGTAATAGTGCGCATGGCGGCCCTGTTAATAGCCTCCAGCCGTTCCCAGTCCCCTCGCGTCATGTGCTCGAGTAGAGTTGTTTGTGACTTAGGTATAGCGCCATCGACTGTTTATTTTGTATAGGAGTATACAGAGTCAAAAGAAACTGCCAAATTTTTGCGCAGTTTTCTTTCCTCCAAAAAAAAGGCTACTACTAAGTCCCAGTTAGAGCGTTGTAATAAATTGTCATTAAATGTTATTCTGTCTGGTTTTTACGTTATTTATTTTCTTCTTGTGTTTTTTACTGTTGCCAGAATCCGGCCATCACAATCAAGGCGCATGTATTCCCCTAGTAAGTAAAAGATGGTTTTAAAAGCAGGCGTTTCTAAGCAGGCTGTTTTTTTTTTTCATTTGGAGGAGAGGTACTTTTAACCGGTCATCGCTATGGTACTAAACGAATTGCAATCATTTTTTGCGAGAATACGTTGCCTTAGTGATGGTGTACGAGTCATCAGAGATTTTTCGTTATTTCATCAAGAACATCAAATGTTGGCATAATCGGGCATTATCCGCCATGGAAGTGAACAATTAGTTGCGTATACACTATTCGTAACTCGTTTAAATTTCTTTTTTGCTCTCAAGAACATTCCGTTCGATTATGCCGCTAGGAATGATACGAAGCCAAGGAAAATATTATTTTTGGTTAGTATACATAATGCTCAAGTCGTAGTTTGCAAACGACGATTGTTTTACGTTGTGTGGTTCTCTGTTGTGCACGCTCACGTATACCTGAACTCAGCGTAAAATCTGTACGTAATTAAGTACGTACGCAGGCAAGTCCCTCGCGAAGTTTCACCCTCCCAACTCCCCCTCTCCCCTTTTATATGTGCTGTGTTGTCTTAGGCCACGAAGCACTCCAGGTTGTTTACATGTTACGCTGCTGCACAATCGGTGATGTCACTAGTATGCAGATTTTTGAGGGTGACATTTTCGCGCAATATCATGCATGCCGGAAAGTAATTTCTGTCCACAGTTGCGCACAAGAAGGCATCAACTTGAACGTACAAAATGAGGGAGTACCGTCGGTGGAGACGAAGTATCGGTGCGGGGTCGGTATTCGCGGAGAATCCCGGTATTGTAACTGAGCCGTGTGATTGGTTTGCATAAAAAGAGACTGCGTCTTTTGTTTGGTTTGGTTCACATTTTTGTGTTCGCGTTTCATTTGTCGAAGACTACTACACAATTCACGACGCATTGTGACTATCATCTTCGTGAGCACTAAACGAGGAATGATCCAGACATGTCTGACAGAAAGGGGGGGGGGGAGGTGAGGAATCAAGATCCCGCTCACGAGAGGCAGAATCGACGGACCCTACTCCTCTGTAACGGAGCGAAGGACCGACGGGCGCCATCCTAATCCTCCTGAAGCGTGGATGAGTAGGCCGCAGGGGAACGGGGATGGGGATTAACGGACCCAGCAAGGTGCCATCCGGAGGGATGAGGCGGGTAATCGTGATCCCCCTTTTCAAGAGGGAAGAATGCCTTGTCGTTCGCTCCTCCGGGAGAAGGGAGGAGTGGATCGTAGGGGAGCGTGAGTGCTCACACGTTTATGAATAGTGTGAGCGTTGTTACACTATCCTACAAGGGGTGACCAGCGACTGGGCTATAGACAGACACTAGCGCTTCATCTTCATCTGTACATAATCATCAGCACTAGCTCGTACGCCTGTGCTTCATCATCTTCATTCCTATACATACTCACCATCATGGTGTGTTGGCAATTCTAGCGACTGGAATTCTTCAATAAACGTCGCTCCGAACCTTGGTCTCTCGATATATACGACGGCTATCACATTGTTTTCTCATCCATTCTTTCAAATAGTAATCAATTTTGAATTCTGTGGGGGCCTCTTAGGTCCCTACGCCTTGTTTGCGCCCGTCGTTGGGTATCGCCGGTCGTGGGAGCGGCCATTAAGATCGTTCGTAAAAGCTTTTAATTAATAGGCAAAAAATCGTCGCATGGGTTCGTTGTTAGTTTGCGATTTGGGTCTTTATAGGGACGATGATCAATTAAACGCACCTTTAGCGAAGTTTGGATGCAGTCTTAGCGAGACGTTTTGACGCACTTTTGACGCAGTTTTGATGTGAGAAAGCTTTCGCTCTCAACTTCTTCGCTATCAACTTTTTTTAGGTAAAGTTTTTATTTTATTTTGTTATACTAGTGCCATGAAACGCATGGTGAGCCAATAAAAATTGACCGTGTGCCGAGTGTTTTTTTTTTGTTTTGTTTTAACAGCGGAGCTGTTTAGGCTTGAGCTTGGGCCGGTGGCGTTAGAAAAAAATACGAAAAAAAAAACTGTGCCACCTTTAAAGGGTTTACTACCGCAGATGGGGTATTATAACAGTGAAGCCGGCTTTCGCGCCTACTCGGGTGCGATCGCGAGGGGCGTATGCGTATGCGCACCCCTTACTATACCATTTTAAAGGTGATAGTCTTTCTTGGGCTACTAAAAAGCAAAAAAAAAATTGGCGCAGCTCGTACTAGTGGTGCAAGGCTTAAAAAACAGCGGAGCTGGGGGTTGACATAGCGTCTTCCCCCTGGGATCCGCTGTCACTGTGCGGGACCAAACGTAACGGCCTTGTAAAATCCGGCTAAATTTGAAATTGCCGCACCCCTCAACACTCAGCCTAGCCTGGCAAGAACATCTCAAAACCTAAAAAAAAAAATGAGCAAAGTGTTGCTAAACCTATAAAAACTTAGAAAACTGGAAGAAGCTAGGTCGACCAACAGCTCCGCTGTTTCTCCAGCCTTGCACCCCTAGTGCAAGCTGCGCCAATTTTTTTTTCTTCTGATGCACTGTATGAAACAGTGCGTGCCAAGTGCTTCTTCGTGTTTATGTTTTCTGATCCGTGCTACGAAACAAAACGCGCTGAATACTTCTCTGTATTTTATTCTTCTGTTGTGCGTGCGCTATGGAACGCGTGGAACGCCATGGGACGAGTTAGCAAAGGGTTAGCAGCTGTGGACGCTTTTTGATGACGATATCCGGGTGAGTGGGCGTTCGGTGTACGCCAGCCGGGTGCTTGATTTCGCCAACATAGCCAAGTAATGATTACACGTTAAAAAAACTCATTTAAGCACACCGTCTAGCCCACAGAAGGTGTGCACTTCCCCCGAAGTGAACAGGCAAAGACTGAGCACAATGGACTGAGAAAAATACCAAATAATGATGACGGCAGGTCGCACAAACCGTAAACAGCGGAGAAATGGGGATCAAATGCAGCGCAATCCGGTGGAGTGGCGTCGGAAGAAACTAAAAAAAAAGCCAAACAACAAATAAGAAATTCGGCACGCGGAATCCCCGAGCATGGTCAGGGCGCTATCTATAAAGCCGTCCGGGGCACTGTGTAAGGCTGTGAACTTATCTGCCGCTATTATTTTCACCAGTGCTAAGAAGACTGAGAGCGATACACCAGACAGGGCGGTGGCGTCGTTTGGCGCAAGCCACGTATTCCGCGAGCTTCGCAACAGAAAGAATGAACATACAAGTTAAGGAGAACGCTGCTAGACAACGAAGAACCACGTGGAACGCGGAGATGGCAGCTGTGGCGCTGGGTGTGGCGTTCGGCGAATTAATATCAAGCACGCGCCCCGCTGACACGGGCCAGCGACACAACAGCCACAATTACTGCAGCGCCAAATTTGAAGAAGCACTGAACGGCGTTCAGTATGAACATTCATGCTTTCGCATTCACTAGTCAAGTGTTTAGATGTACTCAGATTTTTACGGCCGCCAGAGTGTGACCACGCCTTCAAGGTGTATCTACCTACCAAGTGAGTAAAAGATGATGGGAAATGCAGGTGTTCCTAAGCAGTCTCTTTGTCTGATTTTAACAGCGATGCTATTTAAGCTGGTGGTTTGGCCGGTGAATGTGCGCAGGAAAACTTCGCCGAGCGATGACGTCATCGCGTGCGCCGGCACCACAGCTTTGCTGTAGCCTTGCCTTGCCTCGCCGCGCTCGGGCGGAATTCGTGTCGCCACCTGCGCGAGGCGCGATACAACTGGCACAAGCACGGCTTTGGAAACGCGTCACGGGTGGCTCACTCTATCGCTTGTTGCGACGAGTGCGGCAGTTTTGACGCTACATAGAGAAGAATCAATGCCAAAATGAAAGAAGCCAAAACGCTGAGAAGCAATAATGTTAATTAACTTCTTAATTATCGTGCCACACGCCAGACCACACAAGCCGAATGGTGGCCACCGAACGAGTTTAAAAAAATTCCCTCGCACTTCCCCGAGGGGAAGAGTGTGTAAGTGCGAATGCACGGTTGTTGATTGCGCGATTACGGTGGATATCGTGATCTTAATGAGTAGTCGAGAGATTACACACACGCACACAACTGTAATGTTCGCGAAAGAGAGATCACACACACACACAACTACAAAGAAAGAAAGATGCATTTATTCACAGACACCTATTTGTGTTGTCGTTGTACTTGATTGCTAGAGCGGATCTCAGCTTTGAAATTTCGTGTCAGTACTCCTTTAAGCGGGTGCATTAGCCCTTCTCACGCCCGATTCCTGGCCAATCCCCCACGTGGGTATGTGCCATGCACAGGCACCTATTTGTGTTGTCGTTGTACTTGATTGCTAGAGCGGATCTCAGCTTTGAAATATCGTGTCAGTACTCCTTTGGCCAATCCCCCACGTGGGTATGTGCCATGTCAGCGGCCTGGCAGCGCGCGCCCATCTCCCCCCGTTGCCAAGGAAGACGAGGAGATTCCTGGCCAATCCCCCATGTGGGTATGTGCCATGTCAGCGGCCAGGCAGCGCGCGCCCATCTCCCCCCGTTGCCAAGGAAGACGAGGAGCGCGCGCACCCGCAGCTGTTGCTATGCGGACGGCGGCGGAATGCGGACGGCGGCGGACGCTTCAGGCTCGCTTAAGAAGTGCATTCGCACTTAAAATTTTGAACAAACCCTCGTCCCGCTGCGCCCTCCGCTACTCTTGGAGATTCACCGCAAAGCCAGTGGGCACGCATACATTGTATATACTTTAATGACCAAGTGTTTATTGCTCTTTGAGGGGTTAACGACGACGCCACGCAGATAGCTTGACAGTTTCGAATCATAACCACGCAGAAAACTTGGCCGAGTCTCCAAGCACGACCATAAACTTAGCCGAACCAAGAATAAGCTAGGTGAGGCCGCCAGCTTTGCTGTTGGCCTAGTCTTCGCGCCACTAGTGCGAAGCCTTAATTCCTTTTTTTGCTTTATTAAGCAGCCTTCATCCATTTTAAAGCAAACGCTTTCCAGTGGGACCGGTGGCGTTCTGTCAAAAGGCTAAAGCGTTTTCCCATAAACCGGTTAGTCGACCGAAAAGCTCTGGTAAGATCTACACGGCGCGTGCGTGACACCGGGCTTGAATTGTGTCAGAACGGTTACTTGAAAATCGCGAAAAAGGTACTGTTCGAGAAATATACATCACACGCATTGATTGTGGAGCTGCAGTACAATAGTATACATTTATCTCATAAACCACGTATCGGTATACATTAGGATCGTTCGTAGAAGCGCTTACTTAGTGCGCGAAAAATCGTCGCGTGTGTCCGTTCTCCATTTGCGATTTGGGTCTTCAAAGGTTTGACGATCGATCGGACGCACTTTCAGCGAAGTTTGCGTGCGCTTTTAGCTTTCGCGCTCCTCTCTACTTTCTTTGGGGCGGGGTGGTAATTCTTTTATCGTATTAAAGCACACCATTAAAGGAACAAAGTTTAGTTAGAAATAATGGTGGAATGGCATTGACAGAAGGCTGCGGATGCCGCGTACTCAGGAGTATTCACCCACCCCCAGAGATGCAGATCTTATGGACCCCTGGACGACACAAGTCCACGGAAGGAGGTGGATCACGTCACTGGCCGCACACTCATACCCCAAGCATTGCCTGAAGAGGACATCGACCCGGATCCGCTACAACCTATCCCCCCCCCTCCTACCTAACCCGCTATCACGACATCCTACGTCATCACAATCCCTCAGGCAATACTTTCCGCCTACCACACCCCAATATTTCACCAATTAAAAAGGGTCTAGACTTTATGGCATACACAAACCAACACTTTTTCCTACGGAACACGCACGTTCGCAACTCAATGCCCCTACTGTCCCCCACCAGCTACAAGGGAGCGAGAGGGAGATATAGCCTTAATAAAGTTATATATATATATATATATATATATATATATATATATATATATATATATATATATATATTGTGCAACGTAACATGGGAATGCACAAACACCCAATTTTACCCTCCAACTCGTCCTCCACCATTGAGCAGAGGACGCATTGACCTTCTCCCGGCTAGAGGACCAGAAGACTCTGATGCCGCTTTTGAAGACACAAAATGCTGCAATTGCCTGAAACAAACGCTTCTAAAGGGGACAATATTTTGGTCGAGTGCTTCAGGACAGTTGAACACTTATCGCAGCACCGCAAACAATGCAACCGTGTGTTCCACCTACTACCAACAACGACAACCTACATTAATCCACACATACACCCTCATTGACTGTGGGGGCACAAACACAACCGAGTCCCACAACGCGCTACCCAGGCAACCCATACCATACGCTATAGTCAGCAAACACCTGACAATATCCTTCGTATAACCTATAGAGCTCGCCCCTCAGAGAACGCAACAGTACTGTACTCAGTTAAAGCTTCTACTGGTCATTTAGAGGACCCACCATCCCGACGTGAAATAAAATGAAGCAAAAGCAAGAAACAGAAGTTATTAGAACGCAACATTACTGGGAGTTATTACAGGACTCCCCCAAGCCTATAGATAAGGCGCACGTCCTTCTTATTCCTCCACACAGCCTCACATGGCGATCCCACTGAACCCGTAACCAACGCTTTTAACGAAACCGCCCGCACCACCCTCCGCGAGACCTCCCTCAAAGATCAATACATACCAAATATGCAGCAGCTACTAAAGGACCTCCGCCATATAGTGAAACACTGTCTACACACCATCCCGACAGCAGCCAGGGGAAAAATATATTTTCCCTAAGAATGTCGCTTCTGCGCCTCTGCTACGAGTTGAACGTACATTTGAATTGATTGAACTACGCACAAACCTAGCAAGTGGACGGGTCCAGCAGCTGCATGATGGGGATTATTGTGAGGAATGAGACCTTCCGCCAACTTGTTCGTTATCTTAATTGTTTTTTTTTTGTTACTTGATATTGATATTTGTTAATACTTAATGCAAGCCCTGCAAAGTGTATTACTTCAAGGGAAACATGCATTCTGAATGCAGTTATTGTTTTTACGTAGGTATTTGAATCGTATGCGTGTAATTTGTGCCCTACGCCGTGATTTGAATTATATTAATGTGCACTTCTCTTATCGTGCATAAAAACTTGGGTCCTTCCTAAACCATTGTATTGCTAATGTAGTCTGTTTCCGATTTCGCGTAACCACGGACCTAACAATTTTTTTTTTTTGAAGTGTGGAAGTTCATAAAGGTACTACACTGCGTATAATACGCCGCAAATGAAACGCGAACACGAAAATATGAATCAGAACACCCGAAATTGAAAAATACGGTTCGTTGAGGTCTAATAATGGCGCGCTATTGCTTTATTCGGAAAGTCACATTTCCGGAATTTGTTTTTGTAACCAAGCCACGCGTCATTTTGACATTTACGGAAAGAAATCGCGCTATTTGCGTGAACTGATTCATATCTTCGTGTTCCCGTTTCATTTGCCGCGTATTGTACGTTTTCATTCCTGCGTTCCCGTGACCTTCCACCCGAATTTTTTCCTCCCTCTCTTCTGTTGCAGGTTTTCTGCCTGATTCGGCGCAGCATCTCCTGCGTGCCTGTTCCCGCAGCCTTCTTTTTGCGTAGAACGAGGTCCGAATGAATATTTCTTTTTTTTAGGGGGAGGGGGGAGGGGGTGAAGGGAGGCTCCGAGGGGGGGGGGGGGGGGTAAAGAGGCGTTATATTGACCCACAACCCATAAAACTACAAGAGCTTGCAGGCGCAGTCATGCGACGCATACATGCAAGTCGGTGCACAAGTGTGGACAAGCTACGCCCACGGACGCCGTCTCTCGTAGCCCGTGCTCGAAGACACACGCGGGGCTGTTCTGCCCATCCGGTGCGGCCTGCCCAAGTTAGCCGTGCCTGCGTAAACGGGCGCGGGGCTTCTTTCTCCGCTCCCCCAGTGAGCCTCGGCGGCGATCTTTCCTGGAATAGTGGCGCCCTGGCAGGGCGGTGCCGCGCACAGCGGGGGCGCCTGTGGCTCGCCTTAACTTAGTTAGCCACTGCCTGGTTGTCGTTTGCCCCCATCGACAACAAACAAACGGTTCGGGCTAGTTTTTGGACACGCGGTGTCGAGTGGGCTGCGGCGGAGTGGGTTGCAGCGAAGCACAACGAAGTGGGGCTACGGGGGGACGCCAGTTCGATATCCCCCGTACGCGCTCGCTACTTAGGGTTCGCATGATAATTAGCACACTAATGGCACGCCGACCGCGCGCTACTTTGTGCTGACGCGAAGAACACGAGGGTTGTTTGCTCAGTGAGCGTGCCGCTCCGGCATGGGCGTGCGTGCCCACGCGAACTTTCCGGACAGCCACGTGTAGTCAGTGAATCGGTAACAACTTAGTTGTTAATCGGGTCCTTTGTAGAGAACACCAGCATAACGCAGAAAAAGGCGGCAGCAAACTTCTCCGCACGTGTTAATGTTTTCGACGTACTCTGCCACAATATCGCTCAAGCCTTTACAGAGAAAGCATTTTCTTTCTTTTAGAAGTGGTCACGGGCCCCTCCCCCCCGTGCAGCATGCAGCCTGTAGGGCTTCTTTGCACAGCACTAAATGTTCAGATAGCTTGCTTTTTTTTTTCTTTTTGCTCAACCTCAAAACTGGGGACAAAAGGCAAGGACAGCAGGTATACATATCGATCACGATTTATTTGAGGCGCAATTGGAGGCGCAAAAATTTCCGAATACGCCAGTCGTCCACAACACTTCCACTCTCTTGTCCCGTATACATAGTGTCCTCTGTATCACGTAATGTCGGGTTCACTTGTAATGATGCAGTTCCGTGCAACCTTACTCGATGAGTTTTTTGCCTTTACTGTCCGACACCGCTTTCATCAGGACAAAGTGGCTCCTGACACACCCATGGTACAGACTCTCTTCGTTTGAGCGGCCATGTTTGAGATCCAATGCTTTATAACTCCTATGAGTATTTGTAATGAAAGGTTTTTTAGCGTGTTTCCTAAAGGACACAAAGAATATATAATGCCGTTGGGTTGTCAAAACGCGCTGCTATTTCCAAAAGTAGCCGAATGGGACTTTTAACGCGTATACCACGATTTCAATGCACACATACCTGACGTACATAATCGCGATAGCTATAATCAATGAAACTAACACTATGACTAGAAAACTGCGCTGTACGAAACAATCAAAACGCTAGAGCAATTGCGTGAAAAATAAAGGGAGAATGGTTTATAATCAAACAAACGAGAAAAAAAAATTAAAACGTTTTCTCACCTGGCAAACAACCAATAGCTATTATTGCCCAGACTTTTAGAGATTGGCTCTGCACTCACCGAAGAAATATTTCATTTAAAAAAGTAATTTAAGCGTTCGGTGAAGCGTTTTGAGCAAAACAAAGCAAAAACAAATTACAATCTTAGGAACACTTCACCGTAGCCTGTTTGGACTACACTGCCAGTGAGTGGTTCCAAAGCTTTCACAAATTTGTTATCTTTGCTTTATTTTCCGTTACCCGGCTGGCATCACTTTGTTTCGTATTCGTCCATCTACTGTTTACCGCTGCTGTGTAAACAAAGAGATTGAAGGCATAAAAAGACTGCAACTATAGAAAGTAAGGATTAGAAGCGAAAGTGGAGCTGGAACGTAAAAAGTGTTGCGTCTTTTCAGCTTCTTCCCATTGTGAGATAAAAACATAAATATGAGGATATAAAGACTCGCACACAAAGACAGGGAATCTGTCTGTCTGTCTGTCTGTCTGTCTGTCTGTCTGTCTGTCTGTCTGTCTGTCTGTCTGTCTCTGTCTGTCTGTCTGCGTAACTGGAATCAGCCAGAAATGTCACTGGTGAGCCTGCTCACTTATAACACTGCTTTGTGCCCCCTTAATCGTCACTGCTGATGTTGTGCAGCACTGAATTTGAAACAATTTGTTCGACATTTGCGCTCGCTTTTTTTTTTCTTTTGAGGGGTAGCGGGGTAATAAACTAACAAAAACTAGGCCACGCTGGACTTGAAGGAGTTACTAAAGGCTGGTCCTTTAAAAGCAAACAAGGTTGTGTTTCGTCTTCATGGCCCCTTTAAATGGTAAGATTGGGCGTGTGGTGAGAGTCAACAATGCAGTTAATGCTGAGGGGTTGGTGCGAACACATTTTTAGAAATATCTTCTTGAAATAAACTTCCAACACAATGACACCTATTTCCCAGCAAACCTCAAGACCGTTTCGCAATGCTGACATAAGACACTATCGCTCTCCTGTATGAGTAAGGCTAACACATACAAAATTATGAAAATGGTTTGGGGCCCTAGCTACTCAGAGAATTCGGAAAGTCTGGACAAGCTCTACAAAAACACGCACATATCGCATTTGAGGCGCATCCTTGAATGAAAAGAAAAATACTATTTTTCCTTGTTTGAACCCCATCCTACCTTTGGAAACGTCACATCTTTCCAATATCCTGTAAAGTTATTAAATCTACTGGAGTAATAATTCGCTGGGTGGGACAAACCGTAACAGGAGCTCTTTGTGGCATCAGCGCTCGTGTGGCGGTCTCCTTCGCTGCATTGTTTGGTGGCACAGAGACAGTGAAAGTTGGGACATTGGCTTTGCCTTCAGTCCTTCCGGTAAGCTCATGTCACCGTTCATTCGCGTCTGTCACAGGCCTCGCGCGAAATGTATCACTCCAGCGTGGTTAGCCCACGCGACTAGAGAGAGTACCCATTTTCTCGAATGCACCACGATCACGACGGCGAAAGCAGCAGAAATGAAGCAAAGCAGAGCGGACGAGACCCACCCCGGTGCCAGGCGCCCTAGTAACCGGCGGTGTTAAGTAAGAAAATCCTAAAGAGTGTCATAAAGCGTCCCTCCCCCCTCCCCCCTTCCCCTTCCCCAGAAAACTTCTGCGTACTCTACCAGCGCTTCCAGATGCTCCAAGCGAGGGGGTTCCACACAACAGAGACCCTCCTTCCGTTAGCTCGACGCGGCTACGAGAAGTATTGAGAACATTCTAGCAACTCTATGAAAACGTTGACACCCAAAAAAGTATATCACTACAAAAAAAGAAGGAACAGCGCCCGAACAGGGACTCGAACCCTGGACCGTTAGGTTAAAAGCCTAACGCTCTACCGACTGAGCTATCCGGGCCAACAAGCGCAGAGAGTCTGCTTCAAAAAGACACACCAGGCGCACTGAAACTCGCATCGGGCGTTTAAAGACTAAGCCTCTAACTGACCATAGAAGTCAGCTGCCATCAAACAAGGCTACTTGGGCTCCATGGCTTTTCACCGTGATCAACGCGGCAGCCATCTGCGAACGCTTATCTCTTTGGGTACCTCACATAGGAAGATACACTGCAAGCTTCGAAACAGCCTTCGTTCCCAGAGCCGATTGACTATCGAGCACTTCTTCAATCGCGCTCTAAAGGCTGGTCGCAAAGACTCTTGCGTTGAGTTTGGGCGGATTGCGCATGGTGTAGCGTTATTTCCTGCTTGACGTTCATAGTTGTGCGTACGGATGTTTAGACTTGTTTATTCCCTTTCGTTCATTTGCATTTCATTCAAGTAGCCGGCATGCACGTTACAATAATTGTGTTCTGAATTGACTTTAATTTGTATTTTTTCTAGCATTTTCCCAAGCCGCACAGTAAAGACTGCGTTGTTGCCTATTCGGGGAAGGGACCCACTACTTTCTTAACTGCTACCAGCGAGCGCTGGGCATCGAGGACCAACTCATTTACAACTGGTTACTAGCGGAGGATTCGTTCTCCTACTGATGCACCCAAGCCCTGTGACAGCGCCATCCTGATGACGAGCCTGTTCAGCAGTGCATTGTTGATGGCGACGACAGAATCGGACCAAACATAACTGCTGCATCGCCGACATAAACTTCACGCGTAGGTTGCTCCTTACAAAAGAGTATTGCAAGGTTAAGTTTTAAATGTCAGCGCTCGCAATGCTCTAAAGCTGGCAAACTTTATTTCAACGATTAATGAGCAAGATTTATTCTTGATCAGCCTGAAAAAAATTAACCCTGCTGACCATAATGAAAGCTTCCCAGCGCACTGCCCCCCGTACATATTTTTAAGGTCTCGTGTAAGCGTTCCTGGCAAGAAAAAGAAGTTTGGAGGACTGTCATGGGCTCATGGGCGTCGGCAGGATTTTGTTTTGAGGCGGGCAAATTCGTTGCACCGCCGTCGGAGGAAGGGGGGGGGGGGGTAAAATATCAGTAAAATTCTACAACATGCAACGGTCATGTGAAGAAAGCTGGTTTTTGTTATTAACTTTTTAAGAATAAGGAGCGTTAAGAATTACGTATCAAGATATATATTAAAGCTCATACATCACAAGAAACGACTGCGTTACATAACGGCAACATTTTCGATCGAAGGCACAAGTTTTTGAAACAATTGTCTCGCACCGATCAGATAGCCATGTAAAATGATGATATGGGGCAAGATAGGAAACAGTTGCTATTTTCCTTATGCAAACTCTTCCTCAAAGTCACAAATTCATAACTATGATCACCTTGCGCCCACAGGTGCACGCATCCCAAAGTGGTTATCTCTGAGAACGCTCTTTGCCTGCCTCTCCTTTTAAGTTTTTTCCGCGATGTATATAGCTGAAGCATGCCGAGTCCAGCCAGACGATTGTCGGACACCATCGAACGAAGCCATGCTTTCACCCACCGAATCACGTTAAACGAACGTTCGATTAGGACACCACGTCGTGGGGAGTAAGATGACCGTTTGCATAGCGCGACTGGTATAGGGATGTATCTCCTGGGTGAACGCCAGGAGATCCGTAATGTATTTATTGAAGCCTGTGTTCTTGTAAGATTGACGCCAATGTTTAGCTTCACAGTCTAAGTTGTCTAAATAGTACTATTTCTTAACTGATTCGCCGAGCTTTGTTTTTCAATCTTGCTCGTCCCGACGCCTTTAGGTGATGCAACAACAGTAAAACAAATCGTCGGTGCCTCCAAAGTTTTCATCTCGGGCTTATAGCAGAGAGTCCAAGTAAGGAATGAAGAAGCTACGAGTATTCTTCCGCAGTTCTGGAGTGTTTGGCCGGCATGTATTTGGCGCGCAATGATGTGCTTGCTTCACTCCGGATTCTGTGCAAAGCTGTCCTGCTGTCTCCTTGCTCTCTGCACGTAGGTGCGTAAAGCCTTCTTCCGCTGTTATACTGTGTTCGCTCAATGCTTCTGTCAGGAGACAGCGTGTGCTGCTTCACCTATGCAAAAGAGAAAATAGCAAACAATTTCGAGCAAAATTCGTTCACCGTTGGGTTGTTCTTCGATTTTAGGAAGGCCTTTGATTCGATTCGGCATGATGTATTGTACCATAAACTCCCCTTATATGGAATCCGTGGTGTCACATTAAATTTGATCACCAGCTACTTGTGTGATCGCTTACAGTTCACTTGCCTTAATGGGTATCGATCGTCGATGAGACAAATTTTATACAAGGTCCCGCAAGGCTCTATTTTGGACCCATTGTTTTTTCTGCTTTACATAAATGACATTGTACATATACCTTTGACTCCAAACATTACGTTGTATGTCGACGATACGAGTGCTTTTTTTTTTTTTCTGGAAGGTGTTTGCGTGACGTTGAGTCGTCAGTCAATACTTGGCTTCACGAATTGTCAAGTTGGCTAATCTGCAATCATCTTCAGCTAAACGTTAATAAGACCAAATTTGTTGTTTTTAAGTCCAAGAATAAACCTGACAACTGCATTATATCCCTAGAATTTCGTAACTCCGTAATTGGACGTGTGTCCACATACAAATTTTTGGGTGTTCTCTTCAACGAAAATTTAAATTGGACATAGCATGCAAATAAAGTTCACGCAATGTCTCGGCCTATAGGAATGTTATTCAAAATCAAGTGTCTGATTCCTGCCTGGTTGATGCGTCAGTTATACCATGCTCTTGAGCAGTCGCACCTTCATTATTGCCTTTTAGTTTGGGGTACCACAAACGTAACAAATTTAGACAGGCTGTTAATTTTACAAAAAAGGCAGTTCGATGCATAGAGAATGTGCCCAGCTCACACCACTCGAAGCCGTTGTTTTTAAAACACAGCTTGCTGCTTAAAGTAACTCAGTTGTTCGAGCTTAAACTTCCTGTTCATATTCGCAGCGAAATGAATAGAGACGCACTGTTTCTTGATCCCTACACTCCAATTAACACCCGTTAGAATCTTCGACCAGGGGCTCTTAAGACCCCATTTATTATAAAAAACTATGGTGCACAAAAAATAGACTATATAATACCCCGTTTTCTAATAAAAACCCAGTCATATTCCACATGATTTTTCAATTCACCTCGCTGCTCAGCCCTAAACGAAATATAAAGCGACATTTTTTCACTTTAATTTCTAGAAGGGTGCACTGGTTTCTTTTTTTAATGCAATGTTTAATGTTTTAATGTTCATGTTTAATGTTTAATGTTTTTCATGTTTCTTTTTTTAATGGCGCGCCTCATCGCCTACGTTGCGTCGGCGCGTTAAACCCTACAATCAATCAATCATATCTTTGTTTATATTGCCTTCTTGCGCTCCTGCTGAAGAAAACCCAACAGAAGCGCCCCCCTTTGGTGGTCCCTTTTTTGATGGTCGCAATGAACGCTCTAAAATGTTTCTGATCACCTTTTTCACCTTTTTCACCGGGTGCCTCTTTTGCACCCCCCTGCTGACGCCCATGAGGACTGTTTCTTTTAACTGGGCCCGATACCGTTATCAGGCCCCGTTAATTCGTATGAAAATTCTCCAAGCCGTGAAACTTTTCTGCAGCTCGCGCGCCACCTGTTTGGGCAGCTCCCTACGATCCCGAGGGTCTCAATGGGCGCCACAAGGTGTAGCTACGAAATTTTTTGCTCGCTCTGATTTTTCGCTCACGGTCGACGCCGCCGATGCGATGTTGGCTTTTCTGCGACGCGGGGTCCTTATAGCTACGCGTTAAAATTGCTTGGACACGGAAAAAATGTAACTTCTTTGCTTTAGCATGTGTGATTGCTTAAAAAATTTAGTTTAAATCTACATGTTAAGCCCACTAAGGGGAATTCGACCTCGATCGCTACAGGGGAGGTAAAATCTACATCTTTTGCATTACCTTTCGCTGCCTTTTTCTTCTCTTCAACACTGCACGCACACACCTTCATACTTTCTCTTTTGCAGCGGCAAGCTGCTATCCTTGTACCTCGGGAAAATAGCGTCCGGTTCCCCTTTTATCGGGCACCGTTGCAATATTAATGGAGAGAGTTCAGTGGAACCACAAAAGCGACAAAGGGCTCCTTTGCTGTGGCGATGAATAATAAGAACGTGCAGATGGAAGTAATTGGCAGCGGTACAAATCGCCGTACGCCATGGTTATACAATAAATACAGTAAATACAACTGCAATACAGTAAAATCGGTAGCAAGGTCACCCGGTAAAAACTACACTGCCAGTGAACAACTTGATCGCAGACATGCCCGCAAGAGAGCGCGCGCGGGGGGACGGTGGCTTTAAATGAACGAAGAAAGGAAGCGAGACGATGTCGCACGCATATTGTGCAGCGTGTAGCAGACGCTCCACGTGGATCACAGTAAACGAAGGGAGCAGACGACTTGAATGGAGAAACGAGGCCATTTGACATGCGGTTCCGGAAAAATCCGTTCGGATATACCACGTCGTCGCATAATCGTATCAGCTGTCTCCCTATTTCGCATTACTGGTGCATATAACCGCCTGCCCTTTTTATATCAAAGTAATATGAGAATAAACTCATTTATTTTAATGTTTATCGGCTAAAGCTATCATATAACAATACGCAGAGGCAGCACTATTCCTCTGCCTAAACCTTGCATTTAGGCTGCAGCTGTTAATGTGGGTGTGTCTGGGAGTGCCATTCCGCTCAATGTAGACACAAAACCCTTGGTCACGTGACCTTCGGCTCTCTCCGCTGCGACAGCGACGAGGAGGAGGCCTGTGTGGGAACGAGAAGGCGCTTAACGGGAGACCGGGTTACGTATCGCAAGAACGCTTTCTCTCCCTGCCCCGTTCGTTAGGCTCTCTCGGCGGCGACACGATGTGTCCTTCGGTAGCCGGCCATTACGCCGCCCGTTCGAACAAAGCGGCGATGGCCACCGCTTTCTCAGGAGCTCTCTGGGCGATAGCGCGATACGTTTATCGGCCATTACCTGACCGGCTCGAACGATGCGGGAAGAAGAAGATCGAGTTCGGGACGCTAATGGAAAGCATCCGCAGCGCAAAGGGTTTCGTCGGCTCTTTACCGACAACCTTGCCCGAATCACTCGCAATCTATATGGTTGTCCCTGGATTAGTAACAATGTCCTGCCGGCCACTGCCGAGTACACATGGGCGCTAATGCTAATAATGTGCGTGCGGCTTATACAACTAACAGTGTGCGTTCGTGCGTGCGTGCGTGTGTGTGGGCGCGCTTAACCAACGTAATAAAAATTACTCGAGGCGCTTAAGTCTGCTCACGTGCTACGAAGTTAAAGCCTAGTGGTGCTTATCGAGGACTTCTTTACTGCTGCACCGTTTTTGCATTCTATTCTTCGCTTTCGTTTCACCGTTTTCTGGCGCTAATTACTTCAACAGGCAGACTGGCAACACTTCACGCCCCAGCTTTCCCAGAATCAGAATTCTCTGTGGCTGGCTGCCCCCATTGTATTCACGTGCCGTTACGTTCCTTCGTCACGCAACAGGAAGTGAGCAACGCACGCACTAGTCAACTCATGTTCCGCCGCTGGCAGCTTGCTGTGTAGCCTGGTGGTAACGCATTCGACTGCTACGCTGGAGCACCGGGCTCGACTCCCGACTCCCACACGGACTTAAATGTTTGTTTTTTTACCTTAAAAAGCGGCTGCCATTTTCTCAACGCAGTTTTTTTTTATTCGAAAGTTTGTCCAGCGGCATAACAGTGTACGGGCTCACAGGTGCACGAACAAGTTTGCTTGGTACAGAAGTTCTCGATGAAACGGTCCATGAGCTCAGCGCTGTAGGTCTATAGAGGGCGGTCCTGGGTGGAGGCCGGCTGCACGGAGGTGCCGTAGTCGGATCTGATGCAGTCCCGGGCAGGTCCACAGCAGATGCTGCACATTCTGTGGAACAGCTGTATCGCTGGCATATGTAAAATGGGGTGAACGGGAGGCCCTCAACGGGTCATGCGGGCTTCAAAGGAGCAGACTGAACGCGTGTTAAAACTATAGCACAGGATGATCGCATACAATGGAGGCATTCTTACAGCGAAGCTGTATATGCCTTGGTTTCGACGTAACAGCGTACGTGGATAAATCGGCGTAAACCGGAATTTTTTGGCCCCTAACAGCCAATGTTCTGTTTCCTTCTTGAAAGGCTGCTGGAGTGTCGTTTTTGCCGATGTTTTTCCTGTCCAGCCAGAATGGATTCCGGAACACCTTGCCAGGTACCTTTCAGGTCTAAGCACGCGCACATGACCGGTTGCCGGTTATTCGTTCACGGGTGAGCGTGCACACGCAACCAGGCTTCATGCGCTCGCCGATGGCACACTCGTTCTGCTTGTGGGAGATTTATACGTGGACGTCTCACAGCCCGATGCGACCCGATGCGGCCCGATGTCCTCCGAGGTCGAGTGGTTTCGGTTGGTTTCTTGCACATACAGTAAGATGCCTACGATGCGGGACCAAAACGGACGGCCCCTGTTTGTCCGCTAGAATAAAACTCTAGCCCTTCCAACCCTCCCTCAGCAAGGAAGCATGCTCAATCGCACATTACAAAAAGAAGCGCGTTTTGTTTCATGCACTCCTAGCACAGCGCCCAGTTTCGCTGACCATTGTTCCTCACAGCGTGGAAGCCACTGATTTTTTTACAATTGGGGCTGCTTGGACCTATTCTGGTTCGTTTTCGCTGTTATGAAGTTCGGGTTATTTGTATGCTATAGGTAGGTTTATCTGGTCATCCTCCTTCACAGAGTGTAAAGGCACTAAACTTTTTTATAATATGCGGAGAATATATCCTGGTGAACACTCTCAGATTTTCTTGCAGTCTCCTTTTTGGTGGCTCAGCGGTCATGGCGTTGTGCTGCTGAGCACAAGGACGCAGGATCGATTCCCGGCCGTGGCGGCCGCTTTTCTGGTGGAGGCGAAAAGTGAAAACGCTCGTGTGTTGGAGAATTCGGCGCACGTTAAAGATCCCCAGGTGGTCAAAAAATAATCCGGAGCCCTCCACTACGGCGCGCCTCATCGCCTGTGTAGCGTGTTAACCCTTTCAGCGTCTTTTTGGTGGTTGGTTGTAGATAGAGGTTTTCGTTGGAGTTTGGCTGTTGATGCTTAGCAGAGCTTGTGGTCACATTTAGTGAAGGCCTTTCGTTTTCTGGTGTTGTATATATTCTTTTACTTTCGGGAGGTAAAAAAAATGTAGCTGTGGTGAACCTGACTTTTAAATGCCTAATTCAAAAGCATTTCTACGTGGACTCAACGAGGAAACCCGTTTGTCTGTCTGTCTGTCTGTCTGTCTAACGCTGCGTCACACTTTCGTCGAATACGAAAATGCTATTAATAAGAGGCCCTGGTGGAGGAGGGGGAGGAGGAAAAAACTTTATTCAAACGCAACATTAAGCGTCGAGAATGTCCCGGGCCAGGTTCACCAACGCCAACTGGTCCGTGAGCTGGTCCGAGGATAGCCAAGTCCGCCACGTTGAAGGAGGAGGGTGGGGAAAATGTGGGGATTGAATTGCATTGGGGTGTTACTATTTTCATATAGGACCGCCTGCAGTACGTCTGAAATAGCGTCTTTCCAGCAGTGCATTTGTGTATAGTAACGAAACCGACTATTAATGGTCTCGGTGCCTAGCGTTGTATAGGGATACATGGGGTTATATAATGGAGGAATTTATCGAAGGCCCTTGGGCCTTAGTGTAATAACAGACTGCTCTCGCGACCATAAATATGTTTTGGAACGGCAAATATAGGGCGAGATGTCGGGTTCAACCGTACTTATGTGAATTTCCCTCAGGCAGAAATCTTTTGGAAAGCTGGGTTTTACCCGGAAATGAAAAAAACCTGAATATAGCGTTTGCATGGCCCAGAAGGAAGAAATGGAGCTTGTTAGAAGTGTCCACATAGGTGTTCTGTGCAGCGTAGGGTCGGATTTAGCGGCCGCAGGGGCACATTTGAAGTGTTCTGCGGTGTCTTGAGAGCCTGTAGTAGCAGGTTTCCTTTACTCGCATATACCTTGGCGATTAGTACCTGGCCGCCACGTGGGAGGTCTGCTCGCAGTGGTCAGTGGCACTCCTTTGCCGTCTTCCTCTGGACTGCACTCGAGAGATCGGAAGCACTCGACGGGCTCCGAGGGGCGGGACGTGTTTGAAGCCGTAAAACTCGTCGGCTTTCTCGTTCTCTCGAAGGCCAGATGACCAGGCACGTTCGATACGAACCTCGATTTCTTTTGCAATTTGGTTGTGTAGAATTTTATCCTGATGCTCTGCTCAGTCATGTTCGTTATCATGGGTTACTGAAGCACCATTGCTGCCGTCATATGGGAATATTTTTCTCGTGTCCTGCGGTTCTGCAACACCGGAGGCCAGATTGGCACGTCACGCATAAAAGTAACGCGTTGCTTGTATTTATTTACTTTTTTAGTAGCGAAGTAACGACTGAGTTATCTCCATTGAACAAGAATGGGTAACATATACTGAATACTTTTTAGGCCGAGTTATGATTAACGGTATGTAGTTTCTATTGGACAGGAACGACCTTGTTTAACCCACACACTGTCACGACTTCAAAGCCACTGACGCTAGCCACCGAGGTACTAACGCTACAACTATAGGTTGCACAAAGAACAGAAAAAAACGCATGAAAACTAATTTTCTCTTAATCCATGTCCTCCTCTTTTCCCCCACTGAGAGATCAGTGTGCGTTCAATTTCCCCGAAATGTATCTCTACATTTCCGAGGATTCACGAGCTGTTTTTGTAAATTAAACTCTGTCGTTCCTTCAGCGTCTCCTGAGAGAGAGAGAGAGAGAGAGAGAGAGAGAGAGAGAGAGAGAGAGAGAGAGAGAGAGAGAGAGAGAGAGAGAGAGAGAGAGAGAGAGAGAGAGAGAGAGAGAGAGAGAGAACTTTAGGATAATGACAGGCAAGCCCAGCAGCGAGCTCGGCCTTCTACTCTATACGCAAGGGAAAGACGGTGAAAATGGGTGGAGCACGCGAGCCCCCCAAAAACCGCACGCAAAATCTCACAAACGCGCGAACGCACCTAAACGCACGCGCGGGAGTATGACGAGGGTTAAAGTTCGCAAAATTTGGTCCAAGAGATGTCTCTAAGAATGCATGGAAATATCACCCTTCGCAATTTAGAAAGCCGTATGTAGCTTAATTTTATAGTGACGTTTCATTCACAACGATAAACCTGCAATAGCGTGTGATTCAGTCGTTAGCATAACGAGGTGTTATATAACTTGCTAGTTTCGAGTTAAAGGTACGCGTTACTTTGTAGTTACAGTAAGGACCAACGTAGACGTAGTTACTTTTTTGGATGAGTAACGGTAGCGATATTCAGTTAGTTATTTAGTAATGCGTGCACACCTGCCAGAGGCTCAGCCTAGTCTAAGCCGGATTCATCACGCGGGCTTCTTGCTCGAATATGTTGGTTCTTCAGTTCTCTGATATATTTTATGTCGTACATCTTGAATGGAGGCCACTAAAGTCTCCAAATATGTCGTTGTGTGTCCCTTGAAATGCTGATTTCTTGCGGTTGCTGCTCCGTGTTATACAGGTTATTGCGGCCCGTAGGGTGTACGTGTCGAGCAAAGCCTAAGGGGATCTTTCTGCCACTGGGCTCGGCGTCCGTTATTTCGACGTCGAGCCACGGTGCTTAGTGCTAAGCGAGTGCATGGGCAAAACGCAATGAGTAGACTTGGCTAGCAATGTGAAAATGTTCAAGTTGTGGCTAGCTGGTGATCCCCATCGTGCGATCTCGAGCGCCGATTTTAATAAGGACGAAAGAGGGCGGACGTACACAATGCGCAGCTTGTACGCGTCCCCGTTCAAATTGGTGCTAAAAGAATCACAATATAAACTCGCTACATGCGAAAGCTTTTGCACTTTCAGGGACTGGAGGCCGTTTTCTTCAGCGTCTCTTAATCCGTCACGCGGAACTTCGATTTGAGGGGGAAGCTTTGCGTGTAGAATTTTGATGTCGTGGGCCTATGTGGCTGGGGGAAGCTATCGTCAAAATAGCTCTATGAAAATGCGAGCAACCTCACTAGTAGCCCTTCCAATTTGTTAGTGATTTTACTGATGTCGTGTATGGTTAATAATGTATAGTTTGATGCATCTATTCTGCTTAACGTACCTACTCTGCAGGGCTATTATTCTTACTGATTCGAGTTGTGAGCTCGCGGATTCATCGTCTATACCGCCTTAGGATTATTTTACTGTTAATGTTCGAAACTGCCGGGTTATATTCACATTTTTTTCCAAGGTAAAGATATTGTGTCTTGGAAGATGATAGTTCGAGTTCGTTTGATATAATTCGCCATCACGACGAGAGCCTCCTGAACGAGAGCCTCTTATTTTGATGGGTACGTTACCCGGCAAGCTTTTGACAAAGTTGGTATTTTTCTTGGATACGGCCTTTGGATGATCGCTATTATCGCAACATGAGTCTCAGAGAGAGCAACCGGCTCTATACCCACCGTTCGGTTATCCCTATCTCACCTGTTGTTTGCATGTGTTGAAATCAAAGGAATATAAGCTTGTCAATCATGGCGCGTAGTTATTCAAGCTCTCCCACGGCTGAACCCCACCCTCTGTCCCAAATTGGGGACGAGAGTATGAGTACCTTCTGGAAGGGGTCCATCATGGTCAAAATTTGCATTTTTAATGGCCATGATTGGTATTTATGTTTTCCATACCAAACTGAAGAACAGCTAGCAGTCTCGAACTGCCCGACGCAGGCTTCATGAACGCCGCAGTAAAGCCCCGCACAATTTGCTTTGCTCAGGGCACCAAAGCATGCAAAACAGTTTATACGTCCTGAACCCCGCTCGAGCAATCTACCAAGCAATTTATTGCTTGGTAGATCATTCCACAATCTTTGCTTTGGATGGAACCAATCAAACTCGAGCTGAATGAACGGACCCCAATGCGGCACAAGCCACGTCTCGGCGCCGGATGTTAGGTTTACATCAGCAGGCCTCAGCCGATGACGTCACAACAAAGTTTTCTGGTAGCCTCCTATATATATCCGGTAGTTGCATGTTCCTCCTCAAATAACGCCCTCCAGCCATCCATGCTACTTCTAAAACAGCATTCGTGCTTTCACTATCATTTTTATTAAAAAACCGTATTGAAGAAACACTTTATATGTACATTAATGCATTTTTTTTCTTTCTAGGTAAGTTCTATTGTTGATAGGAATCCAAAGTCGCGTCTCATAGTGAGTACTGGAACTCGTTAGTTGATTGTTACGCCTGGTTGGCTCATACGGTCACCAAGAAAATTATACGTCCCTGTTTAAAAGAAATGGTTGAATGTATGTGTTTCCTTTTGTTGGGAAACCGTTCTTTTGCTTCGCAGCCACTCCAGTAATGACCTGAAACCTTGCATTTACAGTCATTCCTTGTTTCCTAGCTACCATGCACCACCTTGTCTTCATCAAGCCCACTATCGCCATCTGTAGGACCAGTTCCAAAACTAAAGCAGTGGTACGCATGGCGCCAGCGTGCTCAACTTTCGAACTCTTCTCTTTTAGACTGCAGCGATCTTTCGCATCAACTGGCAACAGGAAAGGCGAACATCCTGAGACCCTCTATTTGCAACTTGAAACTCCTGAATTTTACAGAAATTTAAATTCTTCTCTCCGCCGTTCGCCCACCCCCAAAACGCTTTCAAGGAAGCGTTTCTGTTTGCGCGCGTTATAAAGCGAAACATTTTTTAAGGGATCAGTCACTAAAGGGTACAATTTGAGTACATCGCGTTTTAGTGAATACAAATGCAAGACTCTTCACAGCCGCAGTTACTTAGAGACGCAAAAAAAAGGGGCTAAGAGCGGGAAAACTGGCGCCGCCCCGTACATTTATTATTGTACGCACACGCACTACGACTTTTGTGACGCCACAAATCGTGAATGGCGAAATAAGTTGGGAGGGCTTATTTAGGCATTCTTTCAAGGAACAGTGAGTTAACGGCCTACAAAAATGAAACTTATCGCATCTGGAAACTTTTGTTGAACATGTGATTTTATAGGCGCACAGACCGAAGCTCGTAAACTTTATGTGATTGCATGCCTTGCACAACACTACCACACGTGGTCACCCCTTTTCGGTTTTGATTTTTCTGACATATGTTGTTAGTGCGAAAGCCCCCCCCCCCCCCCCCCCTTAAAAAAAAAAAAAGTCCGATTCCGCGGATGCAGGAACTCCACGAAGTTCCTTTCGTTAAGCCACCCGTGTTTTTTTCTCTCGTTTACAAGCCGCTTGCGCAACTGCAAATGTTCAACATTGGGATGGGGAGACGCGGGTATGCTACGCCCGGTGTGCTCGAAAAATGATGTCGCGGGCAGCAGCTTGAGCCGCCTCCGTCCCTGAGGGGAAGGCGTGTCCCGGATTCCATACAATTTGGATGTAGCGGAGGGCTGGGATTGTTCGAAGGGGTGTAGCCCGAAACAACCCATTCCCGAAACGCCCTTCCCGTTTGGCCCGTCCCGTGTACGCCCGTTCCCAAAACGCCCTTCCCGTTTGGCCGCTTTCTGTTTCAACCCGTTCTCAAAACACCCTTCCCGTTTCAACCCGCTCCCAAAACGCCCGCTTCGAATAGCTCAGATAAGTTTCTGAGCTCGCAGTTCACTTCCCAGTGAACGCAAGCACGTCTTGTAGAATTCTCAAACTTATCTTGTGTAGCTGTCCAAGACATCTTGATCTGCACATTAGGACAGCTACCACACTTCTATACGACATCTGGGCAAGACCTCCAAGATGTCTACGCAACACCTGAAGATTTTTATAGACATTGCCAAGACTGGAGATAGCCATCCTGTAGCTCGGCTAACGCGACGCTATGCCTGAGCTACAAGTCTTGCAAGATATTCTTGATGATATCTCAGAGACTGCTAAAAATTCCAACAAGACGTTTACAGGACGAATACTAAACACCTCATAGCTATCTGGATTGAAAGCAACAAAACGTTTATTCTCCGTTTTGACGACATTCTCAAAAATTTTGAATAGCAATCTACGAGAAGACTTCTAAGCATGCCAGATAGAGACATAATGTCTTGTGAAGATGTTTTCTAGTAATTGTGGAGACATAAAGGAAAACCTCTAACAGCAGTTTACGCCAGCGGCATTGTAGCCATCTTGCTATCATCTTATTAAGATGTCATCACGACGACTCTTATAGCTCTCTTCCTGTTTTACGCCCAGGGGTATATAGAAATGTGGTTATCAGAATAAGAGTGCACATATATAACTTATTTCATCTAAAACAACTTTGATATTGTATAGATGGGACAGCATAACCACATTTTACTGCATTTCGTGTGGCCTGACAAATCTGACTGAGCTAAAGCGTCTAGACACACCTTAAATGCAGCAATAAGCACACTGAGCAACTTTTGCAAGACTAGCAATTTTATTATTCAAAATACACATGACAAGTCAAAATAGAATAAAAGGTGGCCAAAGGATGTGGGAGTAAAAAAAAACTTGATATGCATAAAAGGCAAAAATTAGAAACAACCCGTTCTATTTGGCTGCCATAGCAATTAAAACATGCTTATAAAAAATGACTAGATACTGAATGCCTTTCAGCCTTTCAATGTTATAGCAAAAAAAGTCAACTGCAAGAACTAAAAAGAATGATCATAAAAAATAAGTTAGGGATCACCGAAAATATATCAAAACATGTGCATTACAGTGAAAACCTATTCAAAGTGGCCGAGTCTTGATGACGTTTGAAGTGCTGGAAATCCAGGTAGGCTGATCCAATGACGGAGGGTTAACCTTCCTGCGATGAGGTAAACACACTAATCTGAGTATACACAGACACGCACCCAAATGAAACACCCGATGGACACATTTTTGTGTAAGGAGACTTTTTTAGACCACAAGGCAGGGCAAAGGTAACTATTTTACAGGTAACCAGTGAACTCTTGCTGAAAAAAGTTTTAATGAACCATTCTTTCCTTTTGATACATGGAAGGCCATGGGTAGGGGAAGTCAACAGCGACTGATGATAGGGGGAGGGCTAGTGGGTATACATTTAAGAGGCTTCAGAGTGCCACTTAAGCAAGATGCCAATAATATGCCCAATATGACAACGTCAGGTTAATAATCCAAATCAGTTGCAGGAAATAGTAAAACGTTGCTTGACAACTATTTTAGGCAATATAAAGCAGCATAAAATCATTTCATCAATTTCCACAATATTAAAGCAAATTTAGAAGAGGGGCAACACAAACACAGGGGGTGTGGAATATTGGCTGCATTCTCTTCCAGGCTACTACCCACAATGGAACATTTTTTTTTTTTTTTTTGTGGTGGACACCTGACCATTTGGCAAAATTGTGCATCTTGCAATGACAAAATATTAGGCTTGTGCGAATAGTGTTATTTTAGTTCGAAGCGAATTCGAAGCAAATAGTCCTGGGGTCGAATATTTTCGAAGCGAATTCGAATAGTCGCGTAGAAAACCGGGCTAGTTGGTACAGATTCATCTTCGCAGCGCACAAATGACAGGACAAAGGGGAGGAAAGGCAGGATTCATCTTCAGCGCTTGTCCAGTGTTTTCCTCCTCTTTGTCCTGTCATTTGTGCGCTGCGAAGATGAATTCGAATAGTTGTCAGGTGTCCGAAGAACAAAACAACAGTTGAAGTTGTTCTATGCAAAAGTTTTTATTTGTGAGGTTAGAACATACAAAGGCATCACAGAGAATCCTGTGATAACATGATAAAAAAGATTTCTATATACAGACAAGTCGTAGAAGGAGCATGCTTCCTTCTACACAGGTAAACAACCTACAACACATACATGCATAAAACATCCCAGAAAATCATTTGATAACGTATTTCAAGTAAAATAATAATGGCTTAAAGGAGCCATGAAGACCAAATACAAGTTGGGTTTATTAGAAATACTGCTTAGTCCCAATAACAATGATACCAATATCATCGCAATCTTCGAACAAATAACGGAGATATTAAAAAAGTGTGAAGCAGTCGCGACCCCCTATCCAATTTCCCGCAACTTTTCTATGACGTCACGGAACCTTGTTTGTGCGATTGGCGGCCGCCTAACTGACCTGTCGCGACGACACATGACTGGACGTCTGTAATGGGGCCTCTAGTTCCATTTGACCGCATAACTTGAATGCTAACGTGCAGTTAACGCACTGAAAATTATGTTTTATTGTTGGCCCGTATGACGTCATTCTTGCTCATAACAGGTCACCGTGGCGCAAAATTTGAAAGTTTTTAAATACTACTTGCTTTTTTCGTTAAAAAAACATCTTTTGTGGCTGTAATGGAGCTGAGTGAGATACTGAATCCTAGTTCTTTCAAATTAAACGAAGTTGTATTTTCTGTTCATGGCTCCTTTAAAGACTAGCAGCTCCACACGCAGTGAAGAAGACGTTCCCTGTGACTAGTTTCAAGGTTACAACACAGAACAAAAAAAAAATCTGAAAATTTGGCTACATATTTTAAGCAAAAAAAAAACATTGGCATATAGACTAGCAGCTCCACATGCACCCGCCGCGGTTGCACAGTGGCTAAGGCGTTGTGCTGCTAAGCTCGCGGGTTTCATTCCCGGCCGCGACAGCCGCTTTTCTGATGGAGGCGAAAAGCAAAAACGCCCGTGCCCGAGATTTCGGTGTACGTCAAAGACCCCTAGGTGGTCAAAATTAATCCAGAGCCCTCCACTATGGAGCACCTCATCGCCTGCGTTGCGTCGGCGAGTTAAGCCCTACCATCAATCAGCTCCACATGCAGTGAAGAAGGCACTCATATCTACTAGTTAAAAGTTTACACCACACACAGAAAAAAAAACAGGAACTTGTTTGATGACGTTTCAATAAAAATATATCACAGATCTACATGCAAGTAAAAGGTACAGTTAATAAAAGAACATTCAGAAATTCTCATGGAGAAAAACTAGTTCTTCCACATGCTGGGGAAGGAGGTGCTCCCTTCTGCAGGTTACAATGGCACCCGCTGTCGAAAACAGCGTTTCACTTGTTGTTTGGGTTGCTGGCACTGAAAGGCAGGCGCGTAGCTTTTTGTACGGGGGGAGGGGGGGGGGGGGCAAGGTTGTTTTCCGCCTCCTCCCCCCCCCCCCCTAAAGAAAAAAAAAGCGCGGTAGTTTGCAAGCTCCCTTAAAGGCTATGAAGATAAAATTCATGTTTGGTTCATTAAAAAGTCTGCCTTGTCCCGACAACAATGATACCAGTTTTATCGCAAACTTCAAAGGAATATTCGATATATAAGTTAAACGTTTGAAGCAATGGCGAATCCCCGCCCCCTTTCCGGCGGCGATTTCACTATGACAGTTCAGGATCTTGTTTGTACGATTGACGCCCAACGACGTAAGTCACCGCCAAGTAACATGATTGCGCGATTGTATCCTCCATTGATCTTATCATATGAATTCTAACGTGCAGTTAACACACTCATAACTACGTTTTAGTGCCAGCCTATATATATACCACTCCTACCGATATCACTTCACTGCAGCGCTAAATTTGAAGATTTCTGACATTTGTTGCATTGCTTCGGTTGAAAAAACGCCTGTGATTGGAATGGAGCTGTGCGAGTTATACCAAAGGCTAGTTGCTATTCAATTGAACAAGGTTGTATTTTGTCTTTAAAAGGCCCTTTAAGGTTCTCTCATAATATTGGTGTTGATTATGATTGTATTTGTGCCAGGTTAAGTTGTAAACTGGGCGAAAATACGCAGACCGGGTGGTACAAATCTATGCCCGTGATACGGGACGTACATTGCACGCACGGGAACCTTGCGCAGGCATTGCATTAAACGGTCATAGTTTCATGCAATTACTTGTTTTATTTCAACGTGTGTAGTATGATGAGTGTGACATCAGCAATAAAATGACGTAGGCCGTAAGAATTAGATTTTTTATTTAGTTATTCTTGCCCACAATGCAAAGTAAAATGTTTTTGCATTCAACGTCCGTACATTAGCTGCCAGTGTAAAGCCAATGGAGCTCATTCTGTGCAGTATACATCGAATCTTAGCACTTGAGTTATGTGTAGCGCAGGTCTTATCTCCAAAAAAACGAGTGGCTATGAATTATGCATGCAAGAAGCGTTACATCACCAGCAATATTTCAACAAATATCAACCCTAAACAGACAGACACCACGCGCAAGTACAGCGCTGTTAAGGGCGAAAATTACACGAACCTGGCAGTATTAGTCCACACGCAAAGCGGAATAATTCAGCCATCGGCATTTGTTAAGTCATGCCAGTTTAAATTTGCGCTTCTGTTTTGAGTCTCAACGTGGTCCATTTCGTATACTATAGCTTCTACCAGGGCTCGGGACGCACATGAGAAGCTTGTGCTTTGTAACATAATGAATCTGGTTGACATTTCCGCACAGCTCAAATGTAGAGTCTGCTGTAATGAGCTTGGTGTTCTCAAATAGTTGCATTACTACCGGTCAAGTTTCCAATGCTTCGTGCATAAATGCCCTATTATCTGCCCGAATGCGTGTACTGTCAAGTTATACCTTTTCTGGAGCAGCCACCCCCTTTAGTTACCACTCCCAGATGAGATAGAGCAAGTCACTGCAAAGTTCGCAATTCAATGCTGTATCGAACTTTATATTTAGCAAGAAAAAATAATAACGCATATACGGCGATGTCTGACCGTACTGTTGCGGTTAGGCATGTTCTGTGCAAGCTGAGCAAAATATTGCTGCGTTTTGAATTTTGTCGTGAGATCTGAGGAAAGAGTTACAGTCAAACCCGTTTATAGCGAACTGCGATATGCACCGTGATTTGTTCGATATATCCAATAGTTCGATATAGCCGAACCCGCCTATACTAGCTTATTGTTACGAGTTCGCATTGCGCGGTAGCCCCTCCCCTCTCCCCTCCTCAACTCCACCATTCCCGCATGCAGAAACACAGTAAGGTAGCTATTAACCATACCCAAAATAATCCATTTATTGCAATTAATACAGCTTCTTTCCGCCTTAACTGCCTATTTTGAAAAAAAAAAGCGGTGATTTTTGTTTTCACTTTCGTTTGGGCGGCTACAATTAGCATAGCATTCTCTACACGAAACATATTTGCAGCAGTACGAGTCTGCGTTCTCCAAAATCGAAGAAGCATTGGCGGAGCACATCAACTGCCGAAAGCGCTTCACTATAAGCATCGGACGTCTTTCACTCGCGACACCATCGTCAACGTTGGCGAGCTCTTCCCACAGTTCACCGATGCTGCTGTCTTGGTCCGGATTCGCTGACAGGGCGGGTTCCATCGTAAGTCCCACGCGTCGGAAAGAGTTACGGAAAGTGTCCGCCGTCACGGCGCTCCGTGCAAGGCGCAATGTCCCAGTCGCGGCTCTTGCTCCGTGGTCGCGGCCAATCCACATCTCAATCGCCGCTCCGAGACCATGCATTTCGGCGGCCATTCTAGGCGCGCGGAGTTCGATATATCGGATGTGAACTTCGTTATAAGGAATATGTTTCCCATGTATTTCCGTAACTGAAGTATTTTTGTTCGATATATACAGTCAAACCCGTTTATAGCGAACTGCAATATGCACCGCGATTAGTTCGGTATATCCAATAGTTCGATATAGCCGAACCCGCCTATAACGAGCTTATTGTTACGAGTTCGCAATCCGCAGGAGCCCCCCGCCCCCATCCCCAACTCCGCCATCCGTGTATGCAGAAACGAACACAGTACAGTAGCCATTACCATACCAAAATAATCCATTTATTGCAAGTAATAAAGCTACTTTCCGCCTTAACTGCCCACGTTGCAAAAAAAACGGTGATTTTTGTTTTCACTTTCGTTTTGGCGGCTTCAACTAGCACAGCATTCTCGACACAAAACATGGTTTGCACCAGTTCGATTCCGCGTCCTCAAAAATCTAAGAAGCATTGGGGGAGCACATCGACTGCCGAAAGCGCTTCAATATAAGCGTCGGACGGATTTCACTCGCGACATCATCGGGAACGTTGGCGAGCTCTTCCCACCGTTCACCGATGCTGCTGTCTTGGTCCGGACTCGCTGACCGGGCGGGTTCCCGGTCGCGAGTCCAGCGCATCGGAAACAGTTACGGAAAGTACTGGTCGTCACGTCGCTCCGTGCGAGGCGCAATGTCTCAGTCGCGGCTCTTGCTCCGTGGTCGCGGCCAATCCACATCTCAATCGCCGCTCGAAATCATGCATTTCGATGGCCATTCTAGGCGCCCAGAGTTCAATATGTCGGATGTGAACTTCGTTATAGGGAATATGTTTCTCATGTATTTCCGTAACTGAATTATTTTTGTTCGATATATAGCATAATTCGCTCTATCCGGGTTCGTTATAGCCGGGTTTGACTGTAGCATAATTCACTCTATCCGGGTTCGTTATAGCCGGGTTTGACTGTATAATGCGGTCCTACCATTTTGGTTTCAAACTTTAATGAAAGGACATAGTTTTTTAGCTGACGCGTGCATTGCCATTTTTCAGCCGAGAACACACTGCCGGTTTTAAAGCTAAACGATACAAAAGTATTTGCAGGTCATGAGCATGGGCGGCTCTGGAATGTATAGGGCGCACAGAAGTTTTGTACATTTCGTTGCAGAAGCGGGAAATGGAAATTATGTTTGAAATCTCCTTGGTCCACTAGAAAACGGAGGATTGGGCAGCTGTGCAGAGCCAGCATGACCTTCGGGCATGGTGCGATGCCCGAAACAAGTCAGCATTTTGTTTCCCGGAGTGCACCAAAAAACATGCGTATTGGCATGGCCCCGCTTACAGAAAGACCAAAGACTACCATGCTTTAGCATGAAGTGGACAGTAATGACACAGTTACACTATTTCCTTGGTTGACAGCGACCATGATGTTCAAACTAAAGCATGGTTTCAGGCTACGACAGGATAGATTGGATAAAAATTGCAAAGTTGTTTACCGTGGTAATTCTCGGTTGTTGCGGTTACTTAAGAAATGCTGACGATTGCTCAAAATGTCCTTCATGCAACATTTTAGAATGTATACGTAGCAGTTGTGGATCCAGGAAGAATCACATCAGCGCGCACCCGTATGTGTGTGTGTGTGTGTGGCGGGGGGGGGGGGGGCGTAGAGGGGAGGAGGCGGGTGGAGGTGTGCTGGTGCTCTTGAGATGGCCTGTTGTATGCGGCCCGTTTATTTAATTAGAAAATTCTGTTGTCATGCACGACCGATTGAGCCTTGAAAGAACGATACTCCTGCGCCCACAGAACTTCAAAGAAGGCCAGGAAGAGTTAAAGGAAAATTCTATCAAAAGGCACGCTCGTTTCTTCGCCACCAGTACGAAGGTCCTTCACTTGCGCTGCGCACGCTGCTTTGGTTTTAAAATTGGGTGTAGCAGTAGATGCACGCGTCGATATGAAACGCGGTAACAAAAGTCCCAATAACGGGCACACCATGCGACAGCGGCTATCTCACATGGAGTTTCATCCCAGTAAAAGCAAACTATTAAAACTGCAGCCAGAACAAATATATTTTTCACTCTTCATGTACTGATACTAACGCTGTCCCGATACACTCTGAGTAATCCTCTCCAACTTCGTGCATAATAAAATATGTGGGCGTTTACAGGAGTTGAATTTACGTTTTCCCTCATTAAAAGTCGCCTATCCGCTCCACCGTGGGCGCTTTCAATTACCAATTCAAACGCAAATGCTGCATTCGAAATAAAACGAGATAGGCATTTTTTATCTCGGAGACACAAGGTACTGTGGTATCGTGTAAATATTAGGAAGTGAATATTTAAATATAAAAAAATGCATAATTGATCTGCGCCCCACAACTTAACGTACAATGCAACCTCCATCGTCAAAAGACATCAGTGATCATGTAAGGATATTATTCACTGGAAGAAAATGACTTACAATTCGATATCGCCGTTGTGACTCCGGCCCGAATATACACTGCTCAGGGCAGCCGCCGTCCAGGGAAAAAGCGGTCGTGGACGCAACGGAGGGGCTTTAGTTGTGATCGAGGTAGAATATGGCCATCTGATGGTTGTTACTGTCTCGACGCCGTCTGCTTGTGGCAGGACTGGTGACCGTCGTGTCTTCATATTTAGGATAAAGTCTGGGACCAGCTCAAGGAGCCGCAGCGCGCCTTTTTTGTCGACCCGCTGTTCTCCAGTTTCCTAGGTTAGGGGAGAATACCGCCCAACAAAGCTGCCTAATTGCAGGGGTGAAATTGATTGTCGCAACATCGCCGTCGGAAGGGGACAACACTCAGTGCGCGCAATCTGAGTCTACTCCAACAAAACCCTCCCGGGTTCGACAGAAACGTGAAAAAGGAAGAATGAAGGGCTGACGCGAGGAAGAGGGGCGTACCGTGCTGTGTGTCTCATTCGCAAAGGCCATCTGCCCGCGCACGGCATTCATCCAGCTAAACTGCACGTTTCAACCATAACGTAGCCCCGTCGCATTCTTAAAGTTACCTTGAAGGAGTATTGAATGTGTGCCCATGGCCGCTTGATCTCTCCCTTTCTAGGAGATGGAGCGGCCGTGATCAGCCACCCCCGTTTGCACGTTGTTCTGCTTAGCACACAAAGATCGTCTGTTTCCTATCGGACCTGCATTGTACCAGTCTTCAACCATCAATGGCCGGCGGTCCCTCTTTTTTTCCGCCGCGAGTTAGTGCGGTCCACTCCTTGCTTCCCCTGCAGAGCCAATCTCCTCTGCTGAGAACGACTCAGCAGGCCAATTATTCTGTCTTGCTGCATGTCTCGCACAAGGGGTACAACGCATGCCTTTGGCGTACCATGCGCTGAGCTTACCCGAAGGCACCGTCGCTTTTGGGGCTGCACCCCTCCGAAATCATCCCTCAGCGGTTCGCACCCCTCGAAGCGGGCGCTTCGTTTTGTCACGGTCGGACTCGACTCCCTTTCCGCAGCGCGGAAAAAGAGTCGAGTCCGGCCGTGCTTTTGTGTAAACACCCATGGGAAGGGCAGAGATGCACTTTCGTGGCATTTTCGTAGCATTTCGTGGAAAGTGCCATTGGTGGCACTTTCGAAGCATATGCAGCTTTGTTCACAGGCGACGTACCAGGCATACTGGCAGCACGGCGAGGGCCGGAAAAATTTCGGGGGGGGGGGGGGGGGGGGGGGGGGGGCTGAAGCCCGGTCAGCCCCCCCCCCCCTCGCTACGCCACTGGTGGCGTTATCCCAATCGATGGAATGACCACGATTATTGGCGTGCTTGGCCAGCGTGTTCGGCACTTTCCTGTTCTTGCCTGCGTCCCTTTGATGTTCCTTTATCTCCTGATGAAGTTGCCAGTTTCGTCGATGTAACTGCAGCTGCAGTCTGCACATGGTATCTTGTAGACAACACCGGGGTATCTCTTGCTGTCCAAGCAATCTGTCACGTTCACAAGCTGATTCCTCAGCTTGTATGACGGCATGTGCGCAACGCGAAGGTCATACCTTGCAAAGATACGGCTTAGCTTCGCTTTATTTAGCCTAAAGGCGCACAATCAGAATACTAATGGAAAGGAGGCAGTTACGTCGCCACCAACTAAGAAATGCGAACACGGCGTTATGAAAGGGGACATGCTCCTCGAAACAACTTTTTTTTTTAATAATGAAGTTAGGAGGCTGAAATTTTCACATCTTGTAGAGATTGAGCTCCTCTGGTCATATATGCAATCAGATTTAGAATAGCTGCTCCGGATAAAATGTTATGCAGCATGACTTGCAGAAAAATGGCTTTTTTGTGCACACTTTCTTTTATAGTAAACATTTTTCCTGAAACTTTTAAAATAGCCTAGGTGGTTCCTTAGGATCTGCAGAGTGCACAAAACTACCTGAAAAAGCCTCATATTCATTTTCCTCACCACGAAAAAAAAATGACTGGTAGTGTGCCTTTTCTTGTTCTGTATATTTTAGTTTTATGACCGTCAGAAATATCTAAGGACACAAATTGCATAATGAACAAGATTTGTGCACTCTACGTGTTATAATGAACATCTGTGCAAAATTTCATCGTGATACAACAACTTTAAGTGGGAAAATAAGTGTGCACAAACTCAGAAAACGGACAAAAACATCAAACTGAGAAAAACGCAATTGAAAGTTTATTTCTTTGGCAGATTCAGAAATTCTTGCTCAAACAACATGAAACTTGGTGGGGATATAGTCTGAAATGTCCACATTGAGGTACTAAAACTAGAACGCTCCTGCTGCATAAGTTGCACCCTCACGGTTCTTGCGGACGGAGTCCTCGGTACAGGCCCGTTTCACCAGGCTGTGGCGATGGGACCTAGCCGCAGCAGTCAGCCTGGCAAACATCTGCCTGATCCTCCGCTGGTCACTTGCACTGCTTAGTCTAACCAGTTCTTCTGAAGGGAAGATTCCCAGTTCTTGGAGAACTTGCTCAAAGCTAGTGTGGCCCCTGTTGAACCACAACACCGTGAGAGCAGTGGCAGTCTCCACTACAGTGAACTGCAGGTTGTACGATACCGTCCTGTGCCAGATGCGCAGTGCTGCTTCTGTCTCCATGGGTGAGTAGTCGACATTTTTTTCACGTACAGGGGCATGAAAGGTTTGCCACACTTCCTCCTCTTGCTAATCAAGCTTTTGGGGGTGGCTGCAATCTTGACAGTAGTTTGACAGCACCTCAAAATCCAGGCAGAGACCAGTGTCGAGAGAAATGGCAGTGCCAACACAGTTCTGGCTTTTGTGTCCTCGTTTATGCCAAGTACAATCAAACATCACACTGACGTCAGTCTGACCAGTTTGCAACACAGTTACTTGCCTTGCTTCAGCATGGTTGTCAGAGACGACTTCTGTGGCCGCGGCATGAACTTTACTTTCTTGGCAATGTTGTGGAAGGTGTTTTGGTGCAGTGGTTTTGGTAGACCAAGAATAGCACAAAACCTGCACAGCTGATCGTGTCCGATGCCAAGCGCGCGTGCAGCGAGTACCGCTTTCACATTGATGGCGAAACTAACACGGGGACTTCCCCTGCAGAGTTCCGGGTTGCGGCCTCCGCGGCCGATGGCGGCAGCGCATTGCGACGAGTAGATAGAAGAAACCACTCCTGCAGGGCACTCCACGTTTTTGCAATTGAGTTCCAGTACCAATGCGAGGCCCTTCCGCTTGTTTGCGACCTCAACTACGACGAGTTCGTACTTCCCACACATCGCGCACACGGCTCCGCTCACAAGGTCACTCAGACCGTCGACTTCGGAGATAACTGCGCTAGCACCACTCCCGTTGCCGACTGTCTCCCCGCCTTGGAAGGCTTAAACTTCTCCGATGCGCTTACAAAGCTGATAGTGTCACTGATAAAACCAGCCTCGCCTGGTTGAGCCGCGCTCGCAGCGCTTGAAGGCGGGTCGCCGTTAGGCCTCGCCGTGCCGGTCGTGCCGGCGTTGGCCGTAATCGTCGCAAGGCCGCGCCGCTTCCGCTTTCCCTTGTACGGGCGTGAAGTCCAGGACTTGCGGCGATGAAAGTCATGCTTCTTCTCACCGTTCATGATTAACAACACACGATAGAAAAGATAGCGCGAAGTAGCGAACGGAACGCCACGGGCGATGGCGGCTCACAAGCGGCGAGAGCCAATGGCGGTCCCGATTTCGCGTCACGTGATTTAAATACCCAGTGGAAGCTCCCAAAACAAGCGGGAAGAAATGTTTTTTTTTTTTACGCGGAGATACGAAGCTGGCGAGCGGTTCGATTGAGAGAAGAAGGCTTTGTCTACCTCATGGAGGAAAGAAAAGGTTAGGAGAGGTCCCGACGTCACATTTGTGAAGCCGAGTCCCGCCATGACTTGAGCCCACGGAGCCCAGCACTCTATCCCATCATCCTTTGCTATCTCCGGTTTGATTTGACTAACATGGCGTCGCCCTGCCCTCCCGCTTCGAAGCGAAAACAGCTTCGTCGCTAATTCCTTGGTGCGATGTCATGTTCTGAGCTGTTGATTTCGCCTTCAATTTGCCCATTCTAACCCTCAACCAAAGTTTCAATCGAAAAACGGCCTTCGCTTTTGAGATAGAAGGACGATTTTTCAGCTCTTAAGCCTGGCAAAGTAGCGTTTGTCGTCGCCATAGCGACAGGCTCGCGGGATGGCGAACACAGACGACGGGAGCATTGTTTGGGGTGGTACATCACTGCGGACTTTGCGCGCTACGTCTCAGCAGCGATAAATTTCACTTCACTTCACAACGAAGAAACACAGTGAGCAAAGAACGAACTGTGGCTCTCGCCAACGCTGAGCGAAGGGAATTTTCCCGGCACGTCGCCGGCGGCGGCAGCGGCTCGCTCCGCCGATCTCGACGCGACGTAAGCGCCGCTGCGGGGTATGAGTTAAGGCCGCCTCCGACGGCGGAGTTTTCAAACTAGCCTAGTCTAAAAACGTTTGTCGTAGCGACTGCGCTAGTTTGCAAGCGTAGCGAGGCAGCCACATACCAAGCGCCTTAAAAATTTGTCGGTTTTATTCGCCCAAACTTAGCCGCCACAGTTGTGAACAAGTAAGCAACATTGTCCATGGGCTCAAGAAAAATGACATCACTTCCTCCACTCGCAATGCATTGGGATGCTAGGGGCCTCTCCTGAGTATTGTTTCCTCCATGGTCTACCTCTCTCAAGTGACTGAAATGGCGGCCAGCGGCGCTGCCGTGCAGCAAAAACTCTCCAAGACGACCGAAATTCGACTTGATTGCGTGATTTCTAGGCTCACCGCGAGTCATTCAGACACGATTTTCACTAAGTTCTCGTTCGTATTTCGTTTTCATTTTTTTACCATGAAAGAGGGATAGTCAAAGATGATAAGGCAAGTGAAAACAAAAAAAAAAAAAAAACAACATATTTCGAAAAAATGGCGATTTTTTGACCCGCGTGTCCCCTTTTTCTGGTGCACGCTGAATCAAACTTAAGTGCTTAATAAAGGAGCCATGACGAGAAAACACATCTTGCATCTTGCAGCGCGAACTAACAGGGACACAAAAAGAAAGAAGTGGACAGGACTAGCGCTGACTTTCAACTCGATTTATTGGAAAAGACGTAACTACTTATACATACACAGAATCCTCCTCCCCCACCACGCCACGTGCCCACACCAGCCAATGACATACTATCAAGACCAAAACACTCCACTGTTGACAACGCACCTTTCTTAACAAGGAACACCTTATCGCGACGACCGCTCCAAATAACCAAATTCTTTTTCGTGCAGGACAACTGATGTTTCACTGATACAATCTCTCCCCCACTTTCTGATGTAGTATGATTCCATCAACTCTCTAGTACGCCTGTCTTTATGCTTAAACAGGATATCAGTCTCGCGGAAAAGCGGATAGCATCGGTGCTTACACGTGTGGCAATGTTCGGCCAGACGTGCGTAACCATCTTTTTTAAGCTTGTTGCGATGCTCCAATAAACGAACGTTTAAAGGAGCCATGAAGACAAAATACAAGTTGGGTTTATTAGAAAGACTGCTTAGTCCCGATAACAATGATACCAATATCATCGCAATCTTCGAACAAATAACGGAGATGTGAAAGAAAACGTGTGAAGCAGTCGCGACCCCCTAGCAAATTTCCCGCAACTTTTCTGTGACGTCACGGAACCTTGTTTGTGCGATTGGCGGCCGCCTAACTGACCTGTCGCGACGACACATGACTGGACGTCTGTAATGGGGAATCTAGTTCCATTCGACCGCATCACTAGAATGCTAACGTGCAGTTAACGCACTGAAAATTATGTTTTATTGTTGGCCCGTATGACTTCATTCTTGGTCATAACACGTCACTGTGGCGCATAATTTGAAAGTTTTTAAAACCTTCTTGCTTTTTTTTCGTTAAAAACCATCTTTTGTGGCTGTAATGGAGCTAAGTGAAATACTCAATCCTAGTTCTTTCAAACTAAACGAAGTTGTATTTTCTCTTCATGGCTCCTTTAAGCAGCGACCTGTTTGACCAACATACACTTTTCCGCAAGATAAAGGAATCTTGTAAACAACTGCCACAGAGCACGCACGGTACAAAGGGTGATACATGATTTACTACACACGCACTTTTCTTCTTTCCCGGCTCATATTCAGCACGCCGCTGGACGGCCGGACAAACGCTATTTAATTTAATTTAACGCCACCCTGCTAGAGAAAACACGAGTTTGGTTCACTAAAAAGATTGCCTCGTTAGAATCATACCGACACCACTTTTATCGTAAACTTCGCTCAAATAAGCTACATAATTAGGAAAAAACTCCCACCTCCCCTCGCGGGAACCCCTGTGTAGATGCGACGCATAGGGGGTTCACAGCACGTTTCCATTGAAGGCAGCGTAGGACAGCGGAGGAACGGCGCTGGAACGATGGAGCGGAGCGACGCAGGCACCGCGTTTTATAGCGCGCATAACGTTGAGGGGACGCGCCGGTGCCAGTGCGTCTGCCGCGGCTAAGACGCAACACAATCCAACACAATCAACTTTAATCCAATCCAAATCCAAATTCAATCCAATCCAATCCAATGCCCCTCGCGAGAGAGTGTTCGCTATCGGAGAGGAGAGGGGGTGAGCGGTGGAGAGCGAAGCTGGCGCGGCGAGGAGAATGGGGCAGGGGTGGACGCCGACAACGACGACGGCGCCGGATGCAGGGACGAGGCGGGTGAATGAGATGCCTTCGCATCTAAAAAGGGAATGGCCATGCAACCCACTAGCTCATTTCCCGCAACAGAACCTATGATGTCACATGAGACAGCTCTGCGATTGGCGGCAAAAGCAAACGCAAATTAGGCAGAGTTTATAAGCTTGCTGAACGAGCATTTGCGCTTAAATTTAGGGCACATTCTTCTTAAAGCCGTAAGAATGGTGGGACAAACAGTGTAAGTTACGAAAGCACATGTGAACATAGAAGTAGCGATGCGTACTGCTGTTGGTACTGCGGGCACTATGCTTGTTTAGCTGCAGAGAACTGCGCAGCTTTGGTGTCGTCTCAGACGATACTGGCCGATTGATTGACGCTACGTTGTCTTACGTGACCGTATTTGTCGAGCGAGCACTATGTTTCAGGCAACGATTTTCTCCCAGAACAAGAACAAGTCAGGTTAAAGAAGGTCAAAAACAAACCAGACACAAAACGGCATGCCACGGTATGGTGACGCCATCTAGGTTTAACGTAAACAAACGCGTGAGCACCTCGATGGCAACGCTGCCGTACAGGGTGGATACACCCTTTGAACGGTCCCGTGCCGCTTTGCAAAATGGCCAAATCGTTGGCGGAAAAGCAGCAAGCCACCCTGGCAACACTGGGCACCAGCTGCGCCGCCATTAGAAAGGAAGCGAAAAGTCTGCGAGCACAGAGTTTCTATGGAGTAACTACCGTCCACCGTCCACGTAATTGCATACGCGTCGTGGGGCAACAGACTCGTGAAGCCGTGGGCGAAAACGTGCAACCGCAACGGCGTTGCTACGACCTGCTTCCTTTCTAATGGCGTCGTCGCGTTCACCACCAGTGTTTGCACCGCTGAATTCTCAGTGTCGTCCGCCTTTTTGCAAAGGGACCGTGCTCAATGAGTCGTTCTTTTCGTTTCCCACGCGACCCAGCAACGCGAAACAGATAAGGTTATTCAAACTTCGCCAGTTAACCGCGTTGCGGCGATAATTGTAGCGCGGTTTTGATACAATGACTTGCTTCGGCGGCGAGCGAGCAACCCAAAATGGCGGCGCCAGCGTATAGCCAGTATTCAATAGCGTGGTATGCATTCAGGCAACCGTGCGAGTGCGCCGCCATATCTGTGGCCAAGCGTCTGTTGCCAAGGCGACGTTGTGCGCCCGGCCCCCAGATCAGGCACCCTTCTTCTCCCCCATGCTACAGTGTACTAGAAGGGCAAGGTGTGTCGTTTTAGGGGCCGGGGAGGGGGGTCCCTTTTGCGATGAAAATTCCTGCTGAGGAACTCCTGTTGTAAGCAGCGCCCCTGGCGGCAGCGGCGGCAGCCGCGGTCGCTGCTTCCCGTGTGTTGCTCGCTGCTCGCTGTGCGAGCTCTGATCGAGCGTTCTGGTGGGTGCAGTTAAAATGCAGTGCCGTGCTTTCTGAACCATTTTCTTTGCATTTCACGAACTATGCACTTATCTTGAGCGATTTGCGTGGAAGATTGCTTTGACTAAGTTTCAATGTAGGGATAACCGCCTCGCGGCCCGACTACGGGCGTTGTGATTACGCGAGCCCGGCAATAAAGTGAGACGTCGTGAAATTGCCGTACTCGATCGCCAACGCGCGCCGACAGCGTACGCGTCGACCGAGAGGAGTGTTTGATTAGCGCGGGTTGTGCCGGAGGAAAAGTAGGCAATAGATGAGGACGCAGGAGTAGAAGTGAAAGTGGAACGGGGAGAGAAAATAATATGCAAAGGCAGGAAGCGGTGGCGGGATGAAACTTAGAACCGCGAGGGGTGTGTGAGAGTTCGGGCTGCGAGACGGGGCGCGCGCCGGAGAGCGAGTGCGGCAATTTCCGCGCGCCTTATTTTTGTTGCCGCGTTTCAAGAGTATGGCTAGCGTCACTAAATAGTGACGCTAAGTATGGCAGGGATATCACGACGGCGGCAGTCGGATATTCACATGTGCAGTAGCTGTGGCGCATTGCATGGATGGTCGCTAGTCTTGGGTAGGGGGGCGGGGAAGGAGGGGTAATTTCACGACACCTGCAAGGCGCCAGCCATGGCAAGGCTCGAAAAATCGCTAAAGTCGAAAACTTTTTCTCACCGCTCAATTATATATGGCTGCTATAGGCGATATGTATTTGTCCCCCTTTGTCTCTAAACGTTTTTTCGGGAGGCCACGAATATTTTGAAATGTAGAGTACACAAGGAAAAGTCCGTTACAGACAGCTGATAATGTCTCCGTTTGAACCCTTAGCTCCCAGTACGCGCGGAACGTTCAAATTTACGCTGAATGGTGAATTTACGCGGGGTACACGCTGTAATATGGTGTCCCACGCCGACATCGTTGAGATAGCTGTGCACAAATGAGCTGATCATGCGGACGACGAGGAGCCCTCGGATGTTCCTGCAACGGCAAAAAGAACCAACATGCTGCGCAAGCTTTGCTACGAAGTTGAATGTAGCGACGGCGACCAACATGCGATGCATTCAGCAGCTCGAGAACGCTTTTCTGGGAATAGTTGCGAACGAGAAGTAGACCGAGCACCACGCGGTTCTTTCTTCCTTAATAGCAAAAATGGTTTTTCCTGCGAATTATTTTGTCTGTATACGAAAGCTCCCCTATGCAGTAGAGCTTCTGTTACCGCAACTACAAATTTTTAGCGTTTCAATTAAATCGAAACTCCGCTTATATCAAAATTTTCAGCGGATTTTACAACATAGTGTTAACGAGGGATTACTGATTACCTTCACATCGAGAGAATTCGCTCATTTACCTAAAGAACTTTACTTCTCAGCATCAGTGCGGTACGCTTCCGCGCGTGTCATGAATTTTTCATGTTTCACGAGAGAAACCAAAGAGATGTGCTAAACGATACAACATGCGTGCATGCCTAAAAGTGAAATAAACAGCAGACAACATGTTTTCATTTGTGAACTTGGTATATTTTGTATACATACAAGGGTTCTTATCAGTGGAGACAAAGAGACAAATTTATGAGATAATAAAAGTAAATCGTATTTACAAACTAGTGTGAGGCTCATTCGAGAACTGTAACAATAGACTCAAATCACCTGAAATAATTGACATCGTCACACGGGACCTAGTTCAAATCAAGTCATGGGAGTCTCTCTACTGTGCTCTTCCTTAACGGTACGCATTTACATGCATAAAATGCTTACACAAATAATAGCGGGAAAGACCAGCCCTTCCAAGCATGCGACCTAGTTACACCTCCTCAGCTTCAGGTGCTTCAGCTGTTCTCTTTTAGACGCTCTCTCCCGGTTCAAAGACTTGGCATAGAAGCGGAATCGTAAAAGTATGTAAAACTTCACTATTGCAAGTGTTAGTTCCCGCTCATGGTCGCAACAGCCAACTTTCGGCAACTGCACGCCCTGCAAGAAGGTGGCAAGGTCTGTCATGCTTGATGCGGTGGCCTTGTTGTGGCTAAAAAAGACGGTAAACGAGTCCTCCAGAGTTGTTACAAGCCTAGCAAGCTCGCCAGACGGATAAAGAAGGCCACCATGGTCAAACTCTTCAATAAACTCGTTCCGTGCATCTGACCGAGCAGATTCCCCAGGAATAGTGAGTCTTTCAGAGCAAGGTCGGCAGTCTGTCTTCTGGATCATTTTTCGGGCTACGTATCCTGCTACATAGTAGACAAGGCGAGCCGGACTATTCTGGGTGATGTATTCATGGTCCTGCGGTGCAAACGAGTTCATGGCGTGCTCTGCATCCTCAAGATTTCCCACGTCCACCAGCTTGTCCAACTTACTGACGACATCAGGGCAGCTTTTACAGCACGTGGCGTTTGCCTCACCGAGCAACGCTGTTATAGTCTGGGGGTCACAGTTTCCTCCCTTTGGTGGCCGTGCCAAGTTTTAGAACGCTAGGACATTCAATGTCGCCAGAAACTGTGCTGGGGTTGGGTGATCGTTAGTGCCGTTGAACTGCCTGACGATTCCAAAATAGATTCTCCAGCTTGTCCTGGCTGAGCTTCGATGTGAGTACGTATTTAAAGTTGCAGTCGGCGCAGAGGTAAGCAACAAGATCTAACGTTGGCTGCACAATCACGCGGAGGCCCTCCGCCGTGTTCGCACTTAGGGACACCTTTTTTCAATCGCGGATATGAACGAGCTCCCATTCGTTCAGAAAAATCAGAAACTCCTTCAAGTATGCGGCGTTGGCAGAGTCCGGTCTCAAACTTGTCTTTGCACAGCGTGATGTCATGATGGCGATCAACTTCGACATCCGCAAAATAAATGCTTCCGTCTCACGCGCAGGTCCATAGACCTTTTCTACTTGGCTGCGGTAAAAATATAGGCCTTTTAATACTTCTTCACTGAAGAGGCGAAGAGCTGGGCCTACCCTCATCTTCTCGAAGCCGTTCGGGTAGAGGTGCAGCCTGCTTATGTGAGGCATGACCTTGAGTGTGACGCTGCTGCGGTCATTCTCCCATGCTTCTTTTATGAAGCCAGCATGCACGTTACCCTTCGGTGTATCGTAGCCGGTCTCTAGAAAGCCATTGCGTACGTTTTTCATCAAATGCGGGAAGTCTAAAAAAAAAATGTAAAAAGCGGCGTTCATCAGCTGGGTGGAGGCATTTGCACTTGATGCTTGCTGAGGAACCTGAATGCAGAAAAAAACAACAACAACAAAGTTTTATACAGCCTGTTAGAATACACCGAGTAAATAATTATGAACTCGACACATGAAATCCCATTACCAACGTTACCAGCGCGAGGTGCATTGTGCTTAAACGTACCCCTTATGCCGAAAAGCTTCCACATGCTGCGATTCCAGCTGGCAGCATCGCACGTCACACCATCGACAAAAAGGCCCGCCTGCTCACAGAGTAACGTCGCCTCCAGCACAACTTTCGACAGTGCAGCCGCCTTGACGTTGCCCCTTGACGCAAATACTCCCAATATTTGCATCCACTGTCCTGGAAAATGAACACAGTAAAGCTTAATATTACAATTTAACTTAACCGCAGAAATTGATATTGTAACTCAGTTTAATTAGGCAAACGGATATATCGCACAGTATCGATCCCGCATGGTGCATCGTCAGTGTATACACCATACCTGTGAAAGGCTGGAACATGACCGCCAGGCCGTGGTCAGCAAGCTCGCCTCCAGAACTCTCTTCTCCCAGCCCTCCGAGGTCGACGAATCCCTCGATGGAGCCTGCGTTTTAATCGTTTAACACGGTAAGGAACAACACTGATTGCACTTATTTGTGTGTACCTCAGAAAGACCAATGCTTTATTTCTGTTAATTGGTATGGTAAAATATATGAAGAGAACTTGCCTGATGATTTCACTTCGATGTTCTCGGAAAGTTTCATCTCGTCGAATACTATTAGCCCATGTCGGCTGAAGTCGTCCATTGTCTTTGTTTTCTCACGCAAGGCATCAAAGGTACTTGGATGAATCCTAAGCCGCTTTTGAAATGCTGCATTGCTTTCCTTATGCAGCTGCGGCCAGGTAGAACCAAGATCTCGTGGCGCCGCAAGTGTTCGTACAGCTGCGGGCTTCGCATACGCATTAGTATGCACTCGAGCAGCCAGTCATTTCGGTACTTCATACCCTTTGTAGACTTCCTCCTGGCTGCTTCAAAGCATGCTCGAACGGCGGCCTGTTGTTTAGAGGGGAGGCCTTTGATTTTCTCTGCGAACTGCTTTTCCGGCAGTTGCTCATTCATCGCCTTCATCTGGCTTATGCTAATTTTTGCTTTCTTTAGCTTCGCCCTCATTTTTTTCAGGTTCCGCCGAACAGCAACTGTGTTGTTCCTAGCTTTTACTCGGTATCTTATTCGCGCAAGCTGGTTAAGAATGAGCTTTCGCTGATACTTGCAGTGAATGCAACTCGCCTGACCATCTTTGACTGTGCGAGAACACTACTTGGAAAAAAACTTCCCGTTGAAGGATGAGCATTTGCTCGCGACCGGGTGTAGCCCTGCGCCAAGGCATAAGGCCATTCTGTTCACATCGTTGATGAGGGCTTCAGCCTCTCCTGGTGTTGCGACCTCTTTTTGTTGCGACTTTTTACCGTCCAGGTATACGGTAGCAACTGCCCTTTCATCATGTCTTGAACCTGCCACTTCAACTCTTACCATCTTCTTGAAAGCTACTCTGCTCTCCTCTCCAGAAGCATCGGACTCACATTCGGCGTACTGGAACACATTTAGGCAGCTGGGAAGGGTGATTTTGGACCAGGACTGGGGCATTTTTAGGTTGCCGAAGGATACCCTTTGCCTTTCGGCGACCCAAGCTTCTTCACTTTCCACGTCTTGAGTTGGTTCCGCAGAATTTTCCTTTTCGAGGCGCAACCCTTTCTTTCGTTTTGCTGCCGGTAGATGCTGGTCGCACAGGTTCCTTTTTTTTTTTTCTCTTCCTAGGAAGTGACTTCGTCATGTAGCTTGGTGCGTCAGGAAAAATCGTAGGAACGGCATCATTTGTAAGCAACGGCCGCTCTCGTTCAATTTCCACGAGCTCACCGGTCACTGTTGTTTGGAATTTCCGCTTAATAAATTGGGGTTCAAAGTGCCTCTCACAGACAACGCTGCCTGCGTCTAGTGGCCTGTCAACTCTTTTTATATTCCTGGACCACAATTCACGGCGATCGGGCTCCACGGGCACCCGAAAAAGCGCCTTTTTTCTTTGCATGATCGCAGTCCGCTGTTGCAGAGCGGCACAAAGCTAGAGCTGACCCTCTTATCCCGGCGCCTTTCCGTCATTTCGTGCACAAATCACACTCCTGAGACTTTTCTCACACACTGTGTTGAATCTCCAACGATAAAACGATGCGCGAAACGGCTGTAAGTTTCTTGCACCAGAACGACGACGCAGATACGCAGCCGCAGACGACAATAGGCCGAGGTGGCAGATCAGTTCGACAAGTATCGTCTGTTACATCGCCTGTGAGGATTTTTATTCATTTATAACACTAAAGAGTCTTATATATCCATTTTATTGCATCAAGTTTCATAAAACATGTCAAATAACAGGAAAGAGCACTCTTCGGAACAATCAAAGTGAAAAGGAGCCCGCGTGTCGTCTGCTACCAACCCGCGGAGCAAGCAGGCACACCAAGCGGCACAGAGCCGGCGGGCCGTCGCCTGGGAACTCCTGTTGCAGCCAGCGCCACCTACAATTTTTCATCGCAAAAGGGACCCTCGCGTTCCATTGGTTTTCTCCCCGGACGACACACCTCTACCTTCTAGTACACCATACCCATGCCTTCATGGCGGCCATGCAGGATGCAGCCTCGGGCCGCGAGTGACCTTGGGTTCCCGTGCAATGCGTGTGCGAGTGATTAGGTAGTCATTTGTGCCGCGATAGTGTGGTGGTTAGCGATAGCGTTGGTTACACGAAAAGTCACGATTCCGCTCATGAGTGTGACAACCAAATCTGCAATTCAACCCCAGCCTCCGCGCACACCTACGAGCGAGTGCGAGTCGGTCATGGCACAAAGGTTGCAACGTGAGCGCAGTGGTCCGCTTGACAGCAGGAACTACTGCATCATTAGCAAACTGTTGCCCTCTGAACACAAAGTAATACCTCGACGCCAAGTGTACTTGAGTGCAGCACAGTACGATCTACCTACCGCCAGACGCGTATGAAGTAGCCGCCGCAGATCGGCTGATTGCCAGCCGCCGCGCTCTGACGTCAGACGTGAGTTGTTTTGCTGGGTGTGAAACATTTAGCGCACTAGAAAGCCAGCGCTAAATCTGTGTACGTGTGAACCATTTCTCCAAAGAAAGTATTCGGTAATTTCGGTTTCTGTACTCAACCACGTATAGGCCTCCTGCGCTGGAGTTGTTGATGATGATGATGATTAAAGGCATCCCCTTTGAATCGGGGTGATGGCGTGCGCCATCTAGCCTATCTTTGGTTTTGGTAGGGTGCCTCGATGCGCGCCCGCTCTGCGGAGGGTGACGCCACTCTTTGAAGGGGTCGCCGCCGCCAAGACCGGTTCTCGGGAGGCGCTGCCGCCATTTTCTTCCATCCCGCCCCCGCCGACTCCCGCGCTAGGCGCGCGAAAAGCGGCGCTCTTCACAAAATATCTTTCCAGAATGTCTGGGTGCTGCGTTCTCTTGTGTTCTAGCAGCGCTAAAAATCTCTGGAGCATGTTTCGTTTCCTAGAGACCCAAAAAGGCGGCTTCTGTGGACGGTGAAGATCAAGCGGGACAAGTGGCAGCCGACGAAGCACTCCTGCATATGCAGTGCAAAGTACCCGGCTTCCAAGCAGTGCAAAATCTATTTGGGGCTATTGTAAGCTTGTCTGTGTGGCTGTTTCTCGATACCAGACGCACGGTTTTACGTGTTTATGTTGGAGGTTTCATCATGCTTTTGCGGCCTTTTTATATTTTGATCGATGCAAACGGACGTGGCCTCTTAAAGCGGGGGGCCGATATAAAACGTGTGGCGCTTTGCATCTTTAGTCATTTCACTTTGTATCACGAAATAAGGCGCTCGTTGTAAAAAGGTGTGCGACCTTTCTCAGTCCCGAAGCATCACCCCGGCGCATCACGCTTACTTCCCCAAAAGCCAATTTTTTGGCAGTGTGAATGATATATCCCAAAGCGTAAAACTGCATGCGACGCGTTATGCTCGTCTTTCTCCGTGTTGTCTCAACTTAATGTCTGTTATAAATCTTGTGCGCAAAAATTATAATATTTAAGACATTTATTGTCGCTTATCATGCCATAAAAGTAGCGCATGGAGGTGAAAAGAAATGCGTTAATTACACCTCTATTATGTGAATCATGTGGGGATGTGAGCCGATACGCGTGGATGCCGGTTTATTTGATTGGCTTGATTTCACGTGATTTATTCTTATTTCTCGGGAGCAAAAGGCACCTATATTGACAATTTAGCGCGCAGGCTCACTTTGAAGGATCCTGTTTTGAACAAATCCGTGCAGATGGATGGAAGGAGCTGAAGCCAAATGCTGTGCTAACGCCTTTCCCAATCAGAGGTCGGCATTTACCATTTCATTCACTGCGTGTTTTCGTATAAGTGCGTACATTACTTTAAAAATCGGTCCAAAGCAGCGAAAGCCACCCGGAGACAGAACGCAGCCTGAGCCCACATCCAACAATGAAGAGGTGGACAACCCCGCTGAAAAACTTCACGCATCATTAGACAGCGGAAATCCTCCCCGAGTCAACTCACAAGAGACGCCATCGGTATCACAAGAGACGGTATCACAAGAGACGTCATCGGAAAACCTCCAACTCAACAGCCCAGGTGTCGAAGCTTTGAATGTCGAAATTCCAAACTCGACAAATAAAACTCTCACAGCTAGTGAGACACAAAAGAATTGAGCTGAGTTGAAAAAGCAGTTGGCAGATCTGGAAAGAAGATACACCGCACTTCAAGAACATCACACACATGCTGAGAACGCAATTCAAAACTTCAAAGAGCAAGTTCGAAAACATTCGAGCGTAATCATCATTACCTGTATTATAACTGCAGTGAAGTGTGTTTGTATCATTTTGTACATAATATATTATGTATTAGCAGTGGAGGATGTCGTTCATCACTTTGTGCATAGTGTATTTTTGCTTCAAGATATTAAATAATTTTCCTACATCCGTGTAAGCCTTTATGTTTAGATTGCAGCCCAAGGACGCTGGTTCGATTCTCGACTGCGGCGGCCGCTTTTCTGATGGAGACGAAAATACAAAACGCCCGTTTGTTCGAGATTTCGGCGCATGTTAAAGATTCCTAGGTGGTCAAAATTAATCCGTAGCCCTCCACTACGGCGCCTCATCACCTATGTAGCGTAGGCGCTTTAAACCTAACCAATCAATCAATCACGTTCAGATTGCACAGTGCATGCATGACACACTTTGCCGCCAGGCAATCCTATATATGTAAGTACCGAATAATAGTTTCAGTGGCTGTAAGCGTGCCGGACATTCGCACTTGAATATGCAGCAGTTCCCTTCCTTCGTGTACTCCGCCTACTTTCTGCTATGTTTATATGTAAACGCAACGACAGCAAGTTCACGGCGCCGGTATGACACGACGGCGTGAAGTTTTCCGCCGTGTCACCTATCGTAAAAAAAGAAAGGCATTCACCATACCTTCGCTTATCACCTCAAAATAGAGAATCCTTCACCAAAACCTTACTCTTCTGTTCATCCACGCTAGAAAAAGAATGTATATCAAAATTAAAGCCAAATCAAGCCCACACTGTTAGCGAGACCAGCACTATCAAGGCGCGTCACGCAGCAAACGCGCGCCCCGCGCCTAGCGGATGCAAGAAAATGGCGGTCGCGCTAGCAGACGACGCGGTTGTCCTCACCCTCAGCGGAGCGGGCGCGCATCGAGGCACCCTAGGTTTTGGTAAGGTCCCCGACATGCAGCGCCCCTAGCGGCCGACGCCTCTGGGTAGTACAAAAGCAGACGACCCTCGCCGCTCTCCATGTGTTTTCAATTACAAGCCAGAGTGAAATTTGGTTGTGGCGCTTTGTGGCGTGTTCAAATGACTGCATACTGTATGAAATAGCCTTTAGAATAGCTGCAGAGGCTAAACAAAATAATATCCGCTAAAAGAAGCCGATTTGTCGGCTATCTTTTGGGCGAGCTGTCGCGGTAGTCGCGGCGTGGGACAGTATCGCCAGGTCGGGCGGTTTAACTGTTTGACGAGAGTTACGGTTTTTTCTTCTTGCGTGCAGTCGACAAAGGAAAGTTCACGAGTAACATAAACACGGAACGCTGCTGGTAACTGCAAAAGGTTGCTTCAGCGTGAGCATGCGAGCGAACGCAAGAATTGCGCAACCGACTCAACTGACACTGCTGGCCTGGCACCGCCTTGAAAACGAGTTGAAATTTTGTCTTGTATTTACGCAAACTAAATGATTCTTGCGTAACGTTTTGCCGCACGATTTACGAACGGCAGGGTACATGTATACTAGCGAGTAGGTGGGCAATGGCGCCAATTAAATAAACAAATTAAGCGCTATTAAAGGACGCAAAACACGCACCAAATCACACGCCCGCTGCCTGCAGAGATGTGTACTTCTATAACATCACATAATACAGCATAACATAACACACTGCAGCCGCATACACGGCGCGGGGCCCCGAATATTTATATGCGATCATCACTGACTGTGTTGGTTTTCTAGTGCAGGGGTCGTCCAATCTGAACGCCGACACGCCAGTTTGGACTTCAAATGGAGTTAGACAGCGAGACAAGAACAGAGAATTGGTGTCCTCCAGTTGAATTGCCCCCCCCCCCCCCATCTTCACACTTCGCCAGATTATTGTAAAATATTATTAGAAATTCGCTTAATTTTTTCTCTTTGCATTCAAAGCCCCCCTCCTCTCCCCCCCCCCCCCCCCCCCCCCCCCCGATTTGCCGTCCAGCCCTCCACCGTGTCGGCTGCATGCAACTCGGCCGTTGCCGACTATTCGAGGCTATTGAAGGAGCCGTGAAGAGAAAACACAAGTTTGGTTCATTCAAAAGATTGTCTCGTTAGAATCATACTGACACCACTTTTAACGTAAACTTCGCTCAAATAAGCTACATAATTAGGAAAAACGGGAATGGTCATGCGACCCACCAGCTCATTTCCCGCAACAGAACCTGTGATGTCACATGGGCTAAGCTCTGCGATTGGCGGAGGCTGGCAGAAGCAGACGCAAATTAGGTAGAGCTTACACACTAGACGAACGAGCGATTTGCGCTTAAATTTAGGGCACATTCTTTACAAAGCAATAAGAATGACGGGACAAACAGTGGAAGTTACGAAAGCACGTGTAAACATAGAAGTACTGATGCGTTCTGCTGTTCGTACTGCGCACAGCATGCTTTGGTTTAGCTGCACAGCACTACGGGGCTTGGGGTTGTCTCAGACGACACTGGCCGATTGACGCAAGCAACGGTGTCTTACGTGACCCCATTTGTCGAGCGAGCACTGTTTCAGGGAACGAATATTTTCTCCCAGAACAAAAACAAGCCAGGTTTAAATGCGGGCAAAAACAAACCAAACGCTTGCCACGGTATGGTGGCGCCATCTAGGTTACGGAACGTAAAGAAACGCGGGAACAAACCAACACCGCTGTACAGGGTGGAGACAACCTTTGAACGGTCCCGTGCCGCCGCAATTGGGCCAACGGGCTCAACGCGTTATTCTTTTCGTTTCCCACGAGACCTAGCAACGCGAAACAGACAATATGAGTCAAATTTCATCAGTAAACCGCGTTGCGGCGATAATTTTAGCGCGGTTTTGACACAATGACTTGCTTCGGCGGCGAGCGAGCAACCGAACATGGCGGCGCCAGCGTTACGTGTCTCTACCCTGTACGGCGGATGCGTGAATGAAGGTACTCTAGGCTGCAGAGCGGTCGGTTCCCGTGATGTCACTTGGGACCACGAAAACGCACGATTGAGCGGGAAAATCAAAATTTTAACCTAAATTGTTTAATTTCTCAGTGAATAAAGCACCGTTTGTATCCGGACAAGCGCTGGGGGCACTATAAAACACGAAATCTTTCGAATAAAACCAACTTGCATTTTCTCTTCATGGCTCCTTTAAGTGCGAACTGGTAATGTATGCTGCAAGAACGTAATTCAGTAAAGTGAGAGCAAACAAGGAAAGCGAGCGGCCTCTTAGTTCGCCCGACCACCTTGTTTTACGGCCACTAATTTCGGAATCGCAAAACAGATCACGCTTACGAATCGCGCCTTTTTGTTACTGAGACACGCAACAAAACGGAAAGCTAACGCTGCACCATGTGTTCGTAACGGCGACGCAAACGAGCACTGTTTAATGAAAGTGCACGCATAGCGTGTGCCAGTACGCAAAAGAGCGGCGCACCGCAGCAGGCGAGCCTGCGGTCCGCCGGACTCGCTGGCTTTTTAAAGCGCGATCATCGCCGATTGCGTCACTCTTCTTTTTTGATCGGCTGTTTTTGAGAAGTCTTTGTCACCTAGAGTATTAGTTTAAACCAAAAATTTTACTTAAAATTTCACTTCGTACGACCATCGATCGGTGAACCTGCGAGTAGCAGACGCCGCCACGGTCCCGGCACTTTCGTCGGCGCTGTAAACGTGTTTAGCGCTGCAAAGCTTTTTCCCCTAATGCCAAGTTGGTCGCTGAAATATATCGGACGCGTCGGGGATGAGCTGGTGACCACGTCGCAAAATAATCGGGAGCGTCGAGCTCATTTTGCTTCTGTCAACACGGGATCCTATGGGACCCGCGCAGCTTTGTACTACCCGGAAGTACTGCCCGGAAGCCGCTTGCGCAGCGCCCCCTGGGCAGCGCAGGAGGCCTATTAGAGGGCACCTACCAGACAAAGTCGTGGATGCGGTGCGCGTGCACTTGGGTCGACATCCGCGGCGGCAGCCAAATGCAGCGTCGGACTTATGCCGTTCGCCGCCGCGGTTTCATCCTCCGCGGATTCGAAGTGCTCGAGGGTAGGAAGAGCGCCACCACTTAATGTGAGTGCGAATAATATTATACAGGGTGTTGCAACGATAACTGGAACACCTTAAAAAATTTTCCTGAGCGATCCGCCGCTCTGTTCGCGCTCAAACTTGACACAAAGGTCGCATTTTGTGGTCTATTTTGTTTGACACCGGGAACAACAACGGTACTCACCTGTGTATTCTGAAAATAAATAAAAACGATTTTCGCCTATGGGAAAATGGCCGCTGATTTGAACGTGCGAGCCAGCGCAAGTTGATGGTGGAACGACGGAACCACCTGCAGAGTGAAACGCACGTTTGGGATTCACGTACGGAGCCAAATGGTGCAGCAGACGATCAGAAAATGCACCTAGAAATGAGCTAACAGACGATCAGAAAACTCGGTTTTCGGGCTCGCACGTCCAAATCGCCGCCATTTTCCCATAGGCGAAAATCGTTTTTATTTATTTTCAGAATAAACAGGTAAGTACCGTTGTTGTTCCCGGTGTCAAACAAAATAGACCACAAAATGCGACCTTTGTGTGAAGTTTGAGCGTGAACAGAACAGGCTTGTTGAAAGACAGCTGTCGCCTTCGTGCCATCCTGTGGCTGGCACTGCGGCGTAGCTGTCTTACTGTGGGCTTGTTGAAAGACAGCTGTCGCCTTCGTGCCATCCTGTGGCTGGCACTGCGGCGTAGCTGTCTTACTGTGGGCTTGTTGAAAGACAGCTGTCGCCTTCGTGCCATCCTGTGGCTGGCACTGCGGCGTAGCTGTCTTACTGTGGGCTTGTTGAAAGACAGCTGTCGCCTTCGTGCCATCCTGTGGCTGGCACTGCGGCGTAGCTGTCTTACTGTGGGCTTGTTGAAAGACAGCTGTCGCCTTCGTGCCATCCTGTGGCTGGCACTGCGGCGTAGCTGTCTTACTGTGGGCTTGTTGAAAGACAGCTGTCGCCTTCGTGCCATCCTGTGGCTGGCACTGCGGCGTAGCTGTCTTACTGTGGGCTTGTTGAAAGACAGCTGTCGCCTTCGTGCCATCCTGTGGCTGGCACTGCGGCGTAGCTGTCTTACTGTGGGCTTGTTGAAAGACAGCTGTCGCCTTCGTGCCATCCTGTGGCTGGCACTGCGGCGTAGCTGTCTTACTGTGGGCTTGTTGAAAGACAGCTGTCGCCTTCGTGCCATCCTGTGGCTGGCACTGCGGCGTAGCTGTCTTACTGTGGGCTTGTTGAAAGACAGCTGTCGCCTTCGTGCCATCCTGTGGCTGGCACTGCGGCGTAGCTGTCTTACTGTGGACTTGTTGAAAGACAGCTGTCGCCTTCGTGCCATCCTGTGGCTGGCACTGCGGCGTAGCTGTCTTCCGAAGCATAATCGGTTCGCGCTTCATGAGCTGCGCTTTTTTTTCTCGACTATTGTGTTTCTATTTGCTTTCGTGTTTGTGTTCCTATTGTTGCCACTGTTAAGCCAGGTTTCCCGTTGTAAATTTGATGTGCATAATAAAAACAACTACACAGAGGGACCTGGTGATTTGTTTCTGAATTGTTTTGCAAGTCCCGTAATTGCTTCGCAAAATTGATGCATTTTGTTTATTGTGCCTCGCGGTCCGATTTATGTTTTAGGGATGCATTGTACAGGAAATTATTTAACGAGTGCGCATTAAATAAATGAGTAACGTTAAATAAATGCCTGTTAAAGGGCATGTATAAAGCAGAAATCGGGCAGCGAGGCATCCCATACAATAGGCATTGGTCATAAAGACTGGCCACAAAGCAAAAAATGTGCATGAGAATTCACGGGGTGCACCCATAGGCATTATCATGGCAACATATTTTGCCAAGATTTGTTCAATATTGGCCTTCCAGAGCTTGGCCATTTGTTGGCTTGTCAACTTTCCCAAGCGCCAGACAATACTGGCGGCCGAAGTATTGCCAAGCTCGGACACATATTGGCCACTGATGATTTGCCGTGCTTGGGCTTGGCAATTTCTGCTGCTTGGGAACGTCTTGTACACGTTGAGGTTCATACGTCTTCTAGTCATCTTAGTAAATATGACTTATCAACATCTCACGGAGCTCAAGACGTCGGAGATCTTGCACAATTGTCCTGTAGATATCTCTCTTAAGACATCTTTGAGACATAAAAAATAAACGTCTTATAGCTAACTCGCATAGTGCAAGATGTCTAAGAATAGGCCAGACCCAGTAATATTAACTTATATTTATTTAACCCTTCTCTAGGGAGGTACAACACAGAAAAAAATAGAGCAACAGGTAGCTAGCTATCTGTAGACTACGGATTTGGCACACCCATACATCATACTATTATCTTTTGACAGGTAGACAATGACGAGACTACAACATAAGTTGGAAACAACTATCCGTTACTCAGCCATGTCTTAGTAGAATATCCATCTAATGGTACAGAAAGACAACATCTCAAAAGCTCCACGCACATTACATTACACCGCACTCAGCACACTCCTTAACCGATGACCGGGTTTCAGTTTCAGCAGTTTTAGATTACTTTTGTGACGTTGGATTTTTACGAAGGATTGACTATTGCACATAACCCAGCCTGCCCCTCAGAGGAGAAGCTACCACTGGGAGCCCTAACCCAGAACTCATGAGCCTCGCAGTTCTTGCCGTGGCAAGAATTCTGCGCCGAGGGGACCTGACTGCGCATAGAGTTATTTATAGCAGTGGCGAACTCGCGTATTTTTAATTTCCATTTACCTTTGTTTTAAGGTTGATCCTCTACACCTGTACTCTTCAGTATTTTGACGCGACTTCACACGTTTTTAGCTTTTACATGCCCCGCAGGAGTTCTAGCTCTCATTTGAATTCTGGCCCACGGTCATTTTCTCTGCCGGTGTATGTACGACTGTGTGTGTATGTATATATATATATATATATATATATATATATATATATATATATATATATATATATATATATATATATATAAGAGAAGAATAACTTCGAACAAGGTAAAGGCACGATTGTGGCCTACGTTTCAGCAATGAGAACTTGCTTCTGGCAGGCACGGTTTATATAGGGGTAGGACCCCAGGTGAAAGGAGAGAAGGAAAGATGGAAGGGAAATTGAGCAAGCTGATTGGTTAGGGAGTATATCGGGGGAGATGTTGAGGGGGAAAGAAGGTTGCATAGTTTGAGCTGCGAGGTAGGTCACAGGAAAGTCAGGCGGACGGGGGGGTTAATTCCGGGATTTTTTGGAGAGAACAGATGAGAGGGTGTTTGTTGACGCGCTGCAGGTGCATGCGGAAAGGTTCCCAGAACCGCTGGAAGCAGGCCAGGGGGTGAGAGTTGGGTCCTTATCAGAAACTATCTGCAAGCCTCAGGACAAAAGAGAAAGCAGAGAAGGGGGGGGGGGGGAATGACCAGGTATGGGAAAAAAGAAAAATAAATCTATAAAAGAAAATAAAACCATCTTCAAAGTTCTACTACTCCCTACATATATATATATATATATATATATATATATAGGAAGATGGAGGACAACAAAGAAGAGAAGGTTGACGTGTTAGCGTGACAGCTTTTGGTGTTAGGTTCCACCGTCAGCTTAGGTGTCATCTACAAGTCTTGATGGCCCAGTGAACACTGTTTTTCTGCCTCTCTTCGTGACATTTGTAGTAGAGGTGCTGGGTAATCCCACGCACATCAAACCAGTCAAACTTGTTGACCCTGCGATTGTCATCTGGAGGCAACACCAAGGCACAAGTCGAGCTCGCCGCCTTCGAGGTCTACAGCCTGAATTTGGCGTGCGTACGTGTGACACCGCTCCGCGATATGACGACGTGCATGACGGCTTGCCAAACCAACCAGTCCAGCGGAGCCTCCTTGCAGTTGCTCGCTCATTCGCCGCGCACACCGCGGTCGTTCCACCGTGATACCTTCGACGACGTCGAGTACTGGCACAATAGTTTCGACCGCGTAGCTATGTTCAACAAGGGGGATGATGATCGTATACGCTACGAAAGGTTTACTTTTTACGTGAAGATTCATCAATAACGCGGTTTTAAAAAACCACGAGAGTTCATAGACAACAGTTTATGCGCCAGTAGCTCGACACTTACAAGAGCAGCGAGCGGAAGGAAAATGACGAGTTTGCTCTGCAGTCAAGGACGAAAAAACCGAACGAGAGCGACTCTGTGTTCGTCGAGGACATTTCGCGCTTGTCTAGGTGACCTTAACTAGGTATTAGCGAAGAAAAAAAGTGCGCCCTCTGACGCGTGCGCCATCTGAAGCAGCTCTTCGCTGGTCTTGTTAGCAGCCGGCCAATCACGGTTGATGGCGTTGTTCAGGACGCGACATCAATAGAGCGGGCACTGCAGTTGCGCTCCTTGCAATGCAGGCGTCAAGCCAATTTGGCTGCTTGCGCTTCCGCAACCGCAAATTCCGCAATTGCAAATTGCGCTTCCGCAAATTTATTTCCTGAGCGAATCGCTGCTCGGTTCGCGCTCAAACTTCACACGAAGGTCGTATTTTGTGGTCTATTTTGTTTGACACCGGTAACAACGACGGTACTTACCTGTTCTTTTTTTTCTGAAAATAAATATAAACGATTTTCGCCAATGGAAAAATGGCGGCCGATTTAAGCGTGCGAGCGCGTGCGAGCCAGTGCAAGCTGATCTTGTAACGACGGCGCCACCTGGGGTATGCAGAACAAAACGGACGATTGGGATTCACGCTCCTTCCATGGCAGGGAGGAGCCAAATGGGGTAGCAGGCAATCACAAAATGCGCAAGCAGGTTTTCTGATCGTCTGCTACTTCATTTTGCTCCTTCCACGGTAGGAAGGAACAGACGATCAGAAAATGTGAAAGCAGGTGAGTAAAAAATTCAACGTTTATAGGCAACGATGAACCGTGGGGATATTTTATTATCATTGGTATCAGCTGTTAAGCAACTATTTGTGATCATCGTAAACTAGGGACGAAGGAGATTTTCTAATCGTCTGCTACCTAATTTGGCTCCTTCCTACCGTGAATCCCCATCGTCCGTTTCACTTTGCATACCCAAGGTGGCGCTGTCGTTCCAAGATCAGCTTGCACTGGATCGCACGTCCAAATGGGCCGCCATTTTCCCATAGGCTAAAATAGTTTGTATTTATTTTCAGAATAAACAGGCAAGTATCGTCGTTGTCCCCGGTGTCAAAAAAATAGACTACAAAATGCGACCTTCGGGGGAAGTTTGAGCGCGAACCGAGCAGCGGTTCATTCAGGAAAATTTTTTAAAGTGTTCCAATTATCGTCGTAGCACCCTGTATGTCTGTATCGTCGTAACACCCTGTATTTCCCCAGTTATACTGATTAAATTCCTTACCTTCCAAAATAACGTATTTTTTCGCGGATGTGAGGCGTAGTGGTCTCTTAGCGATTGTTTATTCGTTTCTGTCGCTCTCTTCTGGGCTTTTTTTTTAAATCCGGAGCATTTCTTAGGCTCGCCCGGTCCTCCGTCGTTGATGGCGGCGCCGTCCACACGCTCACTGCGCATGCGCAACTCTCCTCCTTACACCCACAGCTCCGCGATACTACACTATAAAAAAAAGAAATAGTTAGCGGCGCCCGGTTTCGATCCCACGACTCTCTGGCCGCAACGGGAGGTACGCGGTGCTCTTCCCACTACGCTACAAATCCTTTTTTTTTTTATTACCAGTCATCAACACAAACTTACAACACAAAAACAGCCACACTGCATTTGGTACAACAAACACCGACATTAACATACCAGCCGTGCTTCCGGCTAGGCTTTGTCATTTAATCATCACTTTAGAGAAATTAACGGCTCTAAAAAATCCAACCAATCTGGTACTGGCTGCTGGACTCTCAGCCCCTCAACGAACTGCGTGACACTCTCCCGCAGAAACTGCCGGGCCGGTCGGGCATCCACGTCGCCATTGAGCCACGCCATGCGCGTCCTCCATATGCTGTGAAGGCCCAGGAGCATTATTAAATCGTAGGGGACTCCTTCGTTATTCTTTGTGGGTAAATACCGTATACCATGCGGGGTAAGTGGGAAGTCTTTGTGTAAAGTTCGCTGCATAACATCCCAAAAGTGAACCGCCATCCAGCAGTGTATAAAAACGTGGTCTATGTTATCCGGTTGTTTACAAATTGTACAGTCAGTAGCCCACGGTGTATCTAACCCCTTTTCTTTTAACCATGTTTGCACAGTAAGTGTCCCCGAATGAAGTTTGAAAAAAAAAGGACTTCACCCCCGGTTTTACAGCCATACGCTTAACTCTTTTCAGTACATCCTGCCCTGGGCCTTCTTTGTACGGTTCTCTATATCGTGGTATCGGGAACAGACTGTCGCAAACATCTTTATATAATTTTCTACGTGACACTGTACTCAAATATTCCATCGAAAAACGAGTTGACAGAAACCTGAGTAACATGACACCTTCTTTAAAATATCCTGAAATCCTTCCCTGTATGTGCAAACTCGATACGACAAATTCCGGCAGTGCTTGAGACAGCCGCACCTGGCAAACTGTTCGCAAAAAAGGATCGCTTGTATCGCGAAGAAAAAGGAACCTATTCACCAACTGGCGGACAAACAGGTGCGACAACCCAAGCCCGCCCTCCTTGACGCGTCGAAAAAGGTTATCTCTACTGCACCTTTCCCATGTAGATGACCAGATAAACACAGCAAATGCACGATGCATTTTCTGTACATTCAAACGCGAGCAGTGCAACACTTGCATAACGTACCACACTTTGGCAATAAAAAATAAATTACAAACAGTAGCTTTAGCAAACATTGAAAGAAAAACCCCTTTCCACTTTTCTGCCCAGTCGCGTATGTCCTACGTTCGGGCACGCCAATACGGTCCGCTGTCCTGGTAGCACTCCAGTGGCGCCCCTAGATACCTAACGGGACTGGTTTCCCAGCTCACGTTGGCAAAAAAAATCCGGTGTCAAAGACCAGTCCCCATGCCAGAATCCCAAAAATTTCCCCCAGTTTACCCCACTACCTGTGATTGACCCAAAACGTTTAACAATGTCCACCGCTTTTGTAACACTATCCTTGGTCGTACAGAAAAGAGCAATGACGTCTGCGTAGGCCAGAAGTTTTACCTCTGCCTCGCATAGCTTAAACCCGCGAATGTGTTCCCTTTCAATTATATTTAAGCAGAGCGTTTCGCTATACAGGCAGAAAAGAAGTGGGCTCAGAGGGCAGCTCTGGCGCACCGACCGTTCCACGCTAATGGGGGCCCCCAGCGTCTTGTTTACAATTAATCTCGTGGTGCACTTTCGGTACGCCAGAGCCACCCCCTCCTTGATGACTGTTCCAACGTTCACATGATCTAAAATCAGCAACAATAATTCATGGGACACACAGTCAAACGCCTTCTCCAAATCAAGCTGGAGAACAGCCACGCGAGCTCGGGCAGCGTCGCAGCATTCCAGCACACATCTCGCCTTGTGTGTGTTTGAAAAAATAGTGCGTCCTTTTATGCCACACGTCTGGTGTGGCCCTACAATCTGCTTGATGACTGTTTGAATTCTTTGTGCAAGCACCTTCATAAAAATTTTGTAATCGACATTTGTCAAGGATATAGGGCGATATGCAGTAACATGTTTAAGTTTGTCCGTGTCCTCTGTTTTAGGTATGAGTATCGTGTGCGCTTCTCCGTAAGAGGGTGGCAATGCCTTTAGTTCGAAGGCCTCGTTAAATAGTGCTGCCAAAAGTGGCGATAAATCGTTTTTGAAGACCTTGTAAAAGGCTGCAGTTAATCCGTCTGGACCCGGTGACTTTCCGTTGTGCAAACTATCGATCGCACATTCAACTTCAGCAACTGCAATAGGCTGGCTTAAACTTTCTTTGTAGTCTTCATCAATCCTTGGGAAAGCACTGATAAACTCGGTTTTAAAGGCCTCCACCTCAGCCCTGCGGAAGGCAAACAAATCTTTGTAGTAGTGATGAAAAGCCTGTTCAATCTCTTGCTGATCACCCGTCACCCGTCCTTCCCACTCTATCTCCCTTATATGATTACGTCGAGCGTTCGCCCGTTCTATACCCAGCGCACGCTTGGTAGGGGCCTCTCCGCCGGCTAATCGGTCCACTCTCGCTCTCACGAGGGCTCCCCGGTAGCGTTCATCGTCAAGCGCCTCAAGTTTCTGTTTCATTTTTCTGATATCCTCACTAAACACCCCAGGCGCATTGCACTCTTCACGGATAAGTTTTTCTAGGTTTGACCTTAGTGTCTTTTCTATAATTTTCTGTTCGTATCGTACGACAGTGGACCTCTCAATGGCCTCTCATTTTTACCTCCTGTTTACACCACTCCCACTGTTCACCGATTTTATTCTCTTCTATTTTCCGAATCAAACCACTAACTTTTTCAAAAAAGATTTCATCCGTAAGTAACTTATCATTCAATTTCCATAGCTCCCACGTGAAAGTATTGGTCCGTTTCTTGTATCCTAGATTACACACCACCAGGCAGTGATCTCAAAATGATACAGGCTTTACTTCGTATCCTTCACATTTTTCAATTAAATCACACGATACATACATTCTATCCAGTCTAGCGTGACTGACTCCTTGAAAATGTGTAAATTGCACCTCCCGTCCTCCCTCTAGACATTCGCCCACATCCACTAACCCAATAGTATTTATTATTTCCTGCAGCACAGCCGTGCTCTCGTCACGAAATGGCCGATTACTAATCTTATTTCGCGTGGATAAGACGCAATTAAAATCCCCTAGTACGACAAGACGCTTGTCTGTCAACAGATGCGGCCTAATGTTATTATAAAATTCAGCCCTTTCTCTAACTTCATTCGGCGCGTACAAGCACACTATTCGCCACTCTTCACCACTCAATACTACATCGCATACAACGAGTCGCCCTGACAAGCCAGAGCACACCTTTCGCACTCCAAGCCCCGGAAACTTTTTCACCAATAACATGCAGCCAGCAGAAAAGCCAACTGCGTGGCTGACGCACACATAATACCGCGACGTGAAACGTTGCACCATGCCCCCGGTCTCCTCCTCCCCCTCTACCTTTGTCTCCTGAACCGCTAAGACGTCTACGTCTAGATCTGTTAGCAGGCGGTGCACCTGACTCTGCCGTCTTTTACTCGACAGACCACGGACGTTTAGGTTCAGAGAAGACATTTCCCCGTGAAGAAATGGAAACCGGGGGGCATAATATTCACCGCTCACGTCCAGCGCGTCGCTAGGCGACGCGTTTGGTCCCCGGGTCGTCGAGCTGTTTTTGAGACGCTCCCGACGCCTCTACACTCCTGCGTTCCACCGCGACGCTTGGCTTAACGTCGTCGAGCGGCGTCCCGGCGTGGTCTTCATCGGCGGCTCGTCGGCCTGAACTGCAGGGTCGCTGACGCCACCCTCGGCAACGTCGATGTGACACCGTTTGGCGACCGGGTTCCCGAGCACGTCCATGGCGTCGGGGGCGTAGTTGACCGTTGCCTGGGCGTTCGTTCGGGTGCCACCGTCTTTCGACAGGTCATCCGTGGGAGCTTGCTCCGGCTCGTCGTTGTCTCCTCCGCCTGCTGCCGCTATGGCCTCGCAAGCGTTCGTTGACGTGGTGGCCTCTTCCTCCGTCTTTTCCTGATCCCCCGTGCCCTTGGCTGCTTCCTCGGCCTCCTCGGCATCCATGAGGTGTTCGGACTCATCGTCGTGACCAGGTGGCCCAACCGCGCTCGCGTACGACCTCGTGCACTGGGCCTCAGCATGGCCAAAGCGTCGACCCAGGGAACACCGAGGCACCTTGCACTCCCGTCTCACGTGCCCTTCACCGTTGCAGCGAAGGCACTTCATGGGCCGGCCGGGCACCACGACGAGAGCCAGTTCTCCGGCAACACGAATTTGGTGAGGTAGGTCACCGATCTTGACTCCTGACTTGAGCTTGAGAAGCACAGTCCTCGTAGTAGAAGTCTTTTCGTTCACGCCGGCGACCCGCCAGCGTTCCCTCGTAACCTCGCTTACTCTGCCGTAGGGCACGAACGCTAAACGGATGTCCTCGTCTGCCACCCCGTGCAAAAGCCAGTGGAGCTTCAGCTTCACCTACTGATTCTGTGAGTCGATGACGAGGCAGCGACGCCCCTTCACCTGCAGCTCCGTCGTGGTCAGAATTTTCTTTGTCGCTTCTGCACTCCTAAAAGTCACAGCCCAAACATGATTGATTTGATAGGCACCCAAGGAAATTACCTCGGGCAGTGCACCAAGTTGGGCCAGAGCGTCCCTGAAGTCTTCGACTCGGTACGGTTGTCCCTTTACGTCGGCGTGAAGAAACACGGTGTTGAGCACAATGCGTCCGGTAGGCAGCGTCGGCAAGATAATCTGAAAATCCTGGTTTTCTTTTCCTTCGGTCCTGTTTCCGTGGTCGGCGTCGACCGCTGTTGCCGCTCGAAACGAGCTCATGATTTCACGACCGTTCGCCTCGGTGACCGCAAGTGGAATCGCTTCTCGGCCTTTTGGCTAAGATCAAAGTACGCTACAAATCCTGGACAGGAGCAAGTGCTACGAACGCGCCTTATGTCCTTGACTCATTCAAACTACGTCAAGAAGCTACTGATACAACGAAGGCACGCAAAGCTGAACGTCAACGGAAACGACGAACTGAAAACTTTAGAGGGGGATGCTGAATTTCCCGTGGGAAAGCTGTGGCGGGAAGCGCCACGCGCCTTGCAGCTCAACCAGCCCCGTCCGCAGCGCCTCTGATGCTGATTGTGGCAGGATGCCCCTAGGGATTGGCCAACCAAAGAATCCATCACGAGATAGGTTCGCGTTCAACCACCGTCGTCATCTTCCCGTAGGGGAACCGCCGAAGAAGAAGAACGAGAAGACAAAGCTGCGAAGAGGAGGGCGTGTACATTGCTCTCAGCCGGTGCACCAATGTCAACAACCTTTACCTCACCAAAGCTGACGGAGACTACCGATTCTACCACAGAGACAACATCGACAAGAACATGATGGACCAGTTTCGGCGCCTCGAGAACCACCGCCTACTCACCGTAACACAACAGCACTTGCGTGCCTTTGCCACCGGTGTGGACCCGGACGCGGAATTCCCTCTGGCGCTAGTAAAAACCAGATCACTCAACATAACGGCAACACAATGGAACCACACGGAACCGCCACGATGCTTCGCATCCTCATCAGGGTTCCCCACGGGAAGATGGTGTAATTTTTTTTGTCTGTTTTGTAGAGGAGGTGTATACGATGCATATTTTTCATTTTGTAAGTTCACTTTTATATTTCTTGTTTTTCTTATTCTTGTTTTTTTTCCTTCGGGATTCCGTTCTACAAACTACCTTAGTTTCCGCCATTGTAACGAATAAATGTGTTAACTCCGTCAATATGAATTTTTCTGCAAATGTAGGGCGTTACCCGGTTGGTGTATTCCAACGATTTTTTATTGATGTTTGTGCAGTTATTTTCCAGGCTTTTTTATTTTTGTCTACGCTTTTAGGGGCGGTGATAAATACAGATTGTTGATTTCGTAAGTTCATTTTTATAATTTGTAATTTTTGTAGTGTCTGGTTTTTCTAAAACTCCAGTTCACCAAATACAGCCATGTACGCTATTACAACGATTAAATATGTTAACTTCGCCAATTATACATTTTGCGCACATTCTGGGGTTACACGTCTGGTCGAAGTTTCGATTTGTTTATATACGCTTCGTATGGGCTTTTCTGGGCTTTTTTTTTTTGTCTCCGTTTTATGGGGGAAATGGATGAGGAGCATTTATTCATTATTCACTTATATATTTTTATTTTTATAACTATTGTATTTGTGTGTTTTTTTTAATTACGTCCGACCAATTATCTCCATTTAGGCTATTGCAACGATTAAATGCGTTAGCTCCGATAATTTTACATTATTGTGCAAATGCAGGGCGTTACACGGTTGGCACGTTTTCACGGTTTTTTATTCATGTTTCTGTCGTTCTTTTCCGGGCTCTCTTTTTATTTCTGTCTTCGTTTTGTGGGAAAGCCGTATAAGGTGCTTATTTTTCGTTTCGTACGTCTACGTTGATTGATTGATTGAACAAGTTTTATTTGCCCAGATTTATCATTGATATTTCCTGTATTTTTTGTAAATGGTGTAAAGGAATGACAGGTGCCATCTCGCTCCTCATGCGAGAGCGAGAGACATGGGTGAGCAGACAACAGAGGAGCGGGATGTTTACCAACAGACCCAGCGACGCGCTATCCCGTGGCATGTAACGTGTATTATGGTGCCCCTCTTCAAGACGGGCGATGCCATGTCATTTGCTCTTCCGCGAAGGGAGGAGCCCGTGGATTGTAGGAGCTAATACACCTGCTATGACTATGTTTTTTTGTGCACCCATTTTCAAAGAGAAATCAACGCTCAATTTTCTTATCCCTGACACCGTTCGGTACCGCGGAACCTTAAAGAAAGGTAATTGCCGGTTCAGCTGTTGCTTGTGTTACCCAAACTACTCTTTGAAGACCCGAGTCACTCTACCAGTGGCTCTATGCAGGTGGCACGTCGTGCATGGCCTGCGTTGCCTTTGTCGGGCTTGCACCGGCTTGCACCCCCGCCCCAACATCGTACAATTCCTATAACACCCGATGCAAATGAAACGACAGATTTTGGGTCGCTCAGGTTTATATATTCGTGTTCGCGTTTCAGTTATTCCTGGCAGTACATTTAGGTTCTAGCAAACCCCATGCACCAACGATGACGATGGTGACGAGTTGGGAGTTTTTGTAGTTTCTTCCCCCTCAGTGACGGATTCCAGAGGACGCGGGGAATCCCGACTGAAGTAACATTTACAGCGGCCCCAGTAAATGATAGACGTGTTCTGGAGGTGATCGAACCTGAAGTGGTTGGTACAGGCAAAGAGCACTTTTTCCCCATCCGCATTATTTTCTGTGCAGTTTGCCAAACAGATCATTGCTATGATAGGCCACGCTATTTCTTATTTGTAGAAAAGGCGGCACGCTCTACTTTCGCATATAATTCTATGAAGAGTTACAGGCACGGGAGTGGCCGACCATTAGAAAGATAATTTATTGAAGTTGAAAATGAAAAAAAGAAATGTTTATCTCACATGTCTCAGTAAGCCACTACACGCACGTAGTTACTACGCCCCGCATAAAAAAGAAGAAACGGCGAAGCAATCATGAAAAGGTAACAACCATTTCATTAGATGACATCTTATTTTACCACCCAGTCCCTGCAGCAATCACCACGTCCCAGCATACACGCCCATCACGTCTTGCCACTGCTACAGTTTCTCTTTTCTTTCTTTGCCTTGTCCGTCAACTGTGCACAGCACAGCATTCATGTGCACTAGAACACCGGAACGGCGAGCAGAAACTTTGCCCTTACCGCTGTTCTGCTTGTGATGTAGTGCAGTACGGGACACGACATGGTTCTGCTGTCATTTCTTCTCCTCGTCATCCGAAGCCTCGCTTAAAGAACTTTCGCTGCTCGAAGCCTCCTCCTTCCGCTCCTGCAGCGCTGCTTCAGTGGCGTACTTCTGGATGTGGTCTTGCACGGCCTTCTTGAACACATCGGGCTTGGACATGTGCAGCTCCCCTGCTCCCCAGTTGAGCGGATCTGTTGGATTGGGGTAGGTAAGCAGTTGAGGCAGGAAGAGCTCGAAAATGTTGAGAAGATCGTACATCGGGGTCCACGTTTGCCTGATCACGTCCAGGCACACTGTGCCACTCTCTTCGTCGATGTTGGGGTGAAATATCTTGTTCACGAACTGGATGGACGGAGGCCTAAAGGGGTATTGGTCAGGAAGACTCACTTTCACCTTCCACACTCCTCCTTCATAAGCCGTTCCCGACGGCCCGTGGAGTTTAACGATGAATTTGTTTTGGCCGCGGAGGAGGGTGACATCGTGCTTGCTCTGCACGAGCTTCATCAGATCTGTCTTCATCCTACGCGTACTGGGGCCCTGGAAAGAAGCCATCGCGGAGTAGCCCGGCCAAGGCGAACGAGGTGCCGACGTGCTGTGCTGCGGGCTTCGTGGAACCTCAATGGCCTTGAGCGAGCTCGTGACCGATCGAGAAGAAGAGGATGAAGTGATCGCGTCCGGCTAGGATAGGTTAATTTCGGAGGGGTTCGACACAAAAAACGTTTTCATCAAGCGAAATGTCCTGGAATTACTTTTTTCATAAGGCTGCCTTTCCCACCAGGTCTGCACGTATGCCTGGTACTTCTGGAATATATGATGGAGATTGGCCTCGACGCGAGGGAGCTGTTTGTTACCATGGGACAGCGCCATTGTGGTGCAGCATCTAGATTCAGCGCGCAGAGAAACTGCCTTCTGACAGTTTTTTTCCCTCCCTAAAATAGTCCCGCTAAGTTGGAGTCATAGCAGCACAAAAAACTGGAGGCAACCGTTATTATTCTGTCTTATTCTTACATACTTTTAATTTTCTTCTTGGTTTTTTTTTTTGTTCTTTATTGTCGCCAGAGTAGGCCCATCGCCTCCAAGGCCCATGTACCCATTTAAGGAGTAAAAGATCTTATGAAAAGCAGGGGCCTTGAGCAGTCTCTTTCTTTGATTTTGTTTTCTTTATTAGCCACCTCAATAGATTTTTATTGCAAAGGCATTAGTAACCAGGCTGGAGGGGAGTTAGAATTGAGAGGAGAGAGGTTTGCTGGGTTTATCGCAGCGGAGCGCGCGCGAGCAGCGACCTACTGCGTGAATCACAGCTAAGCGATAACGACGACGGTGTGGGCGGGGCAGCGTCAACGTTGCAACGCTTGTTAACCGTCTGTACGGAGTGCATTGGCGCATTTTTTTTTTTTTCCTATTTTGCACACTCATAAAAAAATTCGAAGAACACGTGGATAAGTTCTGTTTACCAACATTGGAAATTTCTACACATTGCTGGTGGCACAGCCGTATGAATAAAGGTAAGGTCACGGAAAGACGATAGATTTTACTTTCCTGCTAATGGAGTTGAGTTGCAGTTGTGGAACGACCCCTGTCCTTGCTCTAGCACGCGGGCAATAGAGCTGCGAAACCTTGCGCTGGTTAACAGCAATGTCAACGGTGCGGCGCCTGTTGTCTCGTGCTCGGCTGGCGGTTAGAGTTTCTGTCCCTGGAGGGCGCCGTTTCGCGCCTCGGAGGAAGAATCATCTTAGTTCAACACCTGCCTATAAGCAAGCAAGCTAGCAAGGACGAATTCACTCTACGGCAGGGCCGTAGCCAGAATTTTCTTTCGGGAGGGGTTATGGGTTTTAGGAAGGGGGTAGGTTTGTCGAAAGTAACAGTAAGTATTGCTTATGTGCGGTCTGGAAAAGATTTCGGGAGGGGTTCGAACCCCCAAACCCCCCCTCTGGCTACGGCCCTGCTCTACGGCACTCCTCACTGTCCAATGGCACTTGGATCCTCGGGATTGCAGTCCAGCACGGACGACTACTGCGTCCTTCGGGGAGCCGGAGAAAACACAGCCGCGCAGCCGCGCATGTGATTGGAGCGCGGACAAAGAGAGAGCGCACTGTTTTCTTTTTTCTTTTTTTTTTTAGATGAGAAGCAGCTTATTGTCGAGCCTGTTCCCTCCGCCGTTGTGTGGGCGCCGTTGTGCGGCGTCCACACCCACTTTGCGCATGCCTGGAAAGGCACCGCTGATGATGATTGTGGCAGGATGCCCCTAGGGATTGCCCAACCAAAGAATCCATCACGAGATAGCTTCGCGTTCAACCACCGTCGTCATCCTCCCGTAGTGGAACCCTGAGTAGTATGCGAGGCATTCCTCCTCTCCTCTCCGGAACTGCGCAACGAATGGCAACACCTGCGGCTCAGCGCGCGATAATGCGAAGCAGCTTAGGGTTAGAGACACGACGGTAGCCGCTACATACTCCGCTGGGGGCGCCACTGTAGCTCCGCGGTATAAATGACGCGCGCGCACGCTCCGCTCCCCTCATTCTCCTCCCGCAACGCCGCGATCGAACTGAAAACTAATGGGAACTTGAGTCGACCCCACGGCTGCTTCGCATACTACCCAGGGTTCCCCTACGGAAAGATGGTGAATTGTTTTTTTTTTTTTTTTGACGTAGAACAAAAGTGTACGGAACTTCAGCCAAAAATGGCTTCGCTGTAAAAAGCGCCGACCCGAAGTGCCCGCCACGTCATCAAGACGACCAGGGGACTCAAAAGCGTGAATAAAAGGTTCCAAGACAGTCTGAAAGGGAATCCAAAAAAGAAAAAACTTGCTGCCACCCCCCTCCCCCTCCCACCCCCCCCCCCCTCCTACCATTACGTCTGCGTGCGCCCTCGGGGTCGATGGACTCCCTAGGTTGCACCACATAACACCATTTGACCCATGGCAGGGCTCGACTCTCCTCCTTCCGCGCTCCCCGGGGAGCGTGGGAGGAGGAGAGTCGAGGCCGGCCGTGTTTGACCTTAGAGGGCGCGCGGTGGTCCAAGCCCGCTCATTGCGCACAAAAAGTGAACCAACGAGTCGAGGACGAGGCCTGCCACCAGTTTCTGCTCCCATGCCAAGCATGCCCCTGTAGCCTTTTTGAGAATCTGTTCGAATTCGCGAGTAGATTGAGCGCAGTAGACTATCGTTTTCGGGTGATATCAGAGCGTTGCCGCAAAACATTTAGTCGACCATCATGCACGGCCCTCGTCATGGCGTGTACAACAACGCTAAGCAAAAGAAGCGGCGTAGCTATTCTCTGAAGCGTTCGTTCCGACCCCCTAGCTATCCTCGAAAGCCAAGAAAGTGGACTAACTCCTCTTGGCCAAGATAGATGGTGGCGCTTTGCTATCGCTGTGGGTATGCGAAGTCAAGTCAGTCGGGTTTCGCGTGCCTATGTTATTTTAGATTCGTTTATTTCGTTCTGTTAGACCTCGTATCCTCTGGTCACAAATACTAGCTTACCCTGTCCTCCGAAATTCCGCGCGTAGATTTTATTGCGTTAAAAATAATTTCAACGTAAGGCCGCGATATACGTTTTTCTACATCCAGGTCTAAATCCAGGATTCTTATTTTTCGCACCTGCCAACGACTTTTGCATCTTGATATCCACCTCATTACCTACACAGTAAAACAAGGAGGTGACAATGTTTTTTCTTCTTTTTTGGGGCTCACTGAGAACCCAACGTAATTAAGGAGCTATATTCATTTTGTAGGAAACTCGCCGTTGGCAATTCGGTTAATGTTTTCATCCGTACGTGCTTCCATCAATACCCACCTCCGCCCGCTTTCACTTCAAGATGGCACAACACATGCAGAATGCCCTAGATTAGCCTTACAAGTCTTGGCAGGGGTTAGCCGCACTTTCTTGAATCAGTGAGCGACAGCTACGTCCTTCAATAGGTTGTGGCTCGTTAAAATACGTTTTGATACAGTCCCAGCTACAACAGACCCAAACTAGAGGAATCAGCATTAAATTCAAACATATAATTCTTGACGCCCAAATTTCGAAACTTTGCCCTCGCATACATCCACCGATAAGCCTTGATCGACCGGTTGTTTGGTATTTTATTTATATCGATTTATGCATACACTCAGGCGTAAAGGGAATTCGCACACCTCTGATTTCCCAGATGACTTTTCTATAGCTTTATTCCTGCGCCGTGGCTCAGTTTTAACTCACTCGTGTTATTTTCAGTGCCATAAATGGCCTACGTTTCACGTATTTTTGACCATTTGGACACCACGGCTTAGCAGTACGTGCGCATAACTGCGTCTATTTTGTTGGCTCACTGATGCAGCCATTTATAGCTGCTATACATCCCTCTATGACCATTTGTTTGATGAACCATGAGGGTGTCGTATAAATCGCGGCATCATCTGGTTTCACCTCCGTACAATATTCCGGGGAAAATATGATCGGGGCTCTCGAGTGCTGCTTTCAGATTATGGGGTTTACCGCGCCGAAGCTATGCACTCCTGAGGCGCGCCGTAGAGAAAGGCTCCGGGGGATCTTTAACGTGCGCCGAAATCGCAACACACGGGCGTTTTCGCTTTTATCCTTCGTCTGAAAAGCAGCCATCGCGGCCGGGCTCGGACCCGAAATCTCGTACACACGGGCGTTTTTGCTTTTCGCCTCCATCAGAAAAGCGGCCCACGCGGCCGGGAATCGAACCCGCGTGTCGTCCTCGTGCCAGCAGCACACCACCTTGGCCACTGAGCCACCGCGGCGGGTACTCGGCGGTTTGTATACACAAGAAAATAAATCCCCTGCTTGCAATGTTCGATTGACCACGGAAGCCAACTGCGGGGCTATAGTTACCTTTATGAAAGCGATGAAGCTCGCTAACTTCCTTTAAAAGTTACTAAAATTCGGTAGCGCGCAGTCAAGGCAAATATCCGTGGTCTCCTGTACAACCCAGGGTGGCAGGCATAGAGCTTCATACTAATTAGTATGATTCTCTGTGGTGGCAAGGCACGGAAGGGCGATGCGTGTCGAGAAACTCCCGCGCAGGCGCGCAGTCTGCGCTCGCTCCATTCGGCGATGCGGCACGGGTCCGTCGCACGCATCCGCTGGAGGTCCGACTGCGCTGACGGGCAAAAACCAACGGCGTGCTCGCGCCTACCCGGCAGTCGTCGGCAAGAGCTAGACTCGGTGGAATGCCGGTTTAATTTTGGCTTCCCCGCCACCAACAGCCTCGGTGATAAGCGTGGCCAGCAATGTGGCAGGGCCCGCTTTTAAAAGGGTTCACGGCGCAGTACAGCCCGCCGCCGATTGCTCTCTCCGATTTCACAGCCGAGAGATTGGCATGCGAGGCCGACCTTTCGAGAGACCTTGCCATCGGGAGGTGCCCTTTGAGTGTTTGACGCATAATCGCCGAGTAGAAAGGTCTGCTTATAACCTTTAGATGTATAGTTGAGATGTGCGCGTTACCCAATCCCCCTCCGTATACAAACACGGGCGCTCGTGTTACTGCACCCTAACCGAATAAGCGCTTCGACGCAGTGGGGGCTCTAAGAACTCCGTAGTTTGTCCGGAGATTACACGGGCATCCGCAGAAACTTTCTTAATTGGAGGGGAAAACTGAACTGCGGCCTTGAAGAGGCAAGAAGAGAATTTAAATAGTTTTAAGTAATTATATACCTACCAACAGCAACGATTGCCTTTCCAGAGATCCTATAGTTGTGAAACAAAGGTTACTATTATCGCCTTCACATACAGGCGGGACGAAGGCAACAACCCCATGCAAGTAACCTTTCCGAGTCCCGACCATCTTTCGGTCCGTCTGTGCGTGACATGTTGCTCTCCACGTGCCACAATGCGCGTGACACGATGCACAGGGGTCATATGGGTAATTCAATGAAAGGTCACTGTCACTTATACAGCAAAAATGCCTTTTAATCAAAGGTCTTAGACTCTAGGACATCCAAGGCAAAACCTCAAAAGCGTGGAAACTTTCTCTGGTTGGTACATGATCGAAGGGATGAAAACAGTGCGGGGGACGGGACAAGAAAGACGAGGAAAACAAAGTGTTTGTTTCTTCTTTCTTGAGTCCGCCGGTCGCGCTGTTTTCATCCCTTCAAAGCAGGCGCGTAGCCAGGAATTTTTTTCGGGGGGGGGGGGGGGGCGGTCGACCAAAAGATGGGACAGGGAAATATTTAGGCAACGCTTCTTGCGCATTGTTTTTCAAACGAAGCTTGAAATAACTGACTTTAACATGCGATTTGTGTATGCTGAACGGTAACAGTAAAGCCCACCGTAAGGAGCTTAGATGATGATGATGATGATGATGATGATGACTTAAATTCGGGTTGGGCGGTCTATGGGTAGGGCACGGGTGATTGGTGGGTGCGTAGAGCAGGCGGTTATGCGGGCACGCGCTCGTGAGCGTGATCATGAGTGTGGTCGTAAGTGGCGCGGGGTCCGGCGGGGCCTAGTCCCGAAGACGTCGTGAACGTGGGTGGGATGTGGAGGCTCTGCGCATCCCGACCTCCCACTCCCTGCTGGCCATAAATAAAGTATTTCTCTCTCTCTCTCTCTCTCTCTCTCTCTCTCTCTCTCTCTCTCTCTCTCTCTCTCTCTCTCTCTCTCTCTCTCTCTTCCTGAAGTTCGTCAGGCGGAAGTGGAGGCCAACACTGGGTGTTTACTATCAAGATTCACGTGTTTTAGATTTTCCTTTAGGAAAGGGACTAATAAGTTTTTTTCCTTATCAGCTATGGAGTACAGTCGAGCACGATTTGAAGGTTATCGCGCCAGCATCGAGCGGCTACGCGTACCACCGTCCTACGGTTTCGTTTCGGAACCATGAAAATAAAGATTTCGCACTCTTCTCTGCCTTGGTGCACGTTTCTTAAATTTCATTCTATTTCTATCCGTTAAATAGAACAGATGGCTTCAGTAAAATTCCGGTTAAGCAAATTCAGAATGCTGATTCTAACCAAGAGGGAGGTCAAGGAAACAACCGCAATAAAGAGAATTGTACGGTTTTGTTGATGAGGAGGATATACAAGATGGGCAGAGCAATGCTTTTCATACAGCAGAAATTATGGAACTGCAATAGTCAATGAAATGCGATGTCGGTAGAAGAATAAACATATCAAGGATTGATAGTTGACTGAACAAAATACAGTGACATGCTCTTTCATGTGATTATACGTTGTACCAGTGTAAAGACAAGGAATGACATGCTAAAGTCCAGACCACATGTATCCCCATATGAGGCTTTTCCTGCTGTTCCGCCATTTCCCGGCCGTGCTGTTCCGCCAGCGAAACAGCGGGACTGCCTCGGTCGGCTCGCGGCAGGTTCCCGGCGCTACTCGGTGTATCCGGCGCGAAATGCAGCCAGGCTGTACAGCATCTGGAGCGGGCAGAGGGATCAGACGTTGACGTATACCCCAAGCAACCACCGGACGTCCGTCGGCCGTCCGCCGTACGTCCATTCCAGCTCTAGCGGACGTCCGTATGACGTCCGTTTCAGGGCCGACGGACGTACCATTACGTCCGTTGGACGTCCGGTTTTAACACTTCCGTACGTCCAGTCGGACGTCCGAAATTGGCTGTATTTTGGATGTTCAGTAAAAATTTACAGAATCACATAACGACAAGCTAATGTTCTTACAACGAACAGTACAGTACACCGCGCAAGGCTAGCGGACTACTGGGCAGCAAAGGAATTTTTATTTTTCTCTTGTAACAAAAGGAAGTACAAAACACTCGTGGTTACGCTTTTCCACGTTTACATACTCGGTCCGTCCGTTACATTGCAGGACGACGTCTCTCCTTGCTATTAACAAAGCAGATACGAAATGAGTAAAAACCTAACATTGCATGAACACGAATGCAAATGACGTACACTTCTTGGTACATAAATTGTGCACTGAGAGGACAGCCTGTGTCCTGGGAGGGGGGGAACTACTCCCCCACCCCAAGCACCAGCTCCCTTTACACAAGACGTTTCATTTACTCGGGTCTTCCTTGCTACATACGCAACTTCAAAACATTCAAATGCAAAAACAAATACAAAAGAAACCGACCATTGGTTTGTTGACTGTACCGCATGCACTTATTTGGCCCTTCCCATTTGGGGCCACAAAACTTATTGGATACTCTGAACATGACCTCTGTTTACATAATGCAATTGGAACTGCCTTTGGCAGTAGCAACACAATCACGCGGTTTACATCCGCACCACATGGCTTACACCTGTAAAAACGCAAGTAAGCGGCTTACATTTGCAGACGGCATACATGAGCACAGTGAACTTGCTTCACGTTACGTTAGCGGTTCTCAATTCTCATATATCCTTCCCCAAAGAGATCGTCGTTGGAGTTGGTGAAGTGCTTCAAAACAATTTAAAAATTCGGCTTAATATTAGGAATATGCAGATGAAACTTGCAACCTACAAGCCAGGGTGTTAATGTACAAAATCTTTTTAATTGAAAAGCACAGTAGCTTTTTCGTTTTCGCTTTTATATGCAATTCACGCCAGTATTTGATGCTTCATAGTAACTTTTTACGTCCGTTGGCGGATGTCATTCGGACTTGTATATCCATTTCTGGATGTCCACTGTACGTCCGAAAATGTACGTCCAAAAATGGACGTACAGTGGCCGTCCAAACTGGGCCTTGGATGTCCGGCTGTATTTCGGACGTCTCACGGACGTCCGTGGTTGTTTTCAGCTTTATGTGAGCAAGAATGTCCTTAAAACCGCCGGTTCCGCGCCTGCAGGCGACTTCAGGCGGTTCTTCAGGCTACTTAAACCCCCACCCTGGCACGAAACATGGGGGGCACGGGCCCGGTGTGCCCCCCCCCCCCCTCCCCCCTCCTTCCCTTCCCTGGCTAGGCCCCTGCTCCAAGGCCAACGCAGTACGTGGAGGTGTAAGGGCGGAGACGCACTATCCGAAAATTTTAACTCCGAAGCTTCTACAAATCTTTTTTTTTTTTCACTATTTTTAAACGGTCACATTAGATCTAGTCATCGCCAGCAGTGTATATTGCTGAAAATGGATAGAATTTTTTCTGCACCTTCCCCGTAACTCCCCCTTCATCGCTCCTTCTCTCTTCCTCAACTGTTACTCTTTTCACTCTTGTCCACGGAGCAAGAATAAGATAGGAGAGAGAGATAGAGAGTAAACTTTATTTGAAAATAGGGAGAAGGGAATGTGGAAAGAGTTACGGGTGAAGTCTTCTTTCCAGGACTCCAGTAACAAAGGCTCCCATCTTGGCTCTCTCTAGCAGCTCACGCTGTGTCGAAAGGTCAGAGCTGGAGGTTTGGTAGGTGTTCTGTTGCCAAATTATAGGGCAGTTCCAGACTGTGTGGAATAAGTGTGCTCTTAATTTGATTTTGTGGCATTCTTCATTGTATCTCTGTTAACACGAGGGACAGTCTGGATTTGTGTGGAAAAACGTTGGTTTGTAGTTTTCTTATGTTTCTTGCTTCTTCGTCATTTAACATGTGATGCGGTGTGGGCATGCATAGTCTTTCTCGCTTGTCTTTATGCGAAAAGCCTTTCATTAAGCGACATGAAGGGAGGGAGGGTGTAAGAGTGGCCCGTTTCCCTGCGGCTGTTGATTTGTCTCGCTAGGAAGTCGGCTCTCTCGTTTCTTTCGAGGACTTCGTGTGCTGGGCTCCATAATATTTTATGTCGGCCTTTTGGTTCGGCTGGTAGGATCTTCGTGGTTTCTGTGGAAATAAGGCCGCATATTAGATTTCTAATGGCTCTCATGGAGTCCGTGATGATGATGAGGTTTTTGTATTCTCCCCATCTTACAGCGAGTAGTGTGGCTGTAGTTTCAGCTTCTTGAGGTGTTCGTTTTCTGCTCATGAGAAAGTCCAGAAGTTTGTCCCGCGCATCCACAACTACGGCTGATGATATTCCGTGGTGGTTGGTGGCGGCATCCGTCTATTCTGCATCCGTATTTTCCCCGTATGTGCTTCTTAAATAGTTAATTCTTGCTAGTCTTCTACCTTTGTTGTAGAGGGGGCTCATTTTCTTAGGAATGGGTAAGCTTTTAAGAGCATTGCGTTACTCTGGTTGCAGCTCTGTTGTTCTTTGTACGAACTCGGATGGTGTGGCCCGTTCTTCTCCGTAAATGTCAGCATGTGGTCCCTACCCCCCGCGCGAAATGATGTCTCAGGTGTTTCTTTGTGTATGGGCAGTTTTGGCAGGTCAGGCCTCGAGCTGCTTCGCGAGTGATTTCGTTCCTCAGAATTTCCCTGCTGGTTCTTGTTTTCAAGTCTCTTTGTGCTTCGAGGGTGGCTTCTTGGACTTCTCGGAAGGTATTACAGATGCCCAGGTTGTAGAACTTCTCGTTGTAGGTTAGATGGGTAACCAGAGGGCGATCTTGTAAGCCGTTTTTATGATAGCGTTTACTCTTTCTTGCTGTCTTTGGTCGAGGTGGTGGAACGGTAGACTGTATGTGATCCTGCTCATATATGAGTGATTGGATTAGTTTGTGTCTTCTTCTCTCACACCTTTTCTGGTCCGTGGGATGCGTCTGATGACCCTCGATAGTTGTTGCGTTGTTTGTTTTTATTACAGGTTGCTCAGCGTGGTGGCTGCTTTTTTGTCTTCTTCTACGTACATGCACCGTATTCTGACAATCGGTTTGAATTCGACATCTTTGCCGCCTATTTGGATGCTTCTTGTGGGTTCCTTCGATGGGCTGATTCTAATTAATTCTGACTTTTCTGGTGCGCATCCCCTGCCTTGTACTAGACCCTTTATGCTATGTATGGTTCCTTGTAGAGTATTTAGCTCTTCGGTTAGATGGAGTGCCTTCGTTGGTCCAGATTGATATACAGGGTGTTGCGACGATAACTGGAACACTTTAAAAATTTTTCCTGAGCGATCCGCCGCTCTGTTCGCGCTCAAACTTCACACAAAGGTCGCATTTTGTGGTCTATTTTGTTTGACACCGGGAACAACAACGGTACTTACCTGTTTATTCTGAAAATAAATAAAAACGATTTTCGCCTATGGGAAAATGGCCGCTGATTTGGACGTGCGAGCCAGCGCAAGTTGATGTTGGAACGACGGAACCACCTGCAGAGTGAAACGCATGTTTGGGATTCACGTACGGAGCCAAATGGTGCAACAGACGATCAGAAAATGCACCTAGAAATGAGCTAACAGACGATCAGAAAACCCTGTTTTCGGGCTCGCACGTCCAAATCGCCGCCATTTTCCCATAGGCGAAAATCGTTTTTATTTATTTTCAGAATAAACAGGTAACTACCGTTGTTGTTCCCGGTGTCAAACAAAATAGACCACAAAATGCGACCTTTGTGTGAAGTTTGAGCGCGAACAGAGCGGCGGATCGCTCAGGAAAAATTTTTAAAGTGTTCCAGTTATCGTTGCAACACACTGTATATCATCTGCGTAGACGGACTTTTCAGTCAGCGTGTTTTCTTCCCACCACCACACTGGCGCCTCTCCAGAGAGGACGCTACAACTTGGCGGCGGCTCCAAACGAATACCTATCCACATCCCACCCGCCTCCACCTCATCTTCCCCACCCAACACTCTTCCCTCTGTGCTCACTGTCCCCAGCCTGGCACCCTCTACCATATACTGTGGGAGTGCCAACGAACTCCAGACTTGCCCCCCCTTTCCAACCCAACCTTCGAGCAGTGGAGGGCTTCCCTGGCCAGCCCGGACCCGAGCACGGACGGCCAGCCGAAGTCAAGGCATCCCGGACTAGGGACGCCTTCCACGGGGCGACGCCCACACATCAGCCTCTGCTGGAGAAATAAAAAATTTTCTCTCTCTCTCTCTCTCCCTATTGCTAGCATGGTCAGGTTGAAGAGTAACGGGGATAGCCCTGTGGTGTTTCTCTGTTAGGCATCTCGAAGGGTCCGGAACGGTGCCTGCCCTGTTAGAAAGGAAGTTGGCAATGTAGCCGTAGATTTTCTTACCGCATCCTGTTTTCTCCTCCGCCTCGTATGAGTGGTGTGACACCAGCATTATGGTGACACCAGCATTATGTCACCAGCAACATTATATGGCTGATTCATGTAACAGCTGACAACATTCTCGCTTTTGTTTATTCCAAGAAATACTATCGTATTTTGAAAAGCTAGGAAGCCGCCGTCGGTTGTTGTTAGTTTCTTTTTTTTCGTTGAGTTTTAAACGTTTGTACGTTCTCCACATGGCAAATCCACGATAACCTGGCTGCCAGTCGAGAGAGGCCTAATTAGGATCAAGCCGCCATTGTTTGGAATGACGTTTTTTGGATATTTGTAGCCGTTTTTATTCTTAAAACATATTTCTAATGACCATCACCTAAAATGCGGTTAGGAAACTTGTCACATCATCACCAAAGCGACCGAACTCAGGCAGCTCGAAGTTTCGGCAGTTGCTGGAGTTTCGTTTGGCAACCATGTTCTCAGAGTCATCTTTAAAAATGGTCGCTTGTGTGTTGAATTTTCCAAAACATTTAACCTGCCCTTCGCTTATACGTTAACATAATTTACGTAGCGAGGTCAACAAGCTAGTGAGTCGACTTCTCACCCTGCGATGCGTGGCACTACGTCAACAATTTTTAAGCGGCAACAACTGTTGTGTTTGAATTTACGGCACACTGACACAGAGGCCTGAAACATGATGGTCAGGTACCGTGGCCAGTCACTTCATCTCATGGTTCATTAGCAGTGTTTGTCATCATAATTTATGCACTGCACTGCTTAGATTATTTGGTGCATGTTATGCGGCGAAAAGACTCATCGCTTAGCCCACTCACAGCTACGATTCCTCATTCGAAACTTCAAAAACACTAGTTCTGCAGTTTCACATGTGGCAAACGTTGTTCTGTTGGGGTGGCCGATTGATTGTTGTGATGACCATACAAACTTGCGGCTGCATATTTGCGCGCACGGACTTACGTTGTTTGCCTATTCGTTTTCAGTTCACACACTTCATGTGCCTGGATGGGATTATTCCGTTGACTGAATATGCTGGTTGCTGTTGTGGTCAGCAGTAGCAAGAAACGCCGGCTGCGTTCATCACTGCGTAACCATGAAGCTAAGAGCACGATGGAAGCGCAGGCGAAGCCCCCTTTTCTTTTCTTGGCTGCCTGTTTTGTGGTTGATATCTGCTCCGATCGGAGTGATGAGTGGCTTGAAGGCTCAGCTGACAGAGCCTGTGTGCAATACCAGCCATCCTGAGCAAAGGGTTGTCCTGCAATACTCCACATCAGTTGTGCGAAATGGTAGGCCCCTCTTCGCCCTCATTTCTGAATTTTCTCATGGCTTTTGTAGCAGTACCCAGCGGTAGTAAAACTTGTGGCAAAGGCTAGGAAACTGACGGCAAAGCTTGCTCGCACGCAGATCACAGAAGTTTGCCTACACTTCTTTGAGCTGCTGCATCTTACACTATACATCCTTGTTTTGTAGGAGTAAACCACGAAATTACAACTACTGAGTGCTTATGTGGTGTAAGAGGGGTATATTATAGCTTCTGTTGTTTGAAACTTTTGTGTCGTTTGAAACTTCTTAGATTTGTGCAATGTTTTGTTTAAGGCACAGTAAAGAATTAAGGGGTAACGACATGCAGCGATTTTGGTGAGCAGCGCGAAAAACGTAACTCAATGGGTACAGCAAACAGCTAGTTTGGACGACAAAAAATTAATACTCGGCCGCTTGGGCCCTCCCTCACTGTCACTCGCCGCTGTCGCTTGTTTGTGGGCTGCTTCTGGCCGGCCAGACGTGAGCGACGGCAATGGCTCGTCGCTGGCACTGTCGTTGCCCCCAGCGGCAGTGTATTAATTTTTTACTCATTGCTGTCGCCCACACTACCTGTTTGCTGTACCCATTGAGTTACGTTTTTCGCGCTAACATGGGGTGACCCCTTTAATCAAATTGTCCTAATATTGTCACTTCCACGATCCAACAGAAACATCAGTGTTTCAGTGTGACCTTAAATACTTCTTAGTCCATACCAGCTTCAAACCTATACACATCCAACCTTCAGAGATGCATACCGAGCGCTGTAAGGAACACGCAAAGAGCACATTTAAAAATTTTTTTTTTCTGCCTCGCGAATGTTGCACTGCTTGGATTTGGGCTGTGGCACTTTAATATGATGAGGCAGTGCATATTGATAGATCTGACTCACAAAAGTGCCCATGTGCACATTAAAGAACTCAAGTGAGCATAAATTAGTCTGCAGCCTTCTGCTACAGTGCACCTCCTAAAGCAGGTATGTCTCCAACCCTTTAAGCCACAATATTTAATTTTTATGAACCAAGAGTATAGTGTTTACCATTTGTAAAGGTCCTGTACAAGCAAGTTTGTGTTGTCTGGCCATTGTGCTCTGTACAGGGCTTTACAAATGAAGCAAGCAGGAAATCAAGAAATACTAAGAGCAGATATTAGTTATCATCATGCCTTTGGGCAAATATTGCATTGTCTTGATGAACAGAATTCTCAGGGTATTAGTTCCTTTAAAATAGCTGTTTATGCTTTGTGTGCTGGGCTTATTGGTGTGAAATGTACTGGTAGTCTTAATTATTCATCATTATATGGCTGATTTAAAGTCGTGTTGTGATTTGTGCAATTGAGTTGCGTTTCTTCTTGGTTGCTGGAAGAATGTTGAAGTCATAATGTGCAGTGGAACTTGACTGCTTCAATTAGTAACCCGCTGCTTTGAACAGGAAGGAGAGAAAGCTGGCAGTGCAAACGATACAGTACACGAATAAGGTGACTTCAGTAGCTATTTGGTTAGTAATTGTGGCGATGTGTACTGGGCTTTCGTGCACATTAAGGTACGAGGCTAATGCAAGGGGTATCAACATTTTTAACTATCAAATTGAATGCAAGAGCTCTCCATCGGAGTAAGAGCAGCTCGAGATTGTGTTCCCTTTAGTTTACTTAGGGACTTCCTGGAAAAAAGTTGCAGAAGGAATCAAAATTCACTCATTTCCCAGTTTCCAATTCTTCAGCAGGCAAAAACTCTGCATTTATATTTTTGAAAGATTAGACTGTTATAGTTGGTGTGTAATAAAAAAATCAGCCAAAAAACAGTGCTAACAGGAAGAAAAGTTAACGAGGACAGTGGCTGGAGCAACAACTGTCGTTTATTCACTAACCCAAAAGTTCTCTTGGCAACACATGTACTGTGTTGTGCCATCATATTTTTTTTCCTTGTGTTTGTCCTTTTTGCATGGACACCTTTAAATTGTTAAAGTGGTATCCACATGAGAAACTTCTCCCTAAGAGTGTGTGATGTCAGGAGGCCACATGACATCACTCACTTCTACCCTGCTTGCATTGACAACTCGGAGACAAGTACTTATACCCTGCTTGCATTGACAACTCGGAGATAAAGTAGATGCATGTACACATGATGTTTACCCAGTGTTGTTTCAGAACTGAAACAGTAGTAAGGCAGCCTGTTTCATAATGTTTACTAGGTAAGGTTTGTGCAGAAGTTGACAGATATGTTTGCTTAATGTTTAAATGAGCCCACCTTACTCGTTTTTCAGGAAAATGCTTAGGCAAGCTCTGCAAATAATCGTTCATGATTTGTGATATTATAAATTGCAGTGCAGAAAAATATATGGGGCAGGCATACTCGCTGTCACTTGTTTGGTATTTCCTGCATTAATAAGCAACAGCTGGTGCTGCAAGTGGTACAGTATTTATATTCACAACACTATAATCAACCAGTGTAGCTCAGCTTTCTTTTACACTTTATTGTCCCTTTAGCAGGTTTTCTTACTACAAGTGGTGGTGAGATTTGTTTTGATTTCATCCGAATCTTTTTTGCTGTCGTACAAGTACAGTCGGGAGTCCCCGTTTTACTGTTGGTGTCCATTTATATTTGACACTCCAGTGGCTAAAGCCCAAGACTACCAGTGCAGTCGCCTTCACGATCTTTCCCGCCATAGACTGGCATGCTGGGGAATTGTGTGGGTATTTTCCATTTCTTACGCTAGGCATCAGCACCGCCATTGCTTGAACTGCTGTGTAGGCAGCCCCTCCACAATTTGTGACGTGCTCTTTTGCATCACAGAAACATGGGAGGGAAACAAGGAGTAGAAGTGCCTACTTTAATTGACTCCTAAACAAACAAAGCATCATTTGCCATCAAACTAAATTCGAAAGAGCTGTCAAACGTGTTTTCTTTGATATAAAGCAAATAGTTGTACAGACATTGCTGTACCTTAAAGTTTTGGTGTAGATTGTGGCGTTTCTTGGTTTTTCTCGTGCTACTGAATTGAATGTATGCCATTTTATTACTTGCAGAGTACATTGTTACATTCAAGCATTATTATCGGACAAACGCACGGGGCGAGTTCATTGCAGCGGCCCTCAGGGGTTCAGGAATCGACAACTGGGAGCGGCTGCCCCGCCTGAATGCAGCGGCTGACTTTCCAAGTGACTTCGAACTAATACGAGTACGTGTGATGAGGCATTTATCACTCCTCTCGCTTTATCTCGTTTTTTTTTTTTTTTTTTTCGGTAGCAATTCTCACCTGTGCACCAGTGAAAAGAAGAATTTTTGTGCGCCCGATTAAATAGGTTTTGTTTTAAAATAAAGATCACTGGACCTCTTAAGCAGGGTAGGTGGCTCCAGGGATTCTGAGAAGTTCACAGATCTACATTGTACCTTAACTCTGCCTGATATTGACCTGTGGGCTAATATAATAGCACAGCTGTGATCTGTCTTGTTATGATGTAAATTAAACAGCTCCTGAAGCACCCTTCGCCGACACGATGTAGCACATATGGGCACGCACAAGACAGTTCCAGGAAACTCCTTTTGCAAGATTTTTGTTAATTCGAGTTGTATTAGCGGAATTATCGCAAGTCAGAAAAGCGCATATTTGTACCCTTCTCTCTCAAATTGTAATCGTGTGGAAGGTAGGGCTGCACTGGCTTAAAACAGTGACAGACCGATCTTGCATATGTCGGTGAACAACTTCCAGTTAACTAGCTCAATGAGGTTCTTATCCTATAACTACTTTTGGTGGGCTGTTTTAGCCTACAAAGCAGGAAGCTGCGGTGGTGGCTTTGCTTTTGGTTTTAAAAGCATTTTGCTACTGAGTCCAGTATGTTGCATGTCCTCTTGATTCCATCTGTAACATTTGCGACAAAGTATCGTTCATTAACATACACACATTTTCACTTGTTTAATGCTGAGAGAGATGCACTGTAGCCAAGCTTGCTGCAACTCTTGGTATAGTGGTACAAGATAATAAACTTTTGCATCCTCTTCGCTGGCTTTGCAGCTGATGATTGCACTGCGAAATTCTTGTGCCTGTAGGAAAATTGACAGTTGAAAATTTATGGAGAACTGGGATCACAAAATGCTTTGCTTCGCACTGTTTAGTGGGAGGTTTAGACCGCTTTCTTAGTGTCAGGTTGCCTCCCCAGGATAGCAACACGCAAATTAGCAGCATGCTTTATGCATGTGTATTTTGACAAGCTGCACCCATTTCTGACGGTGAGGAGTGTGATAAGACAGCTAAAAAAAAAAAAGAGAAGAAAAGGATAAACCTAGACAAAGATGACAGTGCATGAGTGTGTGAGTGTTTAGCTTTACTAGTTCAGCTTTATGTCACCCATTGTGAGCACTGGCTGTTCCAGTCTTTGTTGAAGGAGTACTGACACGAAATTTTCGTGTTACGTGTTTTTGCTGCTATGCATGCCTGCCAGTCCACTAATCGTAGAATGACTCATCCGACGGTCGAGCATAGCGTAAACATTCATTTACGGCGCGTTTATTCGTGTCAGTTTCGGTTTTGACAAAACGAACGCCGAGCGGCCGCAATGACAGGAGGTATCATGTGACGTCACCCTTCTTGCCGTATCGCTGCCGCTCTGGACGCGCGCACGCCCAGACCGGCCGAGGTCTTCACCATCCCCACGCGCCCGAGCAGCATGACGTCAGTCCCAAAACCATGATGTGTACACACACCAGAGCAGCACGCGCCAACCACAGCCAGCGTGTCAGCTTCGTCATGGGAGCCCGACATCGGCAGCTTAGGGCAAGTAGCAGATGATGTCATGTCCGCCCGCTCTGGGCTTTCTTGTGCGGACGAAGATTAAAATTGGATTTTAAATATGTTACGCGCAACGGTTGCTGTTGAAACTTGCTGGGAGATATCTCCTGATAAAAAGGAAGCATTTTACATAGTTATCTCAGCTTTGAAATTTCGTGTCAGTACCCCTTTAATGCCACCAACGGTGGCAACCTTAGTCTATCCTCCTGGCCATGCAGGGCATATCTGGTTAATTAAAAAAATATATTTTCAATGCAATTAGAAAAATGCAGTATTGTGCTAGTGAAAGAAAGCTGTACGGAACATGTTGGTTGAACCATCAACCCAGCATAGTAAAAAATATCTTGGAGTTGCCCCTTCAATCTTTCTTAGTGCTTAAAAATCTGTGTTACTGCTTGTTTGGAGATAAAACAGGCTTCGTTTGCCTAAAACTGAACTAAAGCAGGAATACCGGTTCTGCTGCGCCATTTATTGGTATGCAAAGTGAGACATCTCAAATCACTGGGAATGCAGTGCTGCATTCTAGCAGGAATAGTGAGTACCACCTATGGAAATGGTTCAGGTGCGTTTTTTACATATTTTAAGGCGCGTGTTTATGTTCGTTATCAAAGGTGTGTCTGTGGCCAGTTGTCATCGCTCCGCATTCGCTGTTCGAGATCCCACAAACCATTGGTCAAGTGGTTGGAAGAGGCGATATACCTGTTCCTTCTTGCCATTTCATAATTTTTTGGAGTTATTGCAGCAGAGTGGGGCATTATTTGGAAACTGTGCAAAGTAATTTATCGGTATACAGTCCGTTCCATGGGGCAAGGGGAAAACCTACCCTCGCACTCAACGGTCGCAGTGCACGGGCCACCTTTCCCCCCTCTCTGGAGTGTGCGCGCCGATTACAGTGCACCTAGCGCGATGGCTCCTTTACCTTAACTGTGCTTTGTAGGCATATGCGGGTGGGTTTGCCATTAATTTATGCATTATTTTAATCAAATGTTGCTAATAAATGAGCCAGACCAGCAGCTTGTGACTTGCACACTTCAAAGCACACATGATTTTTGGTAGTTTTGTTCTGCTGAACTCTTTTTGCCCCCTACGTTGGAGTACTGCCAGAAAACCGGTCAAAATGTAATGGTCTCTGTGCCTGGGACAGCAGATTTGTTTGCCACATGTTGACATCACAATGAGGCAGAGAGGAGGAGAGGGGTAAACTCTTTTAAGGCAAGCCTTAAGTGCGGATGTCTGGCTACCTCCCTGGTGGGGGGGGCCTGCACTGGCCACCAGGGCCCTCTCCGCCAGGCTACACTGGAAGGAGAGGTCGGAGCTGGTCAGCCATGCCAGCCACTGCTCGTGGGGAAGATAATAAAAACTTAATCGATTGTTCCCGGCCGAAATGCCATCGGGGTCTCAAAGTCCTGTTTTCGCGGTAGCGGACACAATTTTCACAATCATGCTTCATTCTAGCCCAAGTTCTCGCCGTTTGAATGCCTCTTCGGCCTAGAGGAATAAGGGGCGCCAACAAAGCTAGATAAATCTAATACCTCTTCAGACTGCAGCCACCACTTAGTAGCTGTGCTCGAGAGCTTGTAGCGGTTGGCACCTAACCGCAGGTGAATAGAAAATAACGGTGGTTTATCTGCTTTTATACGTACCTTCTTTCCAAACTTAAATAGGTCATTGAAACTTGCCTGTGCCACGGGTGGTATTAGTTCCATCTCCACCGTTGCTGCGTTCACATTGCAGTATACCCAACTTCAAGTATACCCAACTTCAAGCCTCAGCGTGGGCTGGCCTTTGCAATTTTCACAATGACTACTACTTACCTAGGCTGTCCTCTTCCCCAGCCAATCTGAAGGAGATAGGGGGGGTGCCACATGAAGAGGATTCACCTCCCTTCTTCCCCATTCCCCAACTCGGGCAAAGTAAAGTTGCTCACTCACTCACTCCAGCCAAGAGTTCGGTCTGTTGCCAAAATGTTATGTCTCTGTCGGCAACATCAAACTAAGCAATGCAAAAGCAATCGCTTGTCTGGCTGCCGAACGGCGGACGCTTAATATATCCTTATAAAATGCTCTCTGGGAGCAGCTTTGTATAATGTATTTATGTTGTGCATTAGCTGCATGGCTAAATTGGTCTGCAGAGCTGCTTGGATTCTAGAGAGAGGAAGTTTTGTTTATAGTTGGCGGCAGGGGTGGCTGAGGGTGAAGTGTTGATATATTGATAAGATTTAATGCAAACTAGCATGCCAAATGCTTACTAAGTTCACCCAGAACTACCTGTATTACACCCTAGAGGGATTTGACATTAGCAGTCTGCTGCACTGACATGCGCTTCTGCTTGTTGCCCATGGGTGTCGAGCGTATCATGGTTAGATTGTTTTAACAAACATCCATTCTTGCAGTACCACGATCGAAATCCACATTATACACTATCCCAGGCACACAAACACAAAAAAAAAAAACTTGTGACGAGGTATTGCAAACATATGTTCAACATGGCATCGTTTACCCACCGTGGACCACGCTACCTCGAGGCGAATTTCAGCTCCACCGCAGCCCAAAAAGCCGCCAATTTAAGCCAGATCGCTTAAATTGGTTCTATGCAACAACTTTCCTATTTACAGTGCATTACGGAAGGGAATGTGCAACGTGCTACAACGAAAAATTCGCTGCGACGCAGCTGGTGCCGATACGCCACGGAGCAAACAACACCCAAGCCAGCAAATCAGCCAGCTACCAGAGGGCACTGCATGCAAGATGGCGGCACCCTCACTGGAACAGTCTATATGAGCTTGTTTTTCTTTCTTTAGTGGGTCCCTGTAAAATCCACTAGAAAGAAATTGAGTTCTACCTGTGTCCAATCATTTGCGGTAAAGTATAGAAAAGTTTTATTCAAGATCAGGTAACGTGTGTGTACAGTAAAATCAAAGCTTAGAAACATGCATGATTTACAAAAAGCGCATGGAAGGACATGTTTCTTATCTACCTGCCTTTACTCTCATATCGAGAACATATGGGCTGGCACAGTTATTTCCTTCTGGAGAGAAGGACTGGTGTGGATGAGGAGTGCATAGCTATGTGGCAATAATGCAAGGACTTTGGACTGGGTTTCACCACACATTTGGGATGCTGTACCACAATGCCTGCCTTGTTTTTATCAGGCTCAATTTACCAGCTGTGCATATGAGTGGCAATGTTTCTCTTTGCTTGCAGCTACTCGAGGGGACCATTGAAAAAGGGTTGGCAGCTCTCGAAGACCACCCACTGGTGAAGTATGTTACGCCTCAGAGGAGTGTGACACGGACGCTGAAATTTCTAAATGGTGAGTGACTTGCCACCTGTCAATTCTAGCGAGTAACTACTGTGTGTATGGTCTGGAAGAAAAAAAAAAGGTTACCTATGTTGGGTTGCTGCTGGTATATGTTCCTTCCTGTGTGTGCCTTATTTTCACAATTCTAATGGGCCCTGATTGTAATGCGCAGTTAAGTTTAGGTACGAAAATTCGGAAAAATAATTTGATGCCGATTCTACTGCGCAGATGTAAAAGGCATGACACCACGTACCTGGGTGAAGACATTTTTGACGCACGCAAATGCAGCAGCAGAAATCTCTTGTGCTTGGTCAACTTGCTTATCCAGCTCCTGCTGGCATTAAAACTGGAAAGGGAACATTGAAAGTGCTAGCAATTTCAAGTGCCCTGATCTTATTACTTTAGATGTAACAGGCCATTGGTTCATTCGCTGCTAATTCATGGGTTCTATCTGGAATTCTTCAAGTTCTTGAAAGCATCCTGTGTTCGGGGCCGGTGAAGCCGGGCATGAAAATATGCCACTGCTTTGTTTACATCAATCGTGCACTCGTGTCTGCGGGACGCCCGCTGGCATGATGGTGCTCTGTTCGTAGTGGTACCTCTTCAGAACCATAATGACTGAAACGAGGCACTAACTGCAGCAGCAGAAATATGCGCAACAGCTGGCTAAGGTATGCCCATTGAGGAATGAGTGCACCAAAATGTACTCACGTGATGTTTATGTATTGTTTTGGATTGGATTGAGTTGGATTTTGGGAGGCGTTCGTGTCCATGGCAATGTTGCTGGCTGCTGTGAAGCTGACTTTGGTTTTAAGCCTAATTGTAAGACGCACACAAATTTGCAGGCTACTTTTAGTAAAAAAGGTGTGCGTTAGAATCATGCAAATATGGTATACATGACTCACATCACTGTATGCCATTATAGTTTGTGTCCTGTTAAACTTGTGTCTCCATGTTTAGAATGGTTATTTTTTTGCTCCCTCCTAGCCTCTGATGAAGTGCTGTGCAAAGATATTTCTTGTTGGCACTCTTCACGGTGCTTCTCAACGCGAAACAGCCTGGCCTGGGTACGTTGTTCAATAGTTCCTTTTTCTGACCATCTCAGACTTGAACGGGAACTTTTTTGTGTTGGGCCATCCCGTAAATTTCCTCATGATTTCAAGAATTTTTGTTTTGTAAATAAACTTAAACCCGCCGCGGTGGCTCAGTGGCTAAGGCGTTGCGCTGCTGAGCACAAGGTCGCGGGTTCGATTCCCGGCCGCGGCGGCCGCTTTTCTGATGGAGGCGAAAAGCAAAAACGCCCGTGTGTACGAGATTTCGGCGCACGATAAAGATCCCCAGGTGGTCAAAATTAATCCGGAGCCCTCCACTACGGCGCGCCTCATCGCCTGCGTTGCGTCGGCGCGTTAAACCCCACAATCAATCAATCAATAAATAAACTTAATCAAGAACACACAAAATAGGCTTATTGCTGTGGCTTTTTTTTTTTTTTTTCAATTTCACATGAACAGTATATGCTGTATCCAAATGTGGCCTGTGGTTCATAAAAATGTCATAAAAAACAATCTCCTTGTTGTCAGTGCACATATGAGAAGAGATAAGCTGTTAGAGGTTGACCCTGAATTCAACAAGTTTTTTTGTCAGTAACCAAGCTAACAAAAATTGCAATGAAGCCCACCTATATAATCTGTGTTGTCATTGCTCATTCACAAAAAAATGAGCTCTTAGACTTGAATGCAACAAGTTTTCAGTCCAGCAACTGAATAGTCATTACACAAGTCGGTACACAAGGGCAGGCACAGCCTATCCCTGTGCCCTGTGTACCTCTCCGGTGTGGCGTCTTCCTTAGTGCAGTTAACACCTCTTGAGAATATGCACCAACTTGCCCAACAACAAGTCTTTCTAAACTACAATGGAATAGTCCATGTGCATCTTAGTTGATCCCTGTCGTAGTATAGTATGTCGTCCCAGTTAAAGACTTTTGTGAATTATGTGGTATTCCTCTACTCCTTTCTTTTTTTTTAGTGAGTAATTATACTTCTTACTGTGTGGATTTCTTTCTTTTTACTTTTGCATACAGGACAGTGCCTTTGCACATGAGCCAGAGCGTGCATCGCAGCGCAAGCTTATGCGTGTCATTCCCAGGCAAATCACAAAGGCACTGCAAGCTGACGTGCTCTGGAACTTGGGCATCAGAGGTAGTATGCGGGACTTGGTCATACCCGCACCTCACAAACAAGGAACACATTTTTATCATGTGCACAGTTTAGTGTTGCACATCTAGCCGTAGCAGTCTTCAGTGAGCCGACTCGAAACTCCCGTGTCACGTGTGGACCCAGTATCTGTCCAATAGAGGAACGTGAAGCGAGCTGTAAATAGAGTTAAGGTTTTTGGTTCTGAGTATTTTTAAAATAATTGTTATGCTTTTATTTTTTTTTTCCAGAAAAAAAGTGTCTTGTTTTCGCTGTCCGCCACATTTCGGGATGTCAATTGTCACAGTTCACCGAAAGCTTAGTGAAGCAGTTTTCATTAAGTTGAAAGTATGTTTATGAGACATACATTTCGCCAGAACAAAAGCAAAGCTGAGGATAATGAAATTGGTTTACTTTCAAACTTAAACCACTGAAATGTATCAAATTACTCTGAAGATCAGTGAATACTGCTGTAATGATGTCTGAAGGTGTTATTACAGTGGCTTATAAGGTAATCAAAGTGAGTGTCTGGTGTTTTCATTTCCTTCGAACTTTGAAAGTAACCAAGCTGCTTAGAGAAATAAAGAGATATCATTATTCTAACTACCATATTTATTAATTTATAAGGCGAGGGGGGTTGACGGACCCAAGAGAAAGAAGAAAGTTTGCCTAATGATATAAGGGAAAAGGACCAGTTAGAAAATTTATTTCAATTGCCACCTTGTAAAAAGCACAGAGGCCAACTGTATGTGTGTATTGGTCTTCGCAACAGTCCAGCAATCACTAGCTATGATCTCGCGATGCATCAATTCTTTCCCTGCTGCTGTCACGCTCACCGTTTCTCTACAATTACATTTTGATGCAAGACAGTGGCGTGCCTTTCACACTGCCTTTCCCTTCACTGAGGCGAGTATCAAAGCTTTTACCTCGAATATAAGGCGGGGGCAAACTTGGAGGTCACGGTTTTTGGAAAAGAAAAACCTCGCCTTATATTCGAATAAATATGGTACCATACTTATTGCAGTAAGAGCTCGATTATCTCGTGTTCTACACGAGAAACTGTTCACTCATTTCTATTAACTGTAGAGGCTAACAGTTGTGTACTATGTGGAAATTCTTGTTTCAGGCCTACCATCACGACCGTAAGGTTTAAATACTTTGTAATGCTTAAACGCTTGTTTCTCCAAACTGGAACTAATTGTTGTGTAATTTTTTTGCCTCTTGTTTCTCCATAAGGTGCCAAGGTAAAGGTTGCAGTGTTTGACACTGGGCTTCCAAAAAACCATCCTCATTTTAAGAAGGTCAAGGAGCGCACCAATTGGACAAATGAAAAGATGCTTGATGATGGTATGTTGGACTTAGCATGCTGTGTGCATCACCAGTGCTGAAAGAAAGAAAAAAACATGTGCATTCTCTCATTGTATAGTGGACTGACAAAGGTGTCTTATTTACTGTGGCTGCAGGTTTAGGTCATGGTACTTTTGTTGCTGGCGTCATTGCGAGCAGCCGAGACTGCTTGGGCTTTGCTCCAGAGTCTGAGCTTCACGTGTATCGAGTGTTCAATAAGGATCAGGTGGGTGTGCTTCATGTTCCTTCTAGAACAGAGATTTTTAAAGGAGTTGTGATTTCCTTGTTCACCTGCTATGACAGTCAAGCGTTGTTATTATTAGTCTTTTTTTTTTGTTAGTACTTGGAGCTGCAATATCAAAAGGCATTTTGTCCCGAGGCTTCAGTGCTTATATATTTTTACATAGTTTTATGAAATAGATAAACATAACCACATGCTCAGTTTAAGCTTTACGCCCCTTATTATTGTCATCATCATTTTACATGCACAGTCTTGTTTGTGTAGTATTATGCAATTTCAACCTTTGTATTGTGGTATTAATTCGTGCCCTCTGATGTACATTCTTGTTTGTTCAACCCATAGTTATCGTACACGTCTTGGTTCCTGGATGCATTCAACTATGCCATCCTGAAGAAGATCAATGTGCTTAATTTAAGTATCGGTGGGCCGGACTTCATGGACCACCCATTTGTGGACAAGGTGACAATTTTACTGCCGTCTCATTTTCTTTGTTGCTTTCATGTGAATGATGTTTAATGTTCCTTACGTTTAGCTTGCTGTTGTAAAATGCAGTGCAAGCACTGCTTATTTAAATTAGTTAAATAATGTCGCTGCATAGTACTTTCCAGCTTTCATTTCTTGCTCTGTTAAAATAAACCAGTCTCCACTGCAGTGCATATGGTAGCCAATTATAGCAATTCTTAAAAAGCCGAGGCAACACCATTGTCATAAACTACAATGGTTGTAGCTGGGTTCTGTAGAAAAAAAATTTCTCCCACCTCCCCTCGCGGGAACCCCTGTGTAGATGCGACGCATAGGGGGTTCCGTTGTTGCTTCCGTTAGGTTGAACCCGCCGCGGTGGCTCAGTGGCTAAGGCGTTGCGCTGCTGAGCACGAGGTCGCGAGTTCGATTCCCGGCCGCAGCGGCCGCTTTTCTGATGGAGGCGAAAAGCAAAAACGCCTGTGTGTTCGAGATTTCGGCGCACGTTAAAGATCCCCAGGTGGTCAAAATCAATCCGGAGCCCTCCACTACGGCGCGCCTCATCGCCTGCGTTGCGTCGGCGCGTTAAACCCCCACAATCAATCAATCAATCCGTTAGGTTGATTCTCCCATCGCGTGACGTGAACCCCCTGCCGCGGCTATTACGCAACACAATCCAATCCAAGCCAATCCAATCCAATCGAATCCAATCCAATGCCCCTCGCGAGAGAGTGTTCGCTATCGGAGAGGAGAGGGGGTGAGCGGCGGAGAGCGCAGCTCGCGCGGCGCGGAGAATGGGGGAGGTGTGTGGACGGACAACAACAACGCCGTATGGAGGGACAAGGCGAGTGAATGAGATGCAGTCGCATCTAAAACTCACTTTCATTTCAACGGAAAAACCGGGCCATCTCCACTACGTGAAACCTGGGGAGGGGTGAAGCATGCAGTGTATAAGTGTATTCAAAGGTCGGAAGTCCCTCTCTTGCCACATGGCGCACGGTGATATACGTGACATCCCAATTACGAAGATGGAAGAAAAGTGAAATTTGAAACGGAGAACTGCAATTTTTAAAGTTAAAGCGAGTCGAAGCGAAATAAAAGCAAGCAAGCAAGAACGAACGAAAAACAAGTGTACCGGTGTATTCTTTTAGTACGCATTTTTGCCCATGAAGACGAAACGTTCTGGTGCGAGGCATTGGAAAAAAACGAGTGTTCCGATGTGTTTTTTAAGTAGGCATTACGTTCGAGCGTGGGGCATTGGAAAACGAGTGTCCCGGTGTTTTAGTACAGGGACCACACGAGAATACGACGACGAACAACGACGACATTAGACACCGACAGCCCGAGCCTCTAAGGTGCTTTGTCCCTAAAACTGCCGCGTTTCAAGCCATTTATCAATGGAGCAGATAATGACAGGGGTTTCACTGTGTCGTGGTGAAAGATTGGTTGTGTGTAAGTTTTGTTTGCTTTGCTCCTGGTAAACTTTTTGACAACCACTACATCATTAGTGAACCCAGGATTTTTTGTCTAAAAGGGGGGGTTTTTTGGCAGCAAATATAAAATATATAAAGAAAAATATAAATGAATAGGTATAAATATAAATGTAAATAGATAATATAAATAAAAGAAATATAAAGAATAAAAATATATAAGTAGGATAAAATAAAAGTTGTCGAGTTTTTCTTATTTTTCGCACAAGAAAATTAAGTGTCAAAGCAGCCGCCATAACATAAAAGATTTTAGTTACCGCTTAGACTGAGTAGATGAGATTTGTAGATGCGTGAGTACCTCTAGTAGCAGAACATTAAGGAAAGGCGCACAATTTTTTAAACAAATTTTTGTTGAAATTTGGAAGATATAATTTTGCAACTTCTTATTTACAGCATCATATCTTGCAAACTATTCTCCTTCATTTTATTTCATTTCATTGCAAAGTTCTTCTAAATTTTATTTATTTTGGAAATATTTAAACTAGCTGAAATCAATGTTTTAATATACATACAGGGGTGAGACAGCTGCGCATATTGCGCAGATTTGATACAAATTTGTTTTCCTGCGCCAGGCTGCTCCAAAAGCTTGAAAATTGCAAAAATTGCGCCAAGCTGCTCCAAAACAGTCTGAGAGCCAAGGAATTTAATGCTCCCGTCAGTTTTAGTGGGGAAAAGTGCTTACTGACAGCATAATTTTCCAACACCGCCAAGGTGATGCTATTTGTAAAGGTTTAATTGATTGATCATTCCATAAAAAACCCACATAAAATTGTCCCCGAGATAGTTTTTTCGAAAGTCACAATGTCGGGTTCCACATGTTATATTCCGTGCGTTTTTAAAATTTTCTCATCGAAAGCCACCGCAAAGTCCTGTAGAAAAAATACTTTTGTGTACTGAGGCATCAAACCGCTTGTGCAAGTTGATGAAAAAAAAACGGGAATTTTTGGAGCGCCGTATCTCCGGAACGACATTACTGGGCGCCGCCATCTTGGTGTGAAGATGTGGAAACATGGCCGACGGGCAAAGCAGGTCCTTGCGGTTCAGGCAGAGCGCTCTTCGTTGATTTCTACCTTGGTTTTACTTATGGGGGTGGCTGGGTTCACATTTAGTCGTTTGATCTGTTGCGAGAAGTTGTGCGGCTCAAAAGACGGGAGTTAATCGAAAACAACATGGCGCCCGCTAATTCGCCGTGTTTCGGCCTTGAGTGTGAGGCCAGTGCGTGCTTGAAGTGAAATTTCGGACTCATTGCGGTGTTATAAAACTCTGAGTTATTGCTGCCTTTCACAGCGAACACGCGAGCGATGGGAATGGGACGATTGACGCTGCAGATTGGGCGGCCCGATAGCGGGACGGGCTATTATTGCACGCTAGTAATAATGGTTCATCTATCTGAAGTGAAATTTAATGCCAAAAGGGAGCTGGCTAAACATACCAACGTTACTCAGATTATGATCGTAGTGAATGTGCACCTTGAGATTGAAATGGGAGGGCTGGTGGGGTGCGACGACTGTGAGCTCGCTTTGCGCAACTTTTGCTGTGGCTCTACAGTTGTGCGTAAAGACGAGTCTGGAATTACAAAAATAACAATTTCGGCATTCACATGATAATAAAAATGGCTTACTATTGCTTAGTTTGTCAATTCGATATTTTCAATGGAACTCCACGCTATCTATGCATAGAGCCTAAGAATTTAAAAAAATGGATATAATAGTATAGTAAAAAGGTAGTTCAGTTCGCACCTTGTGATACTCTGGTAGAAAAAAACTTGAAAGGCTGTTTCAGTGTTATGTAAATTCAAAACCGACTAAAAAGTGCACTTTTCGCCCGTGAGTTGCCAAATATTTAATTTTTTAGGCTCCTAAGGGGACATAATAAATATCGTTTTTCTGCTCCAAATCAAGGTTCTTCTGCTCCAAAATCGAGATTTCGCTGCTCCAAAAACTGCTCCCAAATCAGATTCAGTTGTCTCACCCCTGTACATAGTAAAATGCATTTATTTGCATTTTTCAGTTGTGACTTTCGCAGAAACTGAACCATTCAAGCCCACTAACAACCTCTTAATGCACAAAATAATTTAGAGTATCATATTTGGCTTAGCAGTACTTGCTCTAATAGCCAATTAATTTGTTAGCTATTATGTTTCATGATTGCAAGGCTGTCGAGTGAATTTTTCCAAGTTTTTGCAGGTTTTGCATTTTTGGTGTTTATTTCATTTTCTAAATTGAAGTTCTGGCTTGAAATTTTCCCTTACACTGTTTACTAGGTTACAGCTTTATCATCTGATAGCAAAATTTTTTCTTCCAAATGGCTGAGTGTCTAACGGGAGCTTGTTTTTGTACTTCATTGTTTTTCCTCACTCACCGCAGCAAACATTGAGTTAAAGCTTTCACTTAATACAGTGGCCAACAAATTCATATTCTGCTGCCTTACGGCTTGGTGGCCACTTGTTACAAGTTAATGCAGAGTTACTGAAAGTAGGTTTTGCTCATCATGCATCGCAGGTCTGGGAGCTCACTGCCAACAATGTCATCATGATTTCTGCGATAGGCAATGATGGCCCATTGTATGGGTAAGACTTTCACATATAAGCTTGCTGCATCACATTGTAACTTTGCTTCTTCTTTCATCAATCATCAGCCAGCATAGCTAGGACTGCATGCTATCAGAATTTAAGGATTGTCCAGCATTCCAAGAAAAAAAAAATGTTGTAGCCATTTTGGTGGAATAGTGTGTCCCTTCTACTATGTCATTATTTATTTGCTCACCATGGGGATTTGGAGGCTAAGGGGCTGCTGTGTGTAGTAAGGAAGCTGCCTTAAATTGTAACCCTTCTTGTCAATGTTAAACAAGGAGCATTCAAAGGGGATTTTGTAGGCATAATCTTGTAGTAATGATAACTCGGAGCAGTAGGTGTGGCAGGCTGTCAAGATACAGCCCTAAATGGAAATACTCAAGGGGTCTTGTTTAAACTGCTCTTCACACTCGTCACAGTTTTGTCACTCTCCTCGCCAACTTCTCACTTCACTCCCTGCCATATTTTTCACCAAGTCCTTCAATTTACTGCTTGTCTCTCTCCTTATGGAACCCTTTCCCACAAGGGCTTTTAAGTACTGGTGTGCGAATATCAATTTTTTAATTTCGAAGCGAATACGAATAATGAAAACAAAGTTCGAATCGAATCGAATATTTTTCGAATATTTTTCGAATACGAATACTTATTGTTTTTTGTAAAATTAAAGTTTTCACCATCTAGAAACACAAAAACTGCACAACAAAACCCATAAAGTAAAATTAGGAATTGCACAGTACCATTGCACTCAACAGGTTAAGGTCTGCACTCACTTAAATGTTATCATGAAGAAAGGTTAACTGCTCAACATGTTCCGGGAGCAGTGAGCTCCGGCTCGTCATAACTCTACCAGATACCGAAAACAGCCACTCACTGGAGACACTAGTGGCCGGCATCCGTACACATTACCGCGCGCTGATACAGTAAAATCTCGATGATACTAATCTTGCTGGACCGCGAAAAATATTCGTATCATCCGAAATTCGTATGAACCAACACAGACCAAAAAAGTGAGCGCTGAAAAAAGTTTTCGTTTATTTCTTTTCTTGCTTTCGCGTCAGGAAATTCTTGATTTTTTCTGCTTTTTTTAACCCCCATGTCGCAAAGCAGTCCTTTCTGGAGCACGGAAAGCTTCGCGCTCATCTCCTCACTCGCGATGCCCAAGTGGCCCAAGCTCGCTACACGCCGCAACAGTCAAGCGTGAACCGCATGGTGCGTTTTTGCACGCGATATCGCTCACCTCGGCTTTGCGCACGCTGTATTTTCACGCCCGCATCGACGATTTTGCGCCCGCGCCTACCTCGGTCAGAAAATGACGCACGACGCGCGCGGCAGAATGGAGGAGCCTGACGACTTGCGAAGCGATCGAGACAGCCGGCTTGGCTCCGCCGGAGATGGTTAGGCTTAGCACCCCCACAAATATTTCATGGGCGCTTTCACTAGCGGTGGGGATGATGTTTTATATAGTACCGTTTTCGCATGCATTATCAGCTCCTTTACCGCACAAGCAACTTCGTGTCTCCCTTGAGCCTTATTTTAAAGAGTGGTTACAAGCGGGCGCTCCAGTTCCCGCGCCACCTCACGGCGGGAGCCGATGCCATGTTGCCGCCGCCGGCCGCGCCGCGCGCAGCGTGCGGGTGGTTTTGCCGGTTTCGCGGCGGTGTCAGCGCGCGTGGGGCGTGCGCGGCGCGTTTTCGCGAGCAGAAAACAACAGCCCGGCCATTTCTGGAGAAAGAGTGACAAACAGGGGAGAGAGAGCCATCACTTGCTCGATCGGCAGTCGGGTGGCCTCGCCTGCTCGTTCGTACCCGCCGGGCCGCGCAGGTCCGTTCGTACAGCCGAAATTTTTCACATTGCAAACAGTGCAATTTCGCCGAAACTTTTCGGAAATTCGTATCACCCAGAATCGTATAATCGAGATTCCACTGTAACCACGAATAAACACCGATACAGTCTGCGAAAGCACGTATCGTTTGCCGTGTATATGCTTCGCGACTTTGCTGTTGAGACACGTCCTGAAAATTTTATTTTTTAGTTTTGGATGGTTCGAATTTTTCGAACAATAAAAGTGCCATTCGAATCGAATCGAATACCGAAAAATTCGAATCGAATATTCGAAGTTTCGAATATTCGCACACCCTTACTTTTAAGATTACCTTGGGGTAGCGGTGCAAGAAAGGGGCAAGGGAGACTGGGGCCATGGCTGCTCGAAAAGGGAATGAACGATTTAATCGCACGGTAATCTCTTCACGATGATAATGGTGATGATTGGCGCTTACCCAGTGAGCGATCTAACACTTTGCACCGCCAAAGAGCTTGTTCACAAAGAGCTTGTTTAGAGCAAAATCTTTTCTACACTACATTTTTCAAGATCGCTCATTGTGTTGCAAGTGACCTTCCGCCGCTGCGGTACCACCTGACTAGGCGAGGGTGAAACGGCTGGTTCGCCTGCGCTTGACCACTCAGAGCCGGCTTGACCGTCTGTGCATGCATTTTAATGCAAGCGAGCCATGGGACTAGGCGAGGGTTTAATATCTGCTTCTCCTCTGCTTGGTCCCTTAGTCTCGCCATCTCTGGCGTGCCGGCTGGACTGTCTGTGCATGCCCTTCAGTGCAAGCGAAAGGCTGAATAAAATTATCCAGTAGATATAGCTAGATGTCAGGCTGCAAAACCTCAAGCAAGGCCAACTTTCATGAAACACTGTGCGCATAGTCTTTGCTTTTGCTCATAATTACTAACTATAGAAGTGTTGGACGTGAGCCATTTTTTTTTTACTTGTTTTCGTGTGCTGCTGAGGCCAACATATGTATAAGCTTTAATACTGTAATAAAATAAGATATACTAATCCATTGCTTACTCTGCTCCTGCAGGACGCTCAACAACCCGGCTGACCAGATGGATGTCATAGGTGTTGGCGGAATCAACTTTGAGGACCAGATTGCTCGTTTTTCGTCTCGAGGCATGACGACGTGGGTAAGAAATTTATTATTGAAAATGTTAACTAAGTAAAGGCCCTGTTTGAGGGCTGTGCTGCTCTCCACACTACACAAAGGTAGACTCCATTGAACACCTTAAATGCATTTTGTGCGTTCGCAAGCAAGAGTTGTGATAACACGAACTGCTGTCCTACTTTGCGGCTTTATCAGGATGCCACGACAAGTTTGATTTACTCACTGGCATTCATGCCCCGAGACGGAGTCTCCACAAGTTTGCTTAATTGTTTGGAGCCATTGATTTGGTTTTCTCATCAGGGGAAGCTTGCCTCGTTCCTGGTCGGGCAGCTGGAGGCTGGTTATCAGATTATTCACATTACCGTATCAGGTGCAAGGCCCACAGAGCAAGTTCTCTGTGCTGCTCTTCTGGTGGTGTTGGTGAGAAAGGTCTTCTTTCGTGAGGGGGATGTCAGTGTCAGAAGCAGAAAAGGAAGGCCACCCACTGGTACCATCTGCATGTATCACACTCTTGGGATGGGTGAGCCATGCGTGGCAACTTGGTAGCTGTGGCACATGGCTGATAACCGTATTTACTCGCGTAACGAACCCACTTTTTTTTCCAGAAAATTCGGCATGAATTTGGAGGTAGGGTTTATGCGGGAAAAAATTTCAACAGATTTTTAAAAGTTGAAATTTCATACAATAAAGCTGCTGAGAGAAGCGCTATTAGAGCCTTACCATTTTTGTAAAAACATGTAGGTAATTATGTAATCAAATTTCTTTTTTATTTTCAACATGCTAGTGGCCCCCCTACTCACCATGGAGCTGTCCTCAGTCTCCTCACTCAAGTCGCTTGTGGCTTTGGGGCCACGAAACACACGGTGATCCCTGTTCATCGCCCAAAAACGTCTCGCACGCACTGGGCCAACACTGAAGTGCTGCCCAGCCACGCGGTTTCCATGTGCATCAACGTGTGCTCCACCACCTTTAGTTTAAAACCGGCTATGTAGCTCAAGTACTTGCCCATCGTACGGCGTGCTCCAGGAGCACAAAAAAAAGGTTGGAACACAGCTGAACAACAAACCAACGGAGCGTAATGGTGACATTGCGGAACAGTAAGATCAGAGGAGTGCAGAGTACGTTTAGTGCTTTGTTCGCACACCGCCAGAACCAGCTGGTAGAGCAAAGAGCAGGGAAGGAGTGTGGAGTACCGTATTTACACAATTGTAGGTCGACCCTTTTTTTCAAATTTGACAATTCAATGTTGGGGGGTCGACTTAGAATCGAAATCGAACCGTCTACCGTTAGTAACGGAAAGAGAAACGAGAAATCGGAGGTGCTGTGAGGTGGGGACAGCTTTGCACCCTCGTTTCCATAGTTATGGTCTAAAGTGTGAACCGCATGAGGCGTTTTCTGCTCGCGAAAACGCGCCGCGCACGACACAGCCGCGCTGACGCTGCTGCGAATACCACCCGCGTGCTGTGCGCTACACGATCGGGGACGGCAACATGGCGGCGTCACCAGCCGCAAAGAGGTGCGCGTAGCTAACCGCTCTTTAAGATATCACTGAAGGCACAATAGAAGACGGTTGTGCAGGAAAGGAGCTTATAATGTGTTTAAAAACGACACTATAAAGCATCATTTGCGCCGCTAGGGAAAGTGCCAATCAAATATCCGCCACCGTGGTGCCGAAACATCTCCGGCGGCGCCAGCCGGCTGTCCGGAGCGCTTTCAAAGTGCCGCAAGTCGTCAGGCTTCTCCCACTGCCGTGCTTGTCACGCGTCATACCAAGGTAGAACCAGTAGAACTGCCGCGTGCGTGGAATTGTTGACTCAAGCGTGAAAAAATCTCCCGCGCAACGCCGACGCGCACGAATCGCATGCAAAAACGCGTAAAGAAGCGTTTTATTCGTCTCTAAAGTATTAGCGAATCCATTGATTCAATGCATGGCACTAATGTAGCCACAAATATAGTACATTGTTCAGTACACTTCCGAACGCGATGGTGGGAGGTTAGTCGCTCAAAAGTAAATCGCGCGCGGCCGCTTCCGTCAGCCGCCATGTTGTTTGTTTTGGTATCGCGCGGCAGTGGCCGCTGCCGGTTGCTTCGATGGTTGTCATCTCGCAGCGAATGTGTTCTTCCCGCTCAACCCACAGCGCATGGTTATTCCGGGTGCTTATACAAAAGCTTTTCTTTTTTAACATCTACCGCGCATGCCGCAAGCGCACGGCTCCTGTGGGAGCATGAGCCGCCGTGTGGGACGGAAGAGCTCTTTGTTATACAATTTTCTAGGCGGCGTTCGCTTTTTTTTTTTTTTTTTTTTTTTTTTTTTGAGGGGTGCAATTTTGGGGGGTCGACCTACATTCGAGTCGACTTACAATCGTGTAAATACGGTACGTTTTGTGCTTTGTTCTCACGCCGCAAGGTTTTCATGGCGCTAGAAGGTCCGTTTTGTGTTCAGCAGATGGCGCTACGCAAGCGCGCAGTTTTTAAATTGTGAGCCACGGCATTCGCGCTCACGTCTCTGGCTACCGTTGAGATTTCTTTTAAAGCAAAGCTTTTTACCTCTACCCCCCAAGGGTTCTTTCGCGACCGTTGGTGTCACCAGAAAACTCCAGCGAACATATAAAAGAATTTACTGGCACCGCCGGGAATCGAACCTGGAACTAATAGACTAACAAAGCGAGAGCCCGTTGTCTTACCGATTTAGCTACGAGCCCACGCGAAGTCTGGGAAGACAGGTGTTGTACTCACCAAGCACATCTACGGGTTTACCCCCTGCGTTCTCGCTGAATGCCACGTGAAAGCGTCACGCGACCACTCACGCCCGTCTAGCGGCCCTGTGCGCACCTTGCTCATGTGCTAAGAGTTACAAAAATAAAACGAAGCTCACACCAATGCATGGCATCTCACTTGTAGTACGGCAATGTGCTAAAGCCTGTGGCCTCCAGTGTTCACGTAAAAAATCACCGCTCCTTGTCGTCCGCCCTTACGCCAAATCAAGGAATACATTCAAATACTCCTTGATGGCCAGGCCATCACTCCGAGCCCCAGCATCAAGATGCTGGGCCTACATCTCTAGGCTAACACCAAGAGTGACGTCTCCTTGCAGCGACTTTAAAACATTATTGATCAAATCAGACACATGATCAGGCGAGTTGCCACCAAGAAGCGAGGCCTAAAGGAATCCGCTACGTTTCGATTAATTGAAGCTTTTGTCTTCTCGAGAGCCACTTACGTCAACCCCCTGAGGGGTTGACGTAAGTGGCGTCTTCTTCTCGACGTCTTGACGTCTTCTTCTCGACAAGGAGGACATAGAGGTTCTTTATATAAAGATTAGAAAGGCAGTCGAGCAGGCCATTGGTCTTCTCATGAGTGTGTCCACACAGAGGCTGCTTAGTACGGGGCTCCACAACACGGTGGAAGACCTGATATAAGGCCATCTTTCTAACGAGAAGGTCCGAATCACTACTGGAGGGGTAACCGCATGCTTCACCAGATTGGCTGGGCAGCCCAGAACGTCACTCCACTTGACGTACTCCCACACTCTTGGCGACTAAAACTAAAGATTCTCCCTTTGCTTAGAAATATGAACCCCTCACATGATGAGGGTCACCGAAAAGCACGGGCTCAAGCGCTCAACACCACCCTCGGTGGGGATCATGCAGTTATCTACACAGACGCCTCCAAACATCGAGGGCAGCAATACGCCATCATCGTGGCTGCCTCCAGAACCAACCTCCTTGCGTGTACCTCGCTTAGAACCCAAGACATGACGGCAGCAGAAGAGGCAGCCATCACCTTGGCTCTCGCTCAACCACAGGTTCGGAGGGTAGTCATCGATTCCCAGCAAGCCTACTGGAATTACCAGTAGGTTTGGGTGTCCTGACCTGCACTGCGTGTGCTAAAAAACCACTCCCCAAACGGTTCCATTCAGCTCATCTGGACTCCCCTCATGCTTGAATGGAGGGCAACAAATACGCCCACCCAACAAGCCTGCGCGTTTACCTCCCGTGCTATGCAGCTGCACGAGGACAGTCACCCGCTTGTCACGTTCAGGGGGATAACCCAGCATTATCGCCTTCTGAGACAGACCGTACCTTCGCCTTACCCTGACCTTTCCAGAGAACAACAAAGTACTCTACGGCTGATACAATCCGGGCTCCTTCCCACAGCCTACGCGTCTTCACTTAATGTATCCGAATCGCTACGACGCTGAATGTAAATTTTGCTCAGAAGTAGGAACACTCCGCCCCATAATCGGGGTGTGCACCCTCCTCTCTTTCCGTCAACTACCCAACAAGACCAATGGGAGATGCTGCTGTCCAGGCCCTCTCTACCTACCCAGCTTCAGCGGGTGGACAGCACACAGGCCGCTCGGACTGCATACGGGCCCCACAGCAGAAGGAATCACTCCCTAGTGCTGTACTCTGGGCCGTTCAGAAATCTGAACAGAAGTATTTCTTCCACCTCCTCCTTCTCTGCCGCAAATCTCGTCGCCTCCGTCAACGGCGCAGAGACGGAGAAGACAGATTGCTTAACACCGGGTTGGAGCTTACTTTAATTTTATAAAAAAAATTTCCACTCTTGTTCTGCACCAATACAACTCAACCAAACGCCGCTCATGCTTCATACATTGATTTAACCTTAGCAACAATATCTCTTTGAAGTAATAAATAGTGTGGTTAAGTGCATTTGACTTCTCTCTGGTTTTGCTATTTGTAGAGCGATGTGAGTGAATGTATGTGACGTCGCATGGGCAATTGTTATGGGTGCCGTTTACAGCTTTGCTTTCCAACCACATTCACGGGGTGGATTGGCGCGATTTTTTTTGCTGGATTGTGTTTTTAGCATTTCTGTGTGTACTGTAGCGTGATATCAAGTTGCTGTGATCGTTTACGGCATCAGCAACCATGCTGAGATAAAAGCATATTCTCGCTGCATTTTCTATTCAAAGTGACAAAAAGTAAATTCTCACGAAAAAAAGTAGGGGGAGGGTTCATTACGTGAGTGGGTTCATTATGCGAGTAAATACGGTGTTTTGTTCCTGGCAAGTTGAAATAGCATTGCCTGCCACACAAGCTCCGGGGAAAAGGACCACTGATCGCCTCTGCCTAACAGTGTAAACGCACATTGTGCCAGCTTCAATTTTTAAGCAAGCAAATTGCTAAGAAAAGGCAATGCACCTGCCGCTAATGACCTCCCATTAGGAAATGCCACCAGGTATTCAACTGCAGTAAATTGAAGATGTAGCGTCCCTTTCGTAGCAAGGCATAGCTTTTACATAAAAGCACATGCATTACTTTTCTGTGTGACTCTTTGCATCACTTACAATAATGTCTAAGCTAAATGCTCTTTGAGGGTATGATGTTGCGAAACTGCCTGAATATACCACATCATCGCTCCCTTGGATGTATCATCCATATGCGTCAGTGCTAGCCAAAGGGCACTACATGGTTATATACAGCAAGCTGGGGAAGGTAAAATGGCATTCCCTACGGGCTGGAAGCCAGACTTCTAAGTGGGGAAGTAATAAGGTGAATTTGAAAAACAATGTGGTTGTTGGAGATTTTGAGGCTGCCTTTCTAGAGATTGTCTCTGTTATAACTGCAGTTTTGGCTTTTCATTTCAAACCGAAAGCAAACAACCAAAGCATGCTTTAGCAAAGCCATTTTTTCAGAATTCAGCTAAAACCAAGGCAGCTATGGGACATGAAGGCAAAATTCAAGTTTGGTTCATTCAAAAGATTGCCTTACTGGAATAACCCTCATACTACATTTGATGCTAACATCACTCAAATAAGCTAGGTAAATTATGAGGACATCAAAGAACAGGCAGGTGACTACTTTCCCTCACTAGAATTATGATGCAATACTTGTGCAACTTGCTGAGGCCTACAAAATCAAGCGCAACTTAAGCTGGGATTATAAGCTATAAGCTTGCGAAATGAGCTATTTGCACTTTAAGTGCAATGACTTCGTTTTTTATTCTTTGACCCCCAGAGTATTTGCCTGTTGCACGCAAAAAAGGACTTGTGCCTTTGCCAACCACGGATGCTGCCTTCATTTACTCGGAACTTCTGCTTGGAAGCATAGTTGCTAATGCGGTCAGCAGCTAATATAGTAGCTTTTTCTTCCTTTTTTAGGCAGCTGAGTATTGCTCTTGCAGCAGCGACATTGGCATGATGTAGATGTCTCATGGTGCTCGATCATATGGTTTCGGCAGCACCAATGGCGAAGAGTCACAATATGGAAAACATGCCATCGATAGGCAGCACAACCTCTGCTCTAAAAAGCCTGATGGTGACGGCAGCTTGGCTGCACTGAAGCCAAAACTGTGTGGACCCGCATTAAGTGTGTTAGATTTCAGTAGAAGTTGCGAAGACTGGCAATATTATGAGGCACGAGTCTGGAAAGAAAAAAAAAAACTTGGGTTTTTGCATGGGTTTTTGCAGTAATTTAGCAGGAGCACTAAATAAGTGCCACCATGTAGGCAACTAGTCAGAGATTTTGGTAGCATGAAGCTCTGTTTGAAAAATACCTCTAATTGTCCTGTTTACTTTGCAGGAACTTCCAGGTGGCTATGGGCGTCTCAAGCCAGATATTGTTACATATGGTTCTTCCGTCCGAGGTTCAGCTGTTTCGTGAGTATTTTAATTGTGTGCATTGCTGGAAGGAAGTACACCGAGGGCTACATGCCTAAGACTAGACAACTGTTATGTTTTAATGTTAATTGAATTGCAGGAAGAGGGTTTACAACAAAGTCGTACGCATGGCAGTCATTGAATCCAGTTACAGTTGAACTCACTTGTAGTGGCTGCAGGTATAATGAATGCTTGGTTATAATGAGCGATGCAGCGTCACCATCACAGTATGGACTAAGCAATGGCATTATGTTTCGCCAGCCCAACCAGCCCAAGTTTCGACTCTGCTTATGTTTCGGACATAACAAAGGTGCTTGTGGGTGAAGCTTGGGTACAGCGAGTTACTGACCGTTGCCCGACCGTGGCAGGCACTTGCGGTTGTCACTTCGATCGACTTTCCACGCGCGCGAAGCGTCAAATGTACCTCATGGGGCCAACTTGTCGTCGTCTTAATAGAACTGATAGTAGTCAGCAAAAAACAAAAAACAAACAAGGGTGAGTGAAAAATGCTAACAAGAGTATGCTGCCATCGTCGTGAATTCCATGTAAATTTGAAACACACGGCGTGAAGCCAAAGAGTGTCATGTTTCACTGCAGTATTATTAGTCGCGCTTTTCAGACTTCGCTTCACTATTTTGCAAGTCGGCAAGGAAAGTGTGCTGTTACACATTACTGTTCAAGCAAAGCGTCAACGCACATTTGGAGCTTTAACCATGTCGAGCTGCACACTCGGTTCTTCTGTATCGAAAAGAAGAGCAGTCGATATGGCAACAAAGTTAGCGATTCTTAGCGAGCGAGAAGGAGAGAAAAACTGCGACTTTGTTCCAGTGGTGGTTTTGGTCCGGGATAGATTGCGACACATGATGCGCAAGCATTGTGAGCTGTGCCCAGATCGTGTACATTTGGAGGTGGGTTCTGACTACTTGTGCCAGTGGTGGCACTTTCAAAGTGTTCGTGCTTTCAAAGCTGATATTTGACAGTCAATTTCAGTAGTGGTGCGGAATTTTCACCTACATGAGGATCTATTTTCCAGCTTGTATAACTTTGTTTGGCACAGGAGTTTCGTTCTGGTGGGCGAGAAGTAAACTTACTTGTGTAGCTGCACTGTTGCAGCCAAGCACTGTGTTATCACCCCTGGCTGCACCGCGTGCCATGCGGGGGATGCCCGCGGCCACAGGAATGCACCCACCGTATGCACGTTTCATTTTTCCACGCAGAAAACCTCTATTACACTTATGAACTGTGGATATAATGAAAAAATTCAGCATTAGAATCAAGTTCATTATAATTGGGCTCTACTGTACTCATTGGCTGCTTGCAGCATCCATTCTGCAATAATAGAGTGGTGATATGCAACAAGAATCCTCTGTTGATGCATTACGTGAACAAGCAAAAAAAAAAAGCACACTAGGATGGCAGAGATGGTGGGGCCCTAGGATAATGTAGCAACGAGTAATCATGGTCTTCTTTGCAGCAAAGTCTGTCCGTAGGATGAGTTGTCGTTGAGTGCAATAAAGTAGGCGCATGCAATGGCGGTGAGGAAGTGGGTGACTTAATTGGGGACCGCCATGTGGCTAGTTGCTGTTTCTCCTGCTGTTTGCTTGGGGGTATGTGCAGCACTCTGAGCTTATAATACTTGGTGTAGGTCTCCACCACAGCCTTGGTGAAATAGTGCTTATGACGGGCAAATTGTGGTGTCCCTTTTATTTCTTCATAATGAGGTTTAACTGTACAGGGACTGAACAAGAAGAGGCTGTGCCGAGGATTGTTGAGGAATTCTGGGACAAGGCAAGAGTTTAAATACTGAAATGTGCGCAAAAAGCATATTCTCGGTACAGCAAAGGATTTTGCAGCTTTAACAAACTTTGCTCTTTAAAAAGGACAGAGAGACGTTTACATAGAATAAAAAAATTAGATGTAGCTATCACAGCATGCAGTTGTGCTTACTTACACAGCTTACGAAGTTTTTTACAGAAATTTGTTGTGATTTGAAAGTGCCTCGTGGTGAATTTGGCAACTGCGTCGTTATTTAAACATCGCACATACAAATCCTCTTTACTAGATTGCTTTCCCTTTTTTGCACCCTAATACAGTCACAGCTGCTGAGTCTAGCTCTTTCAATTCGTCCTCAGTGGAAGGAAGGGGCTGGAAATAAGTGTCGGTGTATTCAGAGTTGGTACTTCTTTCCAGCCTGCTCATGCTGCCCACTTCTTTTTAAACTTCCCTTAGTTGTACATAAAATGGGATGGTAATTAACTTTAGACACAGTTCCCACATAAATGGCTCTTATAAAACTCGAGAGTAATTCGCTCATCACAACCTTGTCGTTAACCTGATGCGTTAACCTATAGTGGTCACAGAATGTGGTAGCATGTAGAAAACATTTGGAATACTAAATGCTTTTTTTCTCGCTCTCTCTAAACAGGGGGTCCTGTCGATCACTATCGGGGACCAGTGTTGCTTCACCTGTGGTTGCTGGAGCGGTGACACTGCTCATGAGGTGAGGGGTGCTATGCTTGTGGCAATCTACCCTTCTCGCTATTCACAAACAGCGAGTGCCGACTGTGCATAGTTCCCTGACACTGGAAATAGTAACTGAGCAGTAGGCTTGGACAAATTCTCTTCGGTGTCCCTTTGGATACCAAAGAGAATTTGTCCAAGCCTACTTTGTGGCTGCATTTTGTAACGTAATCTATGTAATCTATTGTTTCACTCTTAAGCAGTAGTTTAGAACTTTAGTTTGTCTGTAATAAGCGCTCGAAGAGGAAACGCCACATGCTGTTCGTGGCCGTCACACCAACTGCTGTAATGATATCAAACTGGTTCCTGCATTTATAGTATCAACCTTCAGAATTTTGGTTTTTGCCTGTTTCATGGTTAACATCTGCTTTTTTTTTTTTGTTCATACGCAGGTTGTACAGGTTAAGGGGGCAGGCTGGTTTTAAAATGAATGCTTTTATTCCATTTATAATAATGAAAATCACTGTGCATGTGTGTTTTGCCTTCCTCATTTCAAATATGTAATTAGGTTTGAAGTGGCATAATTATTTTTCGAGTTATAAAGATAATACTGAAGCCTAATTAAATAATTTCTTACGGACCATTGAGGGGCTTTCTAGTCAAATTTTTAAAAATAAATGGGAGGAATTTGTGGTTTAAGACGTGTCATGCATGCCAATGCTATTTGTATTTCTGTAAAGATAGCTGATTGAATAAAATTAGTTTATTTATGCTGAGTGCGGTGTTCAGAAAACTTAATTAGTTCATATTATTACTCATAACATTTACCTCAGGCACATTGAGCCAATAAAAATAGCATCGGCATGCAGTTCATTTCATCCAAAATTCAATGGCGTAATGTTCATAAAAATCCTTTGAAAAAAACAACCTGAAAACGTCTGTACGGTTAGACACATATGCAAAAAAGGTGAGTCTGAGAAAATCACAGTTGAAGTTTTATTACAAGTGGCAGTTTTATCTATTGAGCAGGTGCAAAAAAGAAACGCTTGTGTAGCTCGCTTTTCTCTCTACACGAGCATACCAAGTTTGCTGAAATTAGTTGATGGGAAAATCATGAAAACCTCCATATACAAAGGGCACTTAGCAGAAAAACTGTACAACAGCACAGCCAGAAAGTTGCTTTAATTTTTATGCTGTTTCAATTTCAATTATGTTGCTTCAATTTTCTTTAGTGACCAGGGCTGAGGTGCCGATCATGCACCACAGTTGTGAACGTTTATTTTGTTGTTGCTCCTTCATTTGTTGTAATCAAATCGGCTCCAGGGTGATTTTCATCACACGAAATGAGTTGCAATGAAGGAGCTGGTAACGGAATGCACCACATTGTTCTCTGACGTGCATGCACTTGGCTAGGTGGGATAACCACATACAGTAAAACCTCGTTACAAGAGACACTCAAGGGACCCAGAAAATGTGTCTCTTGTAACCAAGGTCTTTTGTAGGCAATGTTGCTAACATGGGGAACATAGGAAAATCAACCAAACCGTTTTCATTGAAATGTCTCTTATAACCAAGTGTCTCTTGTAACAGTGTCTCTTGTAACGAGGTTTTACTGTATTTGATTTAATCTGCTGGTTTATCACGTCACCACCGCACATTGTGCACAGTGCGGACATTTATCATTCCCAAATCACTCATCTATATGGTAACCCGCCAACGAGGAAGCATATGCCGGAATGCAGGCCGACCCGAAAACGGCATCGTTAATAGCAGAGTGAATATGCTTTCCTTGCGCCATTGGCAATCGGCATTCTCCACATTATCATCTTTTCTTTCTATTTGCTGTTGATCTTAAGATAGACGCACCTTGGTGCACCCTCAGGCAGAAGCATATCGCTAACACTGTCGTCTCGGCAGCCTGTGGGTGCGCTAATAAGCCTATCTCCGGCTAGGCGCAGTTATCACGATAAGTTGATGCCAGGCACGCAGAAAAGCGTATTCCAGGCACTTCCTGATATACTGTTCATTCTTCCTTCCGGTTATCAGTAGGCATGTTTACTATATTATTACACTGTGCGGGGCTTTTGCCAGTCCTCGCATGGAGGAGTATGTGTGCCTTTGCACTGTGATAAGAGTGCCGAGCAGACGACCCACGACGCCCAACCAATCAGATTGCACCCTGCGGTCACGTGCAGTCAGTAGCCAATTTGGTGCCGCATTTTGTCTTTTTTCTACCCTGGCTTTACTCGCAACCAATGGACAAAATGAAGCGGTTCTGGTGGGGAATGGACAACAAAAACACGCACTTTCAAATAAGGTTAAGATGGACGCCATAGCTCATGTAGAACCCGAGCGGCGAGTCGTCGAAAAAATGCTACTTTTGCGTCAAATCTCTGTCGAATTTAGCAGTCTTGGGTGATATAAATTGATATTGTGGCTCAGATAAGCACTTTTGGGTCTGGATATTAGGATGGACGGAATAAAAATAGCTCTACTTTCTGAAAATGGCAATTTTAAAAAATCGACCTTTTGGCCAGATTTCGGAATTCTAAGACCCGCGTCCCCCCTGAAGCATGCTAGCAATCCACTAAATTTAGCCCTAATTTGCCACTGTGTCATCGTAGATAGCTGACATCAGGAATATAGTGGGGAGGATGTGCAAGGGAAAATGGCTTTTTCGAATGCACTTTTTTCATTTAAAAAATGTGTCTAAATCTGCCGAAAAAAAAAAAAAATGCTCGGAACAGGGTCTACGCAACACAGAACAAGGCCTAAAAAAGTTAAAATACCTGTGGTTTGAACGCAGCGCTTGTTGTTGGTGCTGAAAGATGTACATGCATTTTATTCCCATTAAGCCAAAAATTTTCTTTTTGGTCTAGTTTAGCCTGTGAGCAGCCATGCTGTAACTTTTCCAATACTGACCATATAAGGAGACAAGTTGAGGAGCAAGATAGAATGCAGGTGAATGGGAATATGAGCAAGCAACGAATTGTTGTGTATGGAATGTGTCTGTGACGTCACAGAGCAGTGTGGAAAAGTGTTAAGGCCCCAATGGCATGACCAATGATGTTTACATGTTTACATTAGAAGAAGAATGTGATGAAAACATATCAAACTAGCGCTCATGGTCCAGGCCACTTTCCACAATAAAACCAATGACATTAGAGGTGGGCAAATATTTCAGCTTGAATCGAATTTGAATCGAATATTTTTGTATACTATCAACGAAATCAGAATATTGAATTTCAAACCAAATAGTATAATTCTTACTTCAAATTCAAAGAGGAATAATAAGAAATGCAAACCAAGAAAATGCCTGCATATTTTCACATTTCATCCAAAGGGGTAAGAATGCAGTTTGAAGCCATATACATTCGTATAAACCTGTGTAAATGCTGCACTCCCCCTTCCTCCCTTCCTTTTTTTTTGCAATTTGAATGGGTTCGGATAGGCTGCGGCCATGCAAACAAAAAAAAATTGGGTGAGAATGATAGGTGGCACTGCGCTACTGGTATCTAAACAAACTCCGTCTTGCTGGGGCCCGGGGGTGATCCCAGGTAGCCATGGCCAGAGGAAAGGATACACTCTACAAGCATGGTTGTTCATCCTTCAGGAGGAAAAAAAATAGCAAGAAGAAAAAATAATGTACGGAAGGCGATTATTTTTTTGTGTGAAACCCCGCTTATTGACTCCAGAGCAGAGTGCTTGTTATCTACAACCAGCAGGTGCTCAAGTTATGGGTTGGTGTTCAGCGCAGAGGTCACATGCCAACTTGCGCGTGATCTTTGCATTGATCAGATAACTAGCAAGGAGGAATGCAGCTTGGCCGGTACTGTGCTGCAGCTGCCCTGTTTCTGCTCAGTGCCATGTCTCTAAGCGTAGCAACAAATTTGTTTGTGGGTGAATTCCTATGTTGGGGTCGTGTGTTTGCGTTGGCCGACGTAACGAAAGGGAGGTTGCTGGTCACACCACTTCGCTTCTGCCACCGTGGTTCATTTCTGGTTCAGCCGTGTTGGCGGGAACAGGGGAGCGTAAAGAAGGAGCACCAGTTTCTGATGCGCCACGTTTGTCTGTGACTGCTCTCGGTGACAATGCTGCTTGTTGTAACCTTGCAGCGGAGCGCTGCACCTGGGCTCAGCGCTGAACCCGGCCAGTGTGAAGCAGGCCCTGATGGCGTCGGCGGGCCGGCTGCAGGGCTTTCCCATGTTCGAGCAGGGCTGGGGCAAGCTGCAGCTGCTGGAGGCGTACCGCACGCTGGTCAACTACCGGCCCCAGGCCACCCTGAGCCCCAGCTACCTGGACCTGAGCGAGTGCCCCTACATGTGGCCCTACTGCACCCAGCCCCTCTACCACGGGGCCATGCCCACCATCGCCAACATCACCATCCTCAACGGCATGGGCGTCTCAGGCCGCATCATCGGCAAGGTGAGCCCCTTCGGAGAGACACCTCAAAGACAAGACTGAAAGTACCATACTGTAATTCTGTTTCCAGCTGTTGCACTTCAGTGTTCTGGGCTGTGCTGTTGCACTCCAAATTCCTCGAAAGGACCATTTTTGTCTGTGTTTCTAAATTTCTTGCCTTATTTCTACTGAACTGATCTTTTTACTGTGAGGTCAACTGTTGCCCACAGTGTCGTGGCATTCGCTCATCAGGTTCATATCATTTTTGCTGAATTTGAGAGCTTCTGCATTGGCCACTGCAATGAAACCACAAAATTAAGAGGTGTGTGAGTGTCCAAAGCTTCGAGTACTTCGCAAACTGCGTTTATATATTTATTTGATTTGCATCACACCCCTACCTCTGAAGGGCTTTGCTTATGGTCTAGTTGGCACCTTTTGTAGAGCCCAAAGGCATTTGAACTTTCCCATCATGTAAGGGTTCCCAAAAACTGAGTGCAGAGGAATGTAGGGTTGCCACCTTTCCCTGCAAAAACAAAAAACAGCCCTTGGGGGTGGGTATATAGACGGTTAAATTTGTGTTGAAAAAAAAATAAAAACGGTTGCTTGACATATGCAATGCAATTTATTGTAGCGTTTTCCAGAGAGAAATCAATGTAACATTTGTTCTGAAAGTGACTGACATTTTGGTTATTGCTGTGAGTGTGATGCACTAAAAAGTAACCACACATACTTCGTCCATTAAAAGCTCTTCTTTGCATCTAACCCCCATATTCACAAACCTACCTTAAGTAGAAATTTTTCCTTCGGACACTTTTCGGCGCCTTAACTCTTTCGTTACCGCGGGAAATTGACCAATTTTGAAGGGTCTAACAAAACATTTTTTTTGTGCTATACATATTGGTAAGGCACACATTGCAGTGACATACAATGCAGATTATTCCACACGCTTTCCAACGACACCAGTTTTATTAATGTTTTCCTAAATAATGATTCCGAAAAAAATTATCGAATTCGAAAATTTTGTCCGTGCGTCGAAGAAAAAAGAAAAAAGTAAGTTGTGTATAATAAACCACGAGTAGTAGAAAAAACTTAGAATATACATTTTGTAGGTAGACATTTCAAAAACCCGTCCTGGAAAAAAAATTGAGTTGCGCAGTACAATTTGTCAGATATAAAAGAAAATGTTAGCCCACGTGGTGCCCATGCCATGTGGTGAAGCCCAACCTCTATTTCAAGTTTTGTTATTTTGGATAGTTCTCTAGAAGAAATCTGGTGGTTTGACATTATTAAAGGCCCTAATTAGCCTCCACGTGATGTAAAAACACCTTGTCAATGATTATGACTGGCACAATATTGAAGGCAAGCAAGCGATGTGAAAAAATCCGCTTGGAGTTGAGAACCAAACTCTTTGGTGGATGCTTGGTGACGTTCCGATGATCGCTCATCAGTCAGAACTTTCATTTGCGTTTTATTATCATGTTCTGACTCACTATGGTAGCCCTGCTTGCAGGAATAAGGTACGATGCGCTAGAATCATGCCCAGCAAGCTTTCACCAAGGCGCCGTCGGGCTGTGAAGCGAGTTCAGCACTACGAGCCTACTACATTGCAGCGCCACCTAACAATTTTGAAAAGAAACAAATACAAGGCTGTTGGACACTTTGTCAGAATAAACAGTACTACTAAGAAGCGATACTAGACTTCCGTAAATACCCTCGTATGAAACCGAAACTGACCGGTGAACAGCTGGCGGTGTTCAAGGCCAATTGGAAGCATTCTCCTCGTCTGAACTGATACCCGACAACTTGGTGTTATCGTTTGACTTTCAGCGGGAGCTCTTATCGCAGAAGCAAGGCAAGATAAAGTGGAAGCAAGATATAAGCAAGATAAAGTGGAAGCGCGAGCGGCATGCTTGTTTTGAGGAGCAGTAGCGGGCAACGGAGGCGCCATGGCAAATGAGCTTGTAGTTGGGTAACTGCGTAGTAGCGCCAAATATGAATTTCGCAATGCGAAAACGAAACCGAAACTGCTGGACACTGGTTGAAAATGTCAGGCACACTTGCTAGACATGCGGGGGACCATCAGAAATAAGCTTTGGGAGAATAAAGCTGCCCTTTGTCCGAACCAAAGATCATTAGTGAATAGCTGGGGCCATTTTCAAGTAATTATCACCTCTCAACGCTGTCGGATTACAAAGCTGACCCCATTATTTGGTATTTGACTTGCCAGGAGCCTTTTGACAAAAAAATATTATGGTAATGCAGCCTAACCACGACCTGCATCCTTTTTTCTCAAGTGCAGCAGCCACGCCCCCTTCGTCAAAAACACGCGCACCTCAGCTCGCTAAAAACGCCGCCAAAAATCTCAATGTCGCCGGAGCGGGAAAATTTAAACTGATTCTAAAAGGGCAATGCCTAGACTAATCCCTGGCTGCATTAGGTGTACGATAAACGACTACAACATGCCGAAATAGGCAATATAAATCATCGATCACCGGTGATCGATTTGAATAGGCGTGGTAACGAAAGAGTTAACGCATTTCAAGAACCAAACTTATGCTCAAAGGGCACCTTTTCGCGAACTTATCGGACCGAAAAGTAAGCGCAATTTAAGGTAGCTCTTGACCTACCTTAAGTGCGCCTTTTTCCGACCAACATTGCAGACTACTACGATATCTTGGCTGAGGTGTTCGATTTCGCGCATCTTTCGCGAGAAATTGATAAAGCTGTAAACAATAAAGCGCTTTCTGCAAGCAAAAACGATCTCCGCACACGCCTGCCGCCCTGACACGGCCGTGCACACACCCGCACACCGGCCTGCTGGCCTGGCCGGCGCGCGATAAAGCCAGCACCGGCACCATGGCACTGCCTCCGCACATGGAACGACGCCGGCAGGTGCAGCTACAGTTTGTTGCCGCCTGCCCAAATGGAACCAATCGTGCAAACTAAGTTACGCATGCGAGAAAGGGGATGCTACTGTGGTGAAATTTCTCACAATAGATATCATGGATGGTAGTAGTGCAAGCGGCGATCAGTATTCTGCCGCAGTGTTAAGCCTAAAGTTCCCTGCGGGTACCGGCTACGGACGGAGCTGGCTGATCCAAGCGCTTCGAAACTGGCGCCTTGGAAGCATTCTTTCCTATTGGCGCAAAGGTCAAGTCCCGCCCACACGCCACATGTGGTTTGGTGCATCGCGCGCTAGCCTCATTCGCAGGAGCCTAGCGTGCCTCGAAAAGGGTGCCTTTGATAAGTGCGCCTTAATTAAGGAAGGTTTGTGAAGCGCAAGACGGCCTTTTCTCATTCTGGTCCTTTTCCGACACTTACGAAAGGCTTCCTTATGGCATAAGCCAAGTATGCTTTCTGAATACGGGGGTAAATCCACTAAACGAAAGTAAAGAAGTACAGAATGTATTTGATAATCATATATACATACATGTGCAATACTATGCAATGCTCCCAATACTATGCCACCTGGCTGCAGCGGCAGCATTTCGTCGTGTTGTTCTTTCCCTTGGTCCCCCTCTGCATATTTCCTCTGCTCGCGTGTCTTCGCACACCTTTTCAACATGTATTTATCGTCGTAGTTGCTAAATTGACGCTCAACAGAAAAAGAAAAAATAATCATGGCATGATGGCCAAAAAACCGGCCAATGACGGCTGGTTTTAAGTGTGAACCGGCAACCAGCCCATGGTTCAAAAAACCGGCCAGGCAGGTCATAAACCGGGCAGGTGGCAACCCTAGCCTCGCGTTACATGTTGCAGAGCATCCAGCTTCGGCCACACAAACAAAACTGACTGCATTATGGTGCTCAGCTTGGTTAATACCTTGTACGGAAGGTGAAATTACAAGTGCATAGACTATAAAATAACAAGTGACCTCAAAAGCAGGGTCCCTTCCTCAGGGATTGATAATTAAGACAGTGAGGGCTGACAAAAAGAAAGAGAGTCACTGGCTACATATTGAAAGCCTCCCTAGCATGCATAACATAGAAGCTTGCGTTATACGCCTCGAGCTTCGCGATCGCTGCGCCGCCTGCCACCGCTTCTCTGCGGCGTTGACGGGATTTGCGCTGCGTGGCTAATAGGGGTTCGTGCAGTGTTCTGGTTCTGTTTTGCTTCTGTTCGCCTTTCCGCGCCCTAAAAAAAACATGTTATGGTGACGTGTATAGCAAAGAGTACGTTTAGGTCACTTAATTAAACAGCTGCGTCTTCGTAGAGTACGCGAGCGCCTGCAAGAGCTACCTGGGGACGCGGTTCTGCGTGCTTTGTCGCCGCTCTTCTGGGCGTCGGCGACGGTAGCAACATATCACCCCTGTCACCTCTAAATACGTCAAGCACAAATGAATTCTGATGTCGTCTCGTTTAGACCTGATACTGGCACAGTGAGAGGTTGGCTTCATTTTGCAGTGTGGACAACGAATGTGGCTTCGTTTTGAATACATACGTCGCAGAAAAATATCTTTCGGGGATGTCATTACCGAATCCCGGACAATAACTTGTGCCTTTTATGAGAATATAAACCATGCGAAAATGTTAAGTATATTCCAAGCCTGTGCGTCGTTAAATATGTGCCCACACACGCCTTATAGCAAGAACCAAGGCAAGTTAATAGAACCACGGGAGAATAAATACTGTGCAAGGGCGGAAGAAACATAATAGCTCTAACAGAAATGAAAAAAAAAAAAAAAACAGTGCAGCTTCTGACATGCTAAAAACGTTCTTCGAAACTCAAGCCAGGTAGGGCTCACCAGACCAACTATACGCGAAATGCGCTGCTATTTCGCGAGACATAGGGGGGGTAGGGGGTAGGGGAGGGGTGTACAAATGCGGAGCGTAATCAAGCAATTAACATTTTACTAATCACACACACACAAATCTCGCGTTCACTTCCGTTTTTTTTTTTCGGCTTCAACGAACAGCTGATCGTACGGCGGACGCATTTTTGGAAGTATACAGGGTAGGCAGTTCAACAAACAATGAAAGTTGTCGTTGGAAGAGTGTGGTATGTGATAGGCCCTCTGATTTCAGTTTCTGCTTTATTCTGCAGGCTCCCTGTGCCATATGAAGATATTTCGAAGAAGCATTTATCGCGGACACGGATTATATTCAAAGCCCGTCTCCGCGCTGCTCGCAGAGGATATATGTAGCAGATGAATGTTTGCGGGCGGTCACCTCACGACAAGACGACTCTGTCGTGTGCTGATCCCCGAGTATAATTATGCATTGTCCATCGTACTTTTGTTGAATATTCCCGAAATTGACACAGACTTGCTTGTAAATGGTGGTGATCAATATCTGAGGTATAATATTGGCAAACGTAACTGGCGTGCTGTCAGGCATGAGTGCTCCGCTGATTATGTAAGCGCACAAAACTGATTTACATCGTAGTGTATAGCCGTAGCATGAACATCTGACGAACCGGTGGTTACGGAGACACTGCTAGTAAATTCAGGGCAGTGTAACTACAATCGGCTCCACGATACGCCGGTTCCGCGACGCTGGCCTGTCACACACACCTGGCGCTTATACAGACCGAATGTACCACACTATGATCGCGTCAGAAACATTTACACTCACGTAAACACACCCCATGTGCGAACAGAGTGTCTGCTCCATATAAACATGGATTTCAAACGCCCGCAAGCGGTAAATCTCGGTCGTCAACGTGCCGAAAAAGCAGCGGTGACAGTGGGGAGCGGGACGTGCACTCCCGCGGCTGCTTTCGAAACGGGCCGCTAGGGGGATTCCAGTGGTGCCCCTACAGGCCGCGCTCAAGGCGTATAAGAAGAAATGCTCAATGTTTGCACGGAGTTAGTCAGAGTGGTAAAAAAGCAACCATTCAGCATGGTGTTCATCCATGAGTGGATTCATTTTGACAACAGACCACGCTGAAAAAGCAGTACATTGAGTTTGTGCACTCATTTATGGCAGTAAGTGGCTGCAGTTCCTATTACACTGGCAGAACTGAGCTCTAGGTTATCGCTGAAAATCTTTAATGCACTAATACGTAAAAGGCTCGTTTACCTGTAAAAAACTCTCTCCTATTTGTTGAAATTCATTTGAAAAATGCGTAGGATTGTGAGTAACTTGTGCTTGTTCCAGTGACATTCAAGGAGTTGTAAGGGTAGATTGTTTCTTGCACACTTTTCTGATACTCCCGGCCTAAATGCTTGCATTCCTTGCATAGCCGGAATGGCACCCGTACACGCCAGAGAACGGCCACTACTTGGAGCTGGCGTTTGGCTACCCCGAGGTGCTGTGGCCTTGGTCGGGTTTCCTCTCCATCCACTTCTCGGTGTCGGCAGAGGCAGCCCAGTGGGAAGGCATTGCCCAGGGCCACGTCTCCCTCACAGTGGAGTCATCCCCTGGGGTAAGCAGGCTCACTGATCTGGCAGGCATGCCTTGGTCATTGCTCTGTTCTCTAAGTCATGTTTCCTTGTGATGGGCATAGCAGTAAATGAAAGGGAAAACCTAAAAGCTCTATGAGTCTTCTACTTCTACTGCCTGGTCAACTGTGCCTTTGGGTTCTTTGGGCAGCACAGCTCGCATAGGGCATGGCATTGAACAGATGCATGCATGCGCACCATGGCATGCGGTGCGGGTGGGTGACTGTATAAGGCACAAAAGAAGTGCGCTTACCTGTCACTTGACTAGTGTGCATTTTTTACGAATTCTCTATTTTATATTTTAGAACTAGGCTTCAAGGTTGTCATGTGATGCTCCCTTCTACAGTTTTTTTCTTGATGTGTTTCTGCATCTGCTCAATGCCATCACCTGCTGAGAATCTGGTGCACTGTTAAGACCATGTCTGCCAACTTAAAGGCTCCTAGCACTATCTTATCGCTTTTTTATTACACATTTACGGTTTTCATTTGAGTCACCCCCACATGAGACAGCAAAATGTTAATAGTCTTATATTTATGCATTAAATGCCACGAAGCACTGATATTTTTCAACACGGCACACATCAGGTGTCTTGCAAAGAAGCAGCCCTCTTCTCAACATGGCAAAACAAAGTGGTCAGCACAAAATTCTTTGCAGTATGCATTCAGTAAAAACATAGTGCTGCAGCCATTCAGCAACCGCATTTTATTTATATAGCACTAGCCCAGTTCAACTTTCTTACAAGTTTCAGGCTCTTTTTATTAGCTACATTTGTGCAGGACTTCAGCATTTTTATGTGGTGATAGCTTAATGTTACAAGTGTTCCCTAGTTATTTTGGGTACCAGCATTAGCATGTGTAACCATTTTGAGTGGAAGCATATAAAGTAACATGCTTCCCATCACTGCTGAAAATCAAGCTACATGCAGTCTTCATTGTTGCCAGTATGGTGTGCACACCACTCAGCCACTGGGACATTCAGATTATTGTTTGAAGACTGTGTTTATGGTTGAAGACAATGGCTATTTGCACTGCACAACTCTGCTAAATGCTGAATGATGTCTATGTAAAGACAAATGATCCAGTGCACATTCATGACTTGACATTGCTTCTGAACATGCCAACCTTCCTTGGCACCGATAGTGTCGTGGTTGGCAGCATTTTCACACGAAGGATGGGTGCATTATCATGAGGTCCTTTTCTGTGGTGTGTGCAAAGCACCTAGGGGTGTGCTGTCACACAAGGCAAAATATTTGTTTTGAAGCCATAGAAAAGTTCTTAAAAAGGGGCGCAGCATCAGTCATTCAGTGGCGCACTTATGAGCCACGACACATGCTATAGATAGAGGTGGTGATCACTTTCATATCATTCTAGTACAATGGCAGCTGTTGATTGGTGTCACCCAGGTAGTTCACCATGTAGGCTGAAAATGCATGTACAGTAGAACCCCGATGACGTGCCCCGGTCTTACGACGACCCGCTTCTTACAACAGATCACCACGGTCCTGGCAAAGTCCCCATAGAAACAATGCCTTAAAAATCCCTTAAAAAAAAAATGCCTTAAAAAAAATGTTTTTTTTTTAAGCAGAGTGGCAAATGAACAGTTATGTTTTGCCTACTGCGCATAAACTTTGTGATTGGCACCCGTGGTACCTCCATCACGGCTTCTGCAGATTAGCGTGCTGCCTGTTATGGGGTCATACGGCACATTCCACGATCAGGTGTGGTGATAGCTGCCCCGCGGTTTCTGGCACATGGTGTAACACTGCACTATCGTCAAGATCTTGCTTTTTGTGTCCTGTTTGTTTCTCTAATCAACTGAAAATGGCAAAACAGCTTCTTTCCTGCCGATTGCTCACCTTTATGCATGATCCCTACTTGGGCCAATTACAGGAAGTCCTTTGGGACTGCGATAGGGTAAAAAAAATGCCTAAACATGTATGATGCAGGATTCAAACTTTCAAGTTGTTGCATGCGCCAAAAGCACATATGCCAGGCAGGTAACCTTAACTTCACTGTCGTTGAAAAATGTGCACCTTCGTGCTGTATGTTAGGAAAGTGCCGATGAACTGAGCCTGAACTGCGGTTACAGCAGTATCGACGAAAAGTGCAACCGTAGCCAGACATTATATATACGCTGCTATAGTAGCAAAAATATAAACCATTTCCACCTTATGTGGCTCAAAAATTGAATTGGCAATTGTGCACCCATGGCTGCATGAGTGCACCATTGGCTGCACTTTACCAAGATCACGTAATAAAGGAGAGGCTGCCTTTACGCGAGTATAGACGGTACATATATGTACTCGTTCTGCATACCATGTATTCCCAGGTGTTAGATACTTGCAGTTTAGGAATTAAAGGAACGACACCAGAAAAAAAATTTGTATGCACATTGAAGGCAAACATAGGCTCCATATGTGACACTGCTCCTTTCAGCTGTCGCTGACCATCGTCTCAACCAGTATCGTACTAAATGTCTGACAATTTTCACTAAATGTAGGCTGAAAATGTGCTTCCTGTAGTGCAAACTGAAACAACATCCCGCACTTATGGTTTTCTGGGGCTGCTTTGCTATAAGCTGGCTGTACTGTACTGGGCACCCTTCCAACTTAGCCATGTTTATAATGGCCCATGGAACTACTATCTGCGCTGAATTTATTTATTTATTTACAGGTACCCTCAGGGTCATACCATTAGAGAGGGAATGGGTTTAAATTCTCAGGCAGGTAAGGATAACAATGCACATCAAACAGTCATACAAAATGGAAGAATGGCAAGAACACTGCATAAAACAAAGTCGACAAAATCTGTACACGAAAGGTCAGTGACCGTAAGGCAAAGCCAACAATGTTTCTACACAACAAATCAAACCGACACAAGAGGCAAATTTATTATTCATTCGCGGCTATCAGAGTGGCTTTCATTACTAAGACTTGTTCAGAAAGCATAAATGTTTGATTGGGCGAGAAATGAGGTCATTGCTTAATGTAGGATTATAAAATAGATTGAGGGATAAGCATAGTCATTTTATTTTTCGACAGGTAGTTAAGTCAGGTGGATTGAGGCTAGCTTTCATAGAGGATATAGTGGCGGTGTGATTAAAGTTGTATCGGATAAATGATCCTTTTTTAAAGGATGTGTTATCACATTCACCTTGGCTGGTGCTTGTCTTTTTTTTTTCATGGTGAAGTAAATTTCTTGCATTTTTTGCATTTTCATTCTAGGAAGGGGAAACAGAACCAAGAAGGTCAAACTTGAAGTTGCCTATTAAAGCAAAGATTATTCCAACTCCACCTCGAAGGTAATTTGTTGCTTTTTTCCCCTTCGTTTTAGCTGGCTGTATGCTGTAAGGGCATGTGAAAAATTGTGCTTTTTGCTTTTCTTTCCTATTTTTAGCAAGCGTATCCTCTGGGATCAATACCACAATCTGCGGTACCCACCTGGCTATTTTCCAAGGGACAACCTCAAAATAAAAACGGATCCTTTAGATTGGTGAGGCTACTGCAATGTTCGATACATAATTAGGTTAGCAGCACTAGTACATTGTTGATTGGCCTCAGGCTACTGACAAACTTGAGAACTCAGAATGAACCACTCGTGCACTCAGTCCTGTCCAGAACTTCAAACTAACGCATCATGGCATTGTGTGGGTTATAATGGTGCTGTAATTTGACACAGTTTAGCACAACAGTTTAACGCAACTTAGTTTTTAAAGTAGTAACTAAACATTTCGATATTAGAAATTGTACGATTGTATGTATGTAGAATATGTATGATTTTCATTATATCTGTTTCGAGGTAGTTCCTGAAGCTTAAAATATTCTTAAGTGAACTTTAATTACCGTGAGTTTGAGATGCCCAGAAACTTGGAACCTCACAGAATCAGTATCAGTGGACATGACATTAAATGTACTCAGGATTTGTGGGGGACATCGTCCTTGCTAGCTGATCAAGCTTGAAGGGGTTTGCCGATTTGGTGGCCGCTTCTTCATCTGTTGACAAAAACTGCTTGTCTTGTCCTTTCAGGAGTGGAGACCACATTCACACTAACTTCAAGGATATGTACCAACACTTACGGAACCATGGATACTATGTGGAAGTTCTTGGTAAGCTGGTTACTTTAACTACTGCAAGGGCACGTTGTACCTGAATAGTCCAGCGTGATTCTGACACAAGTGGAGCTCTTTTAGAACTGTACTGAAGCATTCTGATCTTTTTTTTTTTTCTTTTTAGGTTTCCCATTCACCTGCTTTGATGCACAAAACTATGGTATGTGCTATGAATCTTCCACGCTTGGCTGGTTTTTTTTCTCTCTCTTTTTTTAAACAGCTGCATTTTTGTATGTGTGTAATTAAGGGTACTGTTTTCTGGCAGAATGGAGGTGTTGTTCACATTAAAGGGCTTATTGTGCAAAATATTCTAAGACTGTGGAAGCAAAAAAAAATTCATCCGTGTTGTCCTCGTGAGGCACTTGTTTCGTCCACTATAGATCAGTTCATGTCTGTACCAAAGAAATTGGTCTTGACTTTTAACACTTTCCTGCCCAAGGGAAAAGCAGTGATTTTGGGTAGTCTAGCAAATCATTTTTTCCCAGTCGCAAGAAATATGTAACCTATAAGTATATGGTATTGAAATGTAGAAGAGTAAATTTCCTTTGCTGTGGTAATTGTTTCAAACAAGAATATTCATTTCAAAGAAAAATAGAAAGAGAAAAAGGTTTACAGAAAAAGTGTGACAAACAAAAAATAAAGCAAAAACGTTGGTGTTGCACCACAGAGAAAAAGCATGCAAAAAATTTATGATATGCATTTTGTACACATACTAGCACTGCAAAACTCCTGCAAATATCAAACGCCTAATTGTAAAATTTCTTGACTTGCAAAAAAAAAAAAAAAAAAAAAAAAACTTGTTAGCCCTAGTGGGTTTCGTGACACTGTGCCAAGCAGTTCCTCAAACTTTTAGTACATGGGTTAGCTGCGCATGTGTTGCAGAAAACATGAGTTTTCTGCTCCACCTTTTTTTTCTCTCTCTTTGTTTTTTCTTCCTTGTTTGTAGCATTTCTTTGGGAGTGGTTTCTGTCTTTGATTCGCCCCTTTCACTGTACGTTGGCTTCTCGAAGGTGTGCATCTATGCATACTTATTTCTGTTTCCACATATCTCTCTGATAATTCCGAAGTGAAAAACAGTGGGAAAAAAAAAAACGACGGTTCTTGAAAACCTCCGTGCACCACTCGGGAGTGCAATGCCAAGGTCAACTGCCTGAGGTCTTGAGAGCTAAAGCCAATTCTCTGCGCCGCAGCTGGCGCAGCTCTCCGCAGCTCTCTGCAGCTCTCCGCAGCTCTCCGTGCGCCGCAGCTCTCCGTACTAAAATGATTAATAAAAGTTGTCCTCAGAGTCAGCGCTGCTAATCATCATCCAAAAAGTTGCATGTAGGTTCGCCCAAATCAGTGGAAATGCAGCATTTGTGCGGCTCGATCGTGCGGGATGTTGACGCCATCTTTGTATCTTTAGAGCACCCGTCACATGACTCCGGAAAATTTTTTTCTGGGTGCTGTGGTTATAGTCCTGGCTACAATCATTTCAATTTATACTAATCTCTAAATGTACAGGAAAGCCTGTTTATAATAAACTGCAAGGCACGCCATGAAAAACCTGGTCCAATAGTGAAAATACCTGAACTGGCGCGTAGTAAATTTTCCTTACATATTCGCTATATGCAGAAAAGTGTGTTAAACAATGGGTCAGCATGTCGCCCCTTTTCAATCGCCCCCAAATATTCAATCCAATATAAGCATTATGTCATATTTTCTTCGATTAGAGTTTCAGTATTTGCAAACTTTGAAGTATTCAACAGTAATGAATAGTGAATCTCAGCTGCTGCTTTTTCCTGAAAAAAATGTACATACTATTTGGAGTGTTTTTATGCAAGGCAAGTCCCCTTCTTTTTTCCTTTCTTGATGTTAACTGTGCATCTCTTTCACGTGCTAAGGCTTGGTCGTCGAACCGTTCGAATACGATTGACCACAGTACAAGATCTAATAGAAACAAAAAGGTGCTACGTTTTATCTTTTCATGCGGTTGGAGTTTTCCTCACATGGTGCTATTGTATGTCCATTGCACTTTAAAGTTCGAAGGTCAGGCTTCGCTGCACCGAAGAGGGAAATGCAGAAGGCAATCACAGGCATGGCAGGCGCAGTGCCTAGGAGATGTGGGAGTGCTGTTTGTAACCTGATAGAATTTGTTCAATTTTTTTCACAACTTCAGCAGCAAATGTGAAGCAATTCTCAAGAACCCTGTTTTGATCTGCAGTGAGCAGTAGCCTAAGACAGGGTTCCTTAGCAGTGGCTCCGAATGGGGTTCCGACGTGAGCACACTAAGCGCTGCCGCTGCTGATGTGCCAGCAATGAGATGGTGGGCCAGCAACGCAGGCCTGCCAAGCACATGTGCAGGAAAGCTTTCTGTGCAGAGTTCCTTTTGTTCTTTAGTTTACTGACCACGAGAAATTCATTCATGTATTAATTCTTACTATGCATTGTTATTTGGATATTGGGCTGGTGTGGCTGTTGTGAGAAAACAGCACATGGAAACTGACAGTGTGTGCATTCTGTTCGCCAATCCCAATGGGCCATTCAGAGTTTGTGACATCCAAGCTGCAATGCAGGAGCATTAATGGGCCAGTGATGCTTGTTTCACTGCCTTTGGCATTTTCTGCTTTGTTAAGCAACTGCTGGTGCCAAGGAAGATATACTTGTGTTCTTGGCTCAGCAGTGTGCCAATGCTGGCCAACTTGTTTTAACACTTTAGTGTCCCCTTAATAAGTGCCTGATAACGATAACCAGCGACTTATCAGTGCTCCCTGATAAGTGTTTATATTGGCAATGGCTCTGTGCACTAGTATGGTTTTTATTTATTTATTTATTTATTTTTCAACAAGGTTGTCTTGCTATTATTAAAATGCCCCCCCCCCCACATGCAAATATTTAAATGAAAGGCTAGTTGGTTGATATCGCTGCTAAGCACGAGGTCGCGGGTTCGATTCTCGGCCGCGGCGGCCGCTTTTCTGATGGAGGCAAAAAGCAAAAACCCCCGTGTGTACAAGATTTCGGCGCACGTTAAAGATCCCCAGGTGGTCAAAATTAATCCGTAGCCCTCCACTACGGCGCGCCTCATCGCCTGCGTTGCGTCGGCGCGTTAAACCTTACAATCAATTAGTTGATTGATATACTGTTGACACCTATTGAAACCATTCTTGTGTCTGTTCTAGCATTTTTTGATGACAAAAGTATGGTTAAGAGATCAGTGCATCACTTTCTGTTGCTTAACGTCCCTTAGTTATGGTTATGAGGATTTAACGCTCCGACGCTACACAGGCAATGAGGCGCACCATAGTGGAGTGCTCCAGATTAATTTTGACCACCTGGGAATCTTTAAAGTGCGCCGAAATCTCGAGCACACGGGTGTTTTCGCTTTTCGCCTCCGTCACCCATTGCTTCTTTAAAAAAAAACTCTTATCATCTAGAAAACAGCAAATGTATTTCCTTGTAGATAATTAATGGTTTTCAATGATGCTACCACTGACGTAGTGTCTATCCAGCAAGGCGAATTACCTAGAGTGAAGGAATATAAATATTTGGGAGTGTGGATATACGAAGGGGATAACTACGTAAGAACTCACGAGGAGCAACTTAAGGTTAAGGGAAAGCGAAACGCAGCTATAATGAAGCATAGAGCTCTGTGGGGGTATAACAAATATGAAGTAGTAAGAGGAATGTGGAAAGGAGTAATGGTTCCAGGTCTCACGTTTGCGAATGCTGTACTCTGCTTAAAATCAGACGTTCTACCAGGCCCTGAAGTAAACCAGAGAACGGTAGGACGTTTGGCCTTAGGCGCGCATGGAAAAACAACTAAAGAAGCGGTTCAGGGAGATATGGGCTGGGCGTCGTTTGAAGTTCGAGAAGCTCAGAGTAAAATATGCTTTGAGATGAGGTTGAGGGCAATGGATCAACGAAGGTGGACAGCTAAGGTTTTTAGGTACCTATACTTGAAAAGCGTGGACAGGCAGTGGTTAAGAAAGACTAGAAGGCTAACGATGAAATACGGAAAGAACAGTGGAGAATCCAAAACAGCCAAGGTAACCAAAAAAGAGGCAAGGCAGATTGAAACGAATAAATGGAGGGAAAAAATGGAAGCTAAAACGTCGTTAGAGATGTACAGGGCTGAGAAATTGCACATCAGAAAGGAAACTTTCTACGATAATTCCCAGGGCAGTGCTTTGCTTTTTGAGGCTAAAGCAGGTTGCACGCGAACGAAGAGTTTTGTGGGGAAGTATTCACAAAATGATGGGGTATGCGTGGTCTGCGGAAAAGAAACAGAAACTATGCGGCACATAGTGTTAGAATGTGAGGGTATCCATCCAAATCTACATGAAGGGAATATTGGGCTTCCAGAAGCCCTAGGATTTAAGGGTATCACAGAGGAAGTTAACTTGAAGGCTGTCGAGGGGACGAAAAGAAGATTAGAATGCTGGTGGACGAAAAGCAGAGAGGGGAATATTGCCTAGGACAGTTACCACTTGTAACAGGAAAAAAAAAGGTATTTTGTGCCTAATGGGCTTTTTGTGCCTGCCCTGGGCAGCGCTAGTATTGGGCCAAGAGTGTGGAGCATGGGTGTATTGGTCCTTTTTGGTAAGATGGCATGTCATCACCCCGCTTCAAAGGGGAAACCAATAGCAATCATCATCATCATCATTAAAAATGACAAATCAAGTTTTGAAAATACACTTTCTGTTGGCCTCAGGAACCCTGTTGCTTGTTGATCTTGAAGAGGAATACTTCCCAGAGGAGCTGGCCAAGTTGCGGCGTGATGTAGCATCTGGGCTGTCATTGGTGGTTTTCGCCGACTGGTACAATGTGTCTGTTATGCGCAAGATCAAGTTTTTTGATGAGAACACACGCCAGTGGTGGATGCCGGACACGGGAGGCTCAAACGTGCCAGCTCTGAATGACCTGCTGGCTCCCTGGGATATAGCCCTAGGCGATCATGTCTACGAGGGGGACTTCACCTTTGGAGACCACAAAAGTGAGTGAGCTTCCATTGAACAAGGGAAGGATTCCCTGGCACAGTGTGAAAAGTTGTGAACCCTGGCATTGGAAAATTAACCAGAATGTTTTGTGAATGAAAAAGAAAAACATATCTTAGGTAATTAACAGCAATCAAGCTTTATTGTATGCAGGAAGAAGCAAGCACACAAATTCTAGTCCTTTCATCTAGCTGTGTGATGATGATTCAATAAATTTTTGTTTTTAGACTTTATCATACAATATAAATAGCCAAAAAATACACATGGAAAGAGATGTATTATACGAAGCTTTGCTCTTTTTATTCTTTTTAATATCTATTGTGCAAGATTTAAATTGAATGGTTTTATGAGCACCTGATGTTATCATTTGGGGCTGGATGCACATGCTGTGTTGCTACTGACATGGTGTCATATATGTCATGCATAGGAGATCTTGGCTGTCTTCCTGCATCATTTAGCTTACTTCCCTAAATGAAAGAAGTCATTAAAGAAAACTGTTGTAATTATTTTTTTTAATTGTAGCGGTAGGCATTTGGCTTTGTTGTTCATTGTTCTAGTAATATCTCACTATACTGCAGCGATCTGTTGATCAACTTCTGCGGCTCGTGCAGAGAGGCCTTTTATAAATGTGGTAGGATTTTTTTCAGCTACACAGACCTTTATAGGAAGGAATTTTTAACCCGCAGCCTTTTGCGAGGAACAGTGGCATGGTTTAGCATAATTTGCAGAGAAGTACACTAATGCAGATATATATAAATACTTGTTATTGATCTGCTGACCATAAAGCAAACTTTGTCACTGTGCTTTTAGTGTTAATTTTGTGTAGTTTATTTCTTGGTCTTTTATTTTGTGTGAACTTTATTTCGTGTGAACTCCTGTTGTTTTTTTTTTTTTGTTTTTTTTTCCTCGTAACCCCTTCTTGTCGTCTTGCAGTGTACTACGCATCTGGCACAAGCATAATAAAATTTCCAGAAACTGGTCTACTGATTCGGAAAACACTCAGCCATCAAGGTTTGAACAATACTTCCTTGTTTGTGTTTGGCGTGTCCATTTTTATTGCTTCATTTATGGTGTGCCTTTTTGCCATTATTCTCTGTTTCTGTTTTGTTCAACGTTGGACACTTTGTGCCTCCACCATGTTCTGCTTGGCGGTCAAAAGAAATATAGAATGCTGCCACCTGATTATGTTAAACCCTTAATTGCACAGAGCCCAAAGTGCTTACATGGGTTGTTTTTCATAGCCTTTCTTCCTTTTTTTTTGCCATTTTTATAAGTGGCTTCTTTTGCACTTCTACCTATTTAAAGGCTGGGTTTGTGTACTTTAGACTCCCCTTGTTGCTGTCATATCTTCTGTACAGATTTTGTGCTAACCTATATTAATCAACCTAGCCTAGTCTAACTCAACCCAACCCAACCCACCCTCAAGTCTCTTGCAGCATAAAAATGCAGTTAATTTAACAAAAAATTTTGTTTGCTGCTAAAATGCTTAGCTATAAAAAGTTGAGCTCATAGACTTAAATGCAATGGTTGTTGGTGGTAGCAGCCGTGTAGTCTAATTTCTGTCTGTGCACATTTCTTTTTAGTGCTAAGTGTTTTTATCAGTGGTATTACTGACTGTATTATGTAGTTTATACGAAATCCTGTTCTCGCATGGCTTCTAAACCGCCCATGCAGGCTGCCATTCATATAGCCACATGTTCATTCTCATGGTGTTACATGTATTGAAACATTCAAAAGAGATTTTATTGCAATGGCTGTAACATTTTCCAAATATGTTAATTTAGAGGTAGCATCGGGACTGTCTGGCACTGTAAATTGGGCTTATAAAAGTACCGACTTTCACCTCTGCAGCATGGTGTCTGTGCCCACTTGGGGCTTGTAATTGCACTTAGTAACATTTGCTAATGTATGTGTGGCAGTTCGGTAACAGTGCTTTCTCTTGACTGCATTTCAGGCCAGGAAGTACTGGGGAAAAAGGCAGATCGCGTCGAAGGGGTCCCCATCCTTGGTTTAGTGCAAACAGGCAGTTCCAAGTCTTCTGGGCGAATTGCTGTGTACGGCGACTCCAACTGCATTGACACAACCCACATGCAAAAAGGTTCCAATTAATTCATTTGTTCTCCATCACTCCTCTTAGTACTTTACAGAAGCCTGCTAAACAGTCTGGGGAGACCTAAACCTGCCTTTGTGCACCTCCTCATAAAGCTGTTATTTGTGTTTGTATACTGAACATTGTTCCAAAAGTGCGTCTCTAAGTCGTAATTTTGTTTGTACGAGTTATCAACTGTCAAGGGACCGCCAGCAGAATGTTGCACATATCCCTTTCAGTCACCATGTCTCCATATGGAGACGTGACTTTCTTCGTTGTTTTCCTCGTGAAAACGAAAAGAGTTCATGCTGCAGAGCGGTGAGGCTGTTGTTCGAAAGCTACGGAAGGGAAAGGTAGCACCATGTGATGTAGAATGGCGGAACTGCACTCATAAACATCGTTTCAAAATGTACGCCACCAAGTTTTGTGGAAGCACCGGTGTGTTGCTGTCCTAAGTTCTCTTTTACTGCGGCGTAAATCAGCTATAAAGGCTAAAAACACCTCTTTCATGTGCAGAAATTATTTCACCTCCTTGTTTGTAAACTGCCTCAGGATATTTATTATTTTTTATAGGGAAAAGCAGGATTGAGTTATGGTGCCTCCGTATGAGGACGCGACGCCATTTACGTAATAAGTATTCTAGGAAGACTGAACTGTTTTTCTTACCTCTAGACACTTGACACTGCTAAACCTCCAAGTATGGAATTTTTCTGCAGTTAATATAATAATTTGTGACTGAAAGGGATGTTGACATTTGAAGCAAAAATTATCTTAGCATTTCAGAAAGGAAACTGCAATATTGACCTGAAACACTGCATTACAGTTGTGGGATTCCATAGTGGAAGAGGCAAACAGGCCCCACTTTTGCTGCAAAAAAATAAATGAAACTGATTTCACACCGTTTCACTCTTCCTCTATTTATTATGTACTATATATTTTATCTCTAATGCTGTTTCAGAAAAATAAAAACCTCGAATATTTAAATTTGCAGTGCTTGCAAAATTCACGTGAATTTAACTGCAGCCAATTTTCATTGTACTATTTCAAGAACCACGAAGAGTCCATGCCCCTTCTTGAACAAGCCTTGGTATTTTGCAAGGTTTTTTCAGCTTTGGCATTTTCTTCTCATCTTGAATGTGCACACGGCAGTGATGCTGAGGCACGCTGAAGCCACAGCAGAATGAAATATTGAAAATAATAATTACTGTTTTCATTTTTAATCTTGCGCAGATTGCTACTGGCTGCTGCATGCTCTGGTTCAGTATGCAACTACAGGACTAGTCGCCCCTTTTTTTGAAAACTCCAACGCTGCTGCTGCTGCTGCTGCTGCTGTTGCACCTCCCAGTGATCTATCGCTTCCAAAGCGGATGGAAGGTATGAATCCTACTTTTTATTTATTTAATGTTGAAGCAGTGGTATGCGCCACACAATAAATCCCCAGGTGTATAACTTTTAGGGGCCAGTGCAAAAATGTCATGTAATCTGGGAGTCACGTAGCCAAACACAGTAATTACTGCTCAAGCACTTGGCCTTGCACGACAGGGAGACACGGAATGTTAGAATGACCCATGTTATTTTAAAGTGAATAAAGCTGCAACCAGAAATTAGGATGCGTCATGTTTGCATTGAAACACTTTTAATCTGTCTACTGCCTAATGTGAAATGTCCAATCTTGCTACACAGAGTTGCTATGTTATGGTACCACCGTGTCTCAAATTTGGTGCTCCTGCCTCCATGTTTCCTCTATTGGGCACTCTTTGGGCTCTGGGAGTCCACGTGCACTGTGGAGAACTGGTGCACCGTTTGCACAACTAATAGGAGTGGCTAATGGGATTCATTCAGCTGCTGTTATAAGTCCTTGCCGTCTTTTGCCACCCTCATGTTTCATCACCACTTTGTCGCATCCCGGAGGGAAGGTTCGTACTATTGGTCAGCTTCTTTGTGTGTATGCTTGGTAACTAATGCACAAGCATCGTTGGCTTTATGTAGGCGCAAACACTTTTGTTGCCCGCAGCCTGCTTACACACCGTCATGTTCAGGTACCTTATAAGTCGCAAAACACTCGTGCACATTATGGAAAGGGACTATGCATGCTTCTGGAGTTCGCGGCTGCTTTGCTGGTCACAGCTGCGTGCTTCGAAACATCTCATTGAGCATTGCTTGGACTGAAGTGTTTAGTAAAAAATGCAAAAGGAGAGAACTGCACACGCAGATTCACAAAAACACAAACCGCTATTGGCCGCTGCCTTTGCTTTCACTCTGCCTGTGTGCAACACCTGTCATAAACTTGAAGCGTTGACTCCGCTGATGGATGTGGCAATTGCTGCAGCACCAGATGGCACTGGAGTGAATGAAGCACTGGACCACAAAAGATTCGACTTAAGTTCTCACGATGGCATAAATAGGTTTCTCGAGTATAACTTTACAACTCAGCATGCATTACAGATGTGCAAAATGTTAGCAAAGGCGGCAATTAATAAAAATAAAAAAAGCAAAGGTTGAAAGTGAGGAGCCTCTTGGAAGGAAAGCATGGGCATGCAACTAGTCTGATGGCCAGAGATACGATTGGCAGATAAAGGAATGAAAAGAGGCATTGAGGCATCAAGGTTGCTCACTTTCACAAACTGTTGGCAGGAGCAATAGAAAATGCAACACACCATATTTTCTTACAATGAATGCACTCACATAATGAATGCACCCCCTACATCAGGCATAAAAAAAATTTTTAACCCTCGTATAATGAACCCCCCCCCCCACTTTCTATCATAAACATGCATACAAAAGCAGTGGTTTGTGGATTACCTTTACTGCATTGTCATTTTCTGCAATACAGCTGCTTTGTTGTAATCACCTCTCCCACAGCGGCAACACAGTGGCCATAAGTGTATGACCTTGAGTGCTGATAGCACTGGGCGTAAACAGGCAAACGTAGATAACCTGTAGATAGCTTCGAATTTGGGAAGCTTCAGATATAATACAACAGTTTTGTTTCTTGCTTTTTTTTATTGCGGTAGTATGCTCGTTGGCATACATACTATGTTACAAGTATAGGTTAACTCCTGTTTCGCAAAGGAACGCTTTTGTGTGTTGGCTAATGCACGGAAGAAGCTGGTTGTGATGTACTATTTCTTTAGAAGGGCCATAAAACCAAAAACAAGTTTGGTTCATTCGAAAGACTGCTTTATCTCAAAGACAGTGGTGCCAATTTCAATGCAAACTTCTAACGACGAAGCCAGCCATTAACGAAAACAGATGAAGCAATTGAAACTCACCAGTTACATTCTCACCAGGTCCTTGCAATGCCACAGTGATCTGTGTGTGCGATTGGCAGCCGCTGAACAAGGCCACCACCAAGAAACATGACTGTGCGATTGTAGTGGGGCCTCTAGTTTCGTTTGATAGTGCCACTTGAGTGCTAACCTGCTAACCCCTTATTATGTCACTGCTGACACCCTGCGACATGAAATTTGAGTTTTTCAACATTTCGTATCTTTTTTCAGGGGTTAAACGAACACCTTTTGGTGCTGGAATTGAGTATAGCGAGTTCAAATTAAACAAGGTTGAATTTTGTCTTGGTGGCTGCTTTAAAGCAGTGTCTTCTGAAGCTGAATTTGGAACCCAGCACTGACTGGCCAAGGATCTGTAGCAGTAGAGTGAGTTGTAGAAGTGGCTCCTTCCATGTGCAAGGCTGTGCGAAGTAGACATTTGGGCCGAAAGAAAGGAGTATGAACACTACCTCGCGTAGTGAAAGCACTTGAATAGGCATAGATTTTTGGAGGCTAAAAAGGGCTCATAATGCGAGTAAGTGCTGTCCCGTCCAGATCAGCTGGCTTGTATTTTTTCAGTGTTATGTACTCGCGTCCCCCTGTGCACTATCGTGGCGAATGAGGTACATATGATTATGTGTTATGTAACTTAAAACCTCGAATGTGTTGCTTCTACTGAGCGGTCACAAAGCCCACCCCAATGTATCTCTTTTTATGGTTCTTTACTTCCTCCCAAGTGATCCATAAACGTGTATTACAAGTCACCAGAATTAGTAGTATGGGCTCAGACATTTTGTTGAGCACTTGTTTTCTATTGGGCATTTTTTAAGTATCTGTGGTGTTATATGTTGCCACAGACTGTAGTGTTCACCTGGTAACATTTATGTGTATCTTCATGTGTGTAAAAAAAGCTCCAATTCACATTTCTTAGGAAACCGACTCTACCGGTATTCCAAGGTCTTCCAGAACCATCCCGGTGCTCCTGAGTTGCGTGCTCTGCCGCCATGCCAAGCACTGAATTGGGCAGTGCCACAACCTCTGAACGAATCGGCACCTAGGTAATATACCTGATTCTATAATTTTTTACTACTTTTTTTTGCCACTTTTAATCCACTAATCAGGTGCTGGTTGAACAACAAGATCGTTAGTTTTTGACCGATACATTTAGTGGCACTGTATGTGCTGAAAATTGAGACTCTTACCCGAGGGATGCCAGCTATGAAAACTGACTTGTATATTGCTTCACTTTTGTCTTTGTCTTGGTTTCTTGGTTTCTGTTAAGATGGGAAGTGAGCGATTTGTCACTTGCTCTTGTTCATTTTAAAGGAGCCATGAAGAGAAAACAAAAGTTTGTTTTATTCGGAAGATTAGGTGTTTCATAGTACCCTAAGCGCTTTCCTGGAAGCAAATGATGCTTTATTCACTGAGAAATAAGGCAATTTAAGCCAAAATTTTAAATCTCCCGCTAAATTGCACATTTCGTGACGTGAACAGTGGTGTCATACGAGCCGGTCCATGAAACAGATACTTAGTATGTCGACTCCATATAGCACCCACACGCGGGAATCAAACAGGAACCGGAAATCGTGTTGAAACCGAGACGGCAGCCATTTTAAAAATACTAGTAAAACCTAGTGTACCCGCAGCCCTAGTCATGGAATCGCCTGATCCGGGGAACAAAACTCTCGCCGAGAAGCTCGGGCTTGCATTTAACAACCTCACACCACTTGAACGCTCAATGCTTCTAAGTGCACGAGCGGCAGGAGTTGTGGGATACGCGGATGGACCGGAAAGCGACCATTCCGCAATAGCCACAACAGACGAACGCCCAGCTGTCGGCACCACTGCCTTGTCAGCCCCGTCGCGACGGACGAATACAGACTGGAACGTATGTGCCGTATTTTTAATATTACGGTTATTAATAGTTCATTTTCAGTAGCAGTATCGCTTATGCCAGTTGGCCGGTGTCGTGTATGGAAAGCCGTTCGCGTGAGCTCTCTGCTTCGACGAGAAAGATACGAGCGTCAATGCGCGGTGTGTACGGCATTTTTTTCCCCCAAGGTCAGAGCGCTTTGACGGTGATTTGACGAAGTCGGCGACAAGCGCCAGCATGTCCCAGGACTGAGCTAACGTAAGGGTCCCTGCCGTAATCACTTCCTCGGAAATGAAGCGTGCACACTCGTACTTCCTTTAGCTCTCTTTCTCCTCCGTTTGTAAAGTTCACAAAACGTAGCCACTTGCTTCGCCGAGGTTCGTCGTTGGGCAGCACATGAAAGGAGATCTCCTCACGGGCGGGGATGTCGCACTCCCTCGACGATTTGCCCGTACTACATGGGCATTTCAAAACGTAGCAACGAAATTTCATTGTAAAGTACTCGAACAAACTGAAGTTTTCAGTGGTTGTAAACTGGAAACGAGCTCCTACAATAGCAGCAAGCCAACACCATTCCGAAACTGCGACGACTGTCACTATCTCGTCGCTGCTTGCTGTTCCTTACTCCCCTCGTTTCTATCTTTACCTTTGCTGGTTGGAGATATGACGGCCAACCTCCTGTGAAGGGATTACAATACCAAGCAAGGTCGCGACTGTGCGTGCTGGAACGGTTCGTTGGCCCCGAAGAGCCTCGAACCCGAAAATTCGTCTGCGCGACGGTGGCGACGGCGAGATGTCGAGTTCGGCTGGCGGTAGTTTCATACGCGTTGGTGTACACGCTTGTGTGTTTATTCGGAACTTCAACCGTTTACTCCACCGTTCTTAGTGTCATAAAAGGAATGTGCAGTATGTTTAACGGGCATATAGCTCACTATGCAAACTGGTAAGCCCTGCCTAACTTGTGTTTGCTTTTGCCAGCCTCCGCCAATCGCAGAGCATACTCGTGTGACGTCATAGGTTCTGTTGCGGGAAATGAGCTGGTGGGTCGCATGGTCATTCCCTTTTTTCCTAATTATGTAGCTTATTTGAGCGAAGTTTGTGTTAAAAGTGGTGTCAGTATGGTTCTAACGAGGCAATCTTTCGAATGAACCAAACTTGCGTTTTCTCTTCATGGCTCCTTTAACTACTAAGCAGTGGCTGCGGTATGGCATTTGCTTTAAGTTCTTCTCATTTGTGTTCAATACCCTACTAACGAAAGTGGTGCTCCACAGACTGGTTTTTTTTCCTTGTTTGGAGCTATTCATCTTTCCTGTACATGAAAGAAAGACCCAAAGAATTTCATATTTTGTTGTAAAAAAGTATACTTGAGCTTTAGTTTGCAAGTGCATCTTTTTGCACCAAATAGCTGCATAGAAGGGACGTGTACAAATTTCAATGGTTTTACTCAACTACAGAAGAAACTACAGAAGGAACTACTGCATAGCAAGAGTGCAGCAGCTCCTTGTTAACATACTACAGCACAGCTATCTGCAGAATGGCCTATGCCGGGCCCACTGACCATGCAGAGTAGATGTGTGTAAATCGTTGTTTTTGGTTTTGAAGCTAACACGAAGTAAATAATGATTTTGTTCAAATAGTTGTGACTCAAAGTGAATATTTTTTTATTGAAGCAAATATTTAGAGATTTTCAGTGAGAAAAATTAAATTTGCAATATCACAGGCATGGTTTAGTAACTAGCCTGCGCTCATTTAAAAGGATTTGCAAAATTTTTGATGGCATAAAACAAACATACAGAAGCTGTCCTGCTGCTTTTAACTTTATTTATAGTGTATATAGGGCAACTTTCATCTTATGTGGTGACCCCCACCCCAAGTGTTTCAGTATTAATGTAATGAGGGCATGTGTTCAGGCAAGATGCAATTAACCCGCATCTCTTTTAAAAAACGCAAATGGTTATTCCATTAACCTTCATGTCATTTCTAGGAAGGAAACGGCATATAGGGCAGTGCAAGGCATGAAACAATAACCTGAAACTTGCGCTGCTACTGCGAGTGCACAAGAATCCTAAATAAGGGTTCTGCGAAAAGCATTTCACGCCTAATATAAGCATATAAAAAGAGTTGAGAACCGTCTTGAGCGCTGCATTGTCAATTCTTCTTATCAAGAAAGCTTTATCTCGGCGTCTGGAGACAAGTTCGTTTTTCATATAACCTATGTAATAGGAAAAAAAAAAAGAACAGTACAGGTTCAAAGCAAAGATCAACTTTGTGTATCACTTTATCAGAAAACCGGAGACTGAAGGACTATGTCATTATCATCATCATCATCATCATTTATTTATTTATTTACCCTTAAAGGCCCTGTCTTGGGCATTACATAGGGGGGGGGCAGAAACGAGGGCTTGTGATGGTCATGATAAAAAGGAGAAAACACGGGATCAATATCAAAACTGCATAAACACAACAACATCAAGAAATCAAGAAGAAGAAGATTACATAAACATGTCAACAGCAATAACAAGAACAATAACAATAACAAGAAACAAAAGAAAAACAAGACAAGAGGAAAAACAAATGGAACACCAAAGAGAAAAAAATCAGCCAACATGTAAAGCAGGTAAAGATGTTTGTGGGGAGAAACAAGAAAGGACTCATCCCAGGAGCCGTTTGACTGCATGGGGTAACAAGGGCTTTAAAAAAACTGAGGGAGAAAATACAACAACAGATTTAGCAGGGAGGCTTTCTTATCTGGAGAGTGGAAACCTCTTACATGCATCTTGAGTGGAACCAAGTTATCAGAATGGGAAATGAGAAGCACGGGGATGGAGTTGGCCCAGTGCCAAGGAAACAAGAGGGGCTATATAGGCACCTTACTCTTGCCCTTTAACCCCATGTCTCCAGTACACTGTGGGAAAGCCCATCACCCCACGGAGGAAGCCGGTGCATGTTTGCGACAATGGGTTGCAGGCACTCAGAGCGCGATACATCCGGTGCCAAACTAGTTCAAAGTCATTGTAAAGAATACCGTATTGACTAGCCTAATGAACCCACTTTTTTTTTTCAGGAAATTCGGCATGAATTTGGGGGAGGGTTTAATATGCAGGAAAAAGTTTCAACAAATTTCTAAAAGTTAAAATTTCATACAATAAAGATGCTAAGAGAAGTGCTGTCAAAACCTTACCTTTCTAGTAAAAACACCTAGGTAATTATGTAATCAATTTTTTTTTTTCCTCCTCACTGAGGTCGCTTGCCACTTCACATTTGTTAGCCCACAGTGCATTGTCTTCTGTGCCGCCAGGGCATTCCAAAACTTATTTTCCCACACCGGAAAGCTTCCCTTTTTTGGACCCACAAAACACACGGCAATCCCTGTTCATTGCTTAAACCTCTTGTTTTCGCCAGTAGCGTACACGCACTGGGTCAACTCTGAAGTGTCACCCGATCTCGCGGTTTCCGTATGCTTCAATGCATGCTGCGCCACCTCCAGTTTAAAACCGGCTGTGTAGCTCACGTACTGGCCCATCGTCTGCTGCACACCAGGCGCACAAAAAAAGGTTGGAACACCGCTGAACAACAAAACCATGGAGTGTAATGGCGAAGTCGCAGAACAGCACAGAACAGAGAAGGAGTGCGGAGTACGTGTGGTGCCTTGTTCGCTCGCCACAGCGCTATCATGGAGCTATACGCAAGAATGCAAAATGCTGGGCAGGTTGGTTCATACTGTGCATAAAAAGAACCAGCAAAAAAGGACGCAGGACACAAGATTATGGAGCACAAACATGCCGCTGGCAGCGTGTTTGTGCTCCTTCATCTCGTGTCCTGCGTCCTTTTTCGCTGGTTCTTTTTATGCACAGTATCCTCGGTATTCAATGGCGTGGAATGCATGCAGGCAACCAAGTGGTCGCCGCCATATCTGTGGCCAAGCGTCTGTTGCTAGGCGACGTTGTGCGCATGGCCCACAGATCAGGCACCCCTCTTCTCCTCCATGCAACCGTGTGAGTGCGCGGAGTGCGCCATTGAGTTAATGAGTGCGCCGTCACTCGTTACGCCGGGCTCCGCGGGATGGCGGCACTTGTCCGTGCTAAACAAGACTGTAAAATACGACTGTGTTTCACGTTACGAACTCTTTGCCGAACACAAAGTATTGTGTCGAGTTCACTGTGAGTGCGATTAATAACATCTCTGTTGGCGCCACAGTTTAGAATCAGATTGGAACGGAGCAGATGACGCACGCCGGTGTCTTTTTTTTCTTTGGCGTGCAGCCGCAGTGGCCCAGGCTGCGCCGTGTCCGTGGCGCATCGGCCATGTCTGGGGCCGTTTCCAGTGTTGCCAAGCGAAGAAATTGACCGCTAAATATTTCAACGAATACCGTCTATACGCAAAAGCTTTCTTTTGTGTTCAGCAGGTTGCACTCCGCAAGTGGTGGAGGAAAAGTAGGGAAGAGATGGGTGCGTAGGGGGAGTAATCAAACAAATTAGAATTTCGAGCAGCCGGATGAGGGAAAAAGGGGGAATGGAGCGATGGGAGTTAGAACAGGGGTGAGGAGGAGAGGCAAATCTATTAGGTTAGCTAAGAGCAGGGCAAGTAAGTGGAATAAAACAGGCAAGTCGGTTGCTGACAACTGACATCCCAATACAAAGGGAGGGCCACTAATCATCATCGTCATCACCATCATTTTTAAATTGTGAGCCACAGCATTCGCACTCACGTCTCTGGCTACTGTTGAGATTATTTTTTTGTTTGAATGCTTTTTAGCATTTCTGCCCGCACTGCGGCATCAAGTTACTGCGATCGTCAATGGCATCAGCAGGCATGCCGAGGTAAAAACATATTCCCACTGCATTCTCATGCAAGGTGACAAGAAAGTAAATTCTCAAGAAGAAAGGGGGGGGGGGGTCATTCCGCGAGTGGGTTAATTACGCGAGTAAATACAGTATCTTTTTCTTGTGTTCTTAGTGGGCAGTTCTTGCTTTCAACAAAGCATCATTTTATGTATCCGAGTTCAGTGAAACAACTGTCCCTCTGCATTTTCAAATTTCAAAATGCTTGAAAAAAGTACCTGAGTGCTTTGCTGCCGTGCTACTTCTGAGTGGCTAAATGCATGATTGGTGATACCGAGGCCACCACAGAGACAAATGGCTCTGCACCACACCTGTTCACAATGCAAAGAGGTCACGTGAGGCATCTACATCAAACTTTGAATCTACAAAATGGTAAATTTTGCCATGCACAAGGGGTCGAGAATGATGCCATGTGCATTGGAAGGGTCATGAAGGGACTCTATATGGGTCCAAAGTGATCCAAAGCAACATGATGCAGGCCCAAAGAGACATGAAGCACTACAGTGCAGGTTAAAAGAGACGCCTAGTGACATAGTATGGGTCAAAAGAGATGCTAAGTGGCACATTGCGAATCTAAGGGCATGCGCAGGCACACAGTATGGGTCTAAAGCGACACGATGCACATCCAAATAGTTGCGAAACAACATAGTGCAGGCCTTAAGTGGCAGGAATTAGGTCCAAAGCGGTGCAAAGGGAGCACACACAGTTGTGGGTCCAGTGAGACAAGGTTCCAAAACTACTGCTGCTGAGAGCCTTTCTCGCACCGTTGCGCAGTGCCCTGTGGACGTCCCAGAAGCTGCTCTCGGTGGAGCCCCTGCCCCTGGGGGCCACTGGCGGGGCAGGCCTGGCGGAGGCCAGCGAGGACCTGGCCTTTGCGTCGCTGAAGCAGCGCTGGGGCGGCTGGGCCCTGCAGCCCGATGGGGAGGACGAGGGCCGGCAGGCCGTGAGCGCCTCTGAGTATTTCTCGCCCTCGCGGCTGGCCCAGCTGGCTCAGCAGCGGCCTGTGCTGGGCCTCGGGGCCATCGCCGCTGCCCTCCTGGCCTGGCTGCTGTACCGCCGCTGCTGCTCGCGGGCGGCCACGCGCAGGGGCCGCAAGGGCCGGGCCCGGCGCCGCATTCTCTCGCTCCCCATTAGCAAGCTGCTGCGAGGGGTCTGACGCGAGCTAGCTTCCCTCGCCCCATCTCTTTACTCACGGACTGACGAACTCAAGCCAGCTGACGTGCTCTGTCTCGTTCCCCTCTGAGGCTTCTCTTCCTGCTGCAGTGACTGAACTCGCTGCGGTGGCAGGCTAAAGGAGAGCTTTGTAGCACCTTTTCGGGGTGGACAGGTAGATCTCGTGCTGCTACTTATATGCCAAGCCCAAAGTACTGTACTCACTCTCAGGATGAAGCTCTTTCAGTGCTTTCTTTTTAATCTTTGATCTTGTTGAACTAGTGCATCTTCTTTTTCCTAAGTGGATTTGGATGGTAAGTGTTGGAAGAACATGCCACTATGCGAGTTATGCAGATTACTGTTCGAAGGTTGACGTGGATGAGAATGACTAAGAGAGCTCATCCTCCACGTGAACATGTTCTTGATTGGAAATAAATTGACTGCTTTAATAGGAGAGGCATGTAATGAGGACTGTGAGGTTGAGGTCAGCACATATATTGCCGATTGTTCGAGCAGTCATGGTTGTAACCTTTATCAGCAGTACTGTGTGTACTGCTTCTGTTGTTTACATATGTTGGTGCTGAAATTCCCCCATTTCAATTCTCTGTACTTCTATAATGTTAATATTGTTCTTCCTTATACAATTCACTTTTTCGGTGTGTCCTACAACTGGCACAGTGGTGAAATATTTTTTCGCGAAAACAATATAGGTTGCATGAAAAACTTCTCTGCTCATGCTTATTTTTGTATTCCTTAAACATTTATCTTTAGTTTTTCTTTAAGCCTATAAAAGACCGTGCGAGACGATCAAGTTTTCAGCATTTTTTTTATTAGTGCGTGGGTCATAAAACATGACTAATTAATGCAATTAGATGTTTAAGTAGCTTTAAGTATAGGAAAATGTCATATTTAAGGTGGTACTGACTGTCCAATAATCTAGGAACAAACTTTTTTGCCATTGATGAACTGTCCGATTTAAAAGTGTTTTTTGTTAAAGCTGCAGCTTTAACTCCTTAAGTGCCAAATCAGTTGAGTAGAATTACGTCTAGAGGGGCCAAATTTATTATTGTGCAATGGCACGCATTTGGGAGACATTGATGATGGGGGAGGAAATAAGGAGGAGGGAAAGAAGCGAAGAGCATGAAACCCAGGAAGCTGCTAGTGGTGCTGCCAATTCAAATAAACAATATCTGGGGTGTGGAAAAGATGACCCTTCGTGTCCCCTCTTCCTCGTTTCCTGATGCCACTGTGCCTGCTCATCTCTGTTCTAAAGCCAGAAATGACTAGCTAACAAGCCAAGAAAAAAAAAAAAGCAGCCTGGATCAAATAAGTCAGACTTACCTACTCATCAGGTATGCCATAGATATGTGTTGTCTCGGTAGTCAAAGAGCTCATTCATAACATTTCGAATGAAGAATCAGTCAAAGAGAGATTGAATGAGAACTGGTACTTACAGCCTTCGCTGCCTGTCCCTCAAACTTGTTACATTTGTTGTACAGTGATACCTAAAGTGTCCTCAACAAGTAGACATTGCAGGTAGCTTACATCTCTGTACTGTAAAATTAACTTACGGTAATGGCAGCCCATTTTCTATGTGTTTATATCACTGTTTTGTTTTAAAGGGACAAATGAAGAGCAATTTCGGTGTGAGTGAGCTTCTGATTTCAAAATCTTTGTGGGACAGTGTTGGCAAAAGTAGTAGGTGATTTGAAAGAAATGTAGCTGTCGATTTATTTCCTCTCAACATATGTCTCCGTACTGGCTTGATTTTAAGTAGCAGCTGTTATACACACTAATTACGGCTTTGTTGTTATTCTGCTCCTTGAGGAGGATGTTATGTGATATTTATTGATAGCTTAATTTGATGCGTTGTCAGTCAGAGTTGTCCCTTTCATCACTGTTTGTGCGACGTGACATTGCCATCCACGCGTCTTTTTGTTGCTTGTGATGGGGGGCTTTACCGGTGGTTGCTGTCATCACAATAGAGTACATTTAAGTGCCTTGCTTATGGCTTGAAAACTTTGAGATCTTCACGTGTACATAGCACATCTGTTACCTCTTCTAGTGTGGCCTCAGGTTTAGGTGTGAATATCAATGGAACATCGTCGTCGAACATGCTCTTTGGTGTTCACAAGCCACGGGCCGTCTTCGTTTCTTCCACTGTGGCCTGGGCCCCTGCCAACTAACCCTCTCTGCAAGACTAACCAGGAGGCTTTCGCATTTGTGGAACAAGTGGCATTGGGCACAACAGCTGCTGTCATATCCTCTGCAGGTGGTTTCGGAAGACAGTGTGACGAAAGACAGTGAGCCGTTGTTGACAAAAGGTGCCCGTGGAGTGCGTGACCAGGCCGATGGTGCGGAAAACAGCCACTATCCTTTGGGCTGGTCTGCGGGGCCACAGAGTTTCCGCCGCATCTCCGATCAACACAGTGGAGGACCACCAGCACCAGAGATGGTGGCTGATGACGACTCTGTTAATCATGTTCATGTTGAGGTTCACGTGAGTGTAGACTTGCGCCAGCCCCGTGTTGAACTGTGACCGGGCGGTTGTTTGACCACGTTCGCGTATTTATATTAGTGTATGACACGTGCATTCTGCAAAACGAGTTTGTGTATCTGGGAGAGGCGGGCTGTGACAGAAAATAAATTCTTTATTCTCCTTTTTATGTGGCGTACACCTGACTTTTTCTAAAGCTCCTGCCAACCCAGTTGGCTGCCGAGCTCTTGGAAATGTTGAAATGACAAGTGCATTACATGAAGTACAGTAAATGCTTATGTTAAAATTTCTTTATTCAGAGTGTATAGAGAGCCCACTGTACCCACGTTTATCAAAATATTGCTTATAATGAAGCCAGTTTCCTGTCCTGTGGACTTCATGATAATGAAGGACTTCGTGATTATGAAGCCATTCTGTTTTGAGACAGCTGAGCACCTGCATTTCTGAACGAACTCGTGCTTTCACACTTTTGCTCCCAGGAAGCATTTCACCATCTGTAGGTGGTGAGATGCATCCTGCTTGACTACACTCATTCACTGCATTCATTCCAACGAAGGGTTTATATTTTGTAATTTAATGAGCACAGAAATGTACCCTACTTACACATTAACATTAGTCTAAATTGTAAGCTAACATCCTAAATTGTTTTAGTAGTTGTAAGATGTGTGCATGTATTTGCGCTTGCACCATAAAACCCTGACTATGCAGTACGTTTAATTTTACAAAAAATTAGCATAATCTTGGCAAAATCTTCACAAAATAAAAACGCAATAAAAATTTCAATGATAAAATGCTAGCTAACTGCGTCCTGCTTGGTACGAGTGGCCCAACTTTAAAATGTCACAAGCTGAACGGCACTGCGTGGGCAGTGAGTTAGTATGGAAGCTTGTTTGTGCTTCATCTTTGCATGTTGTGCCACTTTGGTTTATCACATATTTGTTCCTTTTGGTGCTTTGTATGTTGCTTGGTGGTGCTGTCCCATTCGCTTTCGTTCCGCCCTGCTCTTCTTCTCTCCATTTCTTCCAGAGCACAAATGCTTACTCTTGCTGCTTTTCACCTTCTCCATCCCATCTCTGCTTAAAGTGCCTGAAAGCATGAGCTGAAGTAATGTTCGCTGAATTTGTTGCTTTATGTTGCATGGTGCATGCTGTGCTGAGCTTTGCCTTCCAAATGAACACCACTGACACTTGAAAACAAGTTCAATGTGATTGAAAAAAGCTGAAGAAAAAAAGAAAGAGCTTATAAACACCACGCCACACTGGAAGTAAAAGTTAGAGCTATCATTTGTTATGCATGGGCTTCAAGTTTTTCTGAACCCGGTATATTATTAGCCATTGCATGCTTGCCAAGTGGTATAGAACTCTGTCATGCGAGGTTGGCTCTCATACCCATTGTTTTTGTTTGGGTATTACGACTTTCCAGAATATATGATTGTTTGGCGGTGTTCTGAGAAAGTTGTCTAATCAGCGTTCCCACCAATATGTATGCATATAAAACCTATTTATTGCATGATAGGTCCTGGAATCACGTAATGCGTATTTTCTAGTTTCTAATACTTGCACAAATTTGGTCACAGCTGAGGATATGGAGCAACCCTCTATGCTTTGCTGAATACTTCATTTCAAATGTACCCAAGTTAACTGTGCTATACCCAACATACTTGTTTTTTGTCCCCTGTCACTGGAGCTTAATCATGAGAACCAACAGCCTTTATCATTGTCTTTGGCACATACGGGCACAATAAATAAATAAGTAAATTTGTATCCTTAGTCTTGTATGTACTAGAAATATGATACTTGGCTTTTACGATACGATATTGTCGCGTCCCGATAGACGCAGGCAAAATCGGCTGTACGGTGTTGCACCGATTTATTAGGGGCGGGGCGCCTAAAATGGAAAGGCGAGAGAGCACGTCAAATCTCAGCGAAAATGGCTGACCGAGTCAAGCGCGCGGGGCCTGGGGCACGCGTTTGTGTCGTCGTCTTCAGGCTAGCCGGCTTACCAAGAAACACGGCACGTATCCATCACTTGGAGATTGTACCAAGTGCGATGACCCTTACATACCTTAAACAGGGGATTGCCCTGCTCAACACACAATCCACGCAACATTTTGCCCCCCGTCGAAATAGCATCGCCCCGATGCACGCAGAGTTATTTAAAATGATAGATGCACTTATGGTGTTGTCCAAAATGAGACCGTCAACGATCGAAGTATGGCTTCATGCGCACTACATGAACGACGTCAGGGCAGCGGTTACGGCAGTGTCGAGACACGATGCCATCGTCGACAACTTCGTACGTTACGTCTGTAACCTGGCGCAGCACCTCGAGGACCGACTGAAGACGTTCGAGGTGTTCTTCGAACGTGGTCGAAAATACGATCACGTCATCCAGATATACCAAGCATGTTTGCCACTTGAGGCCCAACAGCACGGTGTCCATAAGTCTTTGAAAAGTAGCCGGGGCTGAGCACAATCCAAAGGGCAAAACCTTGAATTCGTAAAGTCCGTCCGGCGTCACAAAAGCGGTTTTCTCGCGGTCCCTTTCGTCGACTTCTATCTGCCAACACCCGCTTTTTAAGTCCATGGGCGAAAAATAGCGGGCGCTTTGCAGTCGGTCTAACGAGTCGTCCATTCGAGGCAACGGGTAAACATCTTTTTTTGTCACTTGGTTGAGCTTGCGATAATCCACGCAAAACCGCAATGTCCCATCTTTCTTTTTAACCAAAACGACCGGAGACGCCCAAGGGCTGTTCGACGGCACAATGACGTCGTCTTCCAGCATTTGCTGTACTTGCCTTCGTATCGCGTCACGCTCCTTGGGGGCCACACGGTAAGGGTTCTGGCGTATGGGTCTCGTCGTTTCCTCGGTGATTATTCGATGTTTTGTCAAATGTGTCTGACGGACACCAGACGTGGACGAAAAGCAGTCCTCCTAGTGCTGAAGGAGGTCAAGGAGCGCTCGGTGGTTTTCCGACGAGAGGTTGGAGTTAACGTCGACTGTGCATTTAGCGCTCACCGTTGTGGTGGGGCTGGTTTGAAGCAGAAAACAGCATTCTCCTTTGTCGATACCTTCAAAAAATGCTACTGTAGTCCCTCTCGCGATGTGCCGGCGTTCGTTGGAGAAATTAGTCAACAAGAGATTGGTGCGGCCGCCTGACAGGCGCACGAGGCCTCTTGCGATGGCAAAGCCCTGGTCGAAAAAAAACACAGTATGCAGTTCGGCAACCCCGTCGGCAGCGCAGGGATCGTCGCACGCTATTGAAACGAATGCGCAGGATCGCGGTGGCAGGCTCACGTCTTCATCGGCGATACGAAGGGGCAAACGGCGCTGGTCGGTAAGCTGTTCACGAGGCAGGCTTGTGGCCAGTCTCACCAGGCGCTCTCCGAGATCTATAACGGCATTGTGCTCGCGCAGAAAATCCATACCCAATATCAGGTCCTTGCAGCACCGCGGAAGAACGACGAAAGTACCAACAAAGTCAGCGCCCCCAAACAAATCCGTGCTGTACACTTCCCAATTGGCGTCATGAGGTGACCTCCCGCAGATCGAAACTGCGGACCATCCCACGGAGTCTTGACCTTCCGTAAATGGTCGGCAAGTTCTTGGCTAATGATTGAATAATCCACGCCGGTGTCGAGTAACGCGGTCACCTCATGCCCGTCGATCGTAATAGGAAGGTCGGCATTCGCGACTCTGTCAGTATTCAGTGGCGTCGTCGTCGTGTACTTGCATTGGGGTGGTAATATGTCGGTAATCCGTCGGGTCTTCGTCGCTATATCTTGAGTCATCGTCTGCGTCGCTTGAAGGTCTTTACATTTGCGATCTTCAGCAACCTTGCCTCCGGAGGTTGCTTCGCCTAGTTTTCCCGCCGGGGGCTGGAAAACCTCCCCGGGCTGCAGTCTCGAGGGTTACGACGGGTCGGCGAGAAGTGGGCTGCGGGAGACGGCGAGCGTGATCGACGACTGTCGGGAGACGTAGCGTTTCGTGCGGCGAGATAATCGGCGATTTCGGCAGGCCGCTGTCTCAACCGCAGACAAGGAGCTGTAGGAGAGAATCCGGGAAGACCAATGTCGCGATAGGGGCAGCATCGCTGTATGTGGCCAGGTTCACCACAGTGGTAGCACAACGGCCGCCCGTCTGCCGTGCGCCACAAGTCCGTCTTTCGTACTGGCGGACGTACAGCAGGTTCCTGTGTGGGCCAAGGATGTACCAGCAGAGGTGGCTGGCGACGTGGCGGGACAGCAGGTTCCTGTGCGGGTCAAGGATGTACCGGCAAGGGTGGTTGGCGACGTGGCGGGGGTGGTGGAGTCGGCAGTGTTAGAGCTTGCTGACAAATAGCCGCGGCGTAGCTTGTAGGGAAATGTTGCATCGGCGGATCGGGTGGTGAGAACACTTGGTGTATCTCCTCGTGCACCATCCTGGCCAAAGAACGAGCCGACTGCTGGGACGAAATACCAAGATTATTTAGCTCTTCGCGAAGAACTGACGGTATTAGGTCCCGCAAGGAGCTCTCGTCACAGGTCATACTAGTGACATCGGTGCGACTTCTGGTTGTAATACGGGCATATTGCCGGCTATGCTCCTGCACAGCCCGCTCGATAGCCGTGGCCTCCTTGATAAACTCCTGCACCGTGCGTGGTGGGTTTCTAACAAGCCCAGCAAACAGCTGCTCCTTGACTCCATGCATAAGGTATCGGAGTTTTTTTGGCTCAGACATGGCTGGATCAGCGCGGCGGAAAAGGCGAGCCATGTCCTCTGAAAACATGGCGACACTCTCGTTGGGCTTTTGAAAACGCGCCTCCAGCAAACGCAGCGCTTGGTCTCGTCGATCAATGTTCGGAAAGGTTTCCTGGAGCTCCTGACGAAAGTCGTTCCAAGTCGTCAATCTCCTCTCGTGATTCTCGTACCATGTGCGAGCACCATCCTCCAGCGAGTAGTAGACTTGCCGCATCTTCTCGCGATCATCCCATCGGTTGAAATCAGCAACACGCTCAAAATGCACGAGCCAGTCTTCAACATCTTCGAACACCTCACCATGGAATGCGTTCGGGGTGCGGGGCTGGTGGAATATCACCTGGGCGGTGGCCATCATCGGAGGCGGTCGAGATTGAGGCTGAGGTGTTAACACCGGAGGTTAACAGCGGGGCATGTTGTTAGGCAGGCCCGAGAGTTCTGGGGACAGACCGAGCGTGCGGCGACTGGTCCGATGCACGGGGGTGTCGACGAGACGAGGCCTTTCGGGGCTGGTGTCCGACTGAGATCCAGGCATGGGTGTACCCGGCTCCTCCACCAGTTTCGCGTCCCGATAGACGCAGGCAAAATCGGCTGTGCGGTGTTGCACCGATTTATTAGGGGTGGGGCGCCTAAAATGGAAAGGCGAGAGAGCACGTCAAATCTCAGCGAAAATGGCTGACCGAGTCAAGCGCGCAGGGCCCGGGGCACGCGTTTGTGTCGTCGTCTTCGTGCTAGCCGGCTTACCAAAAAACATGCCACGTATCCATCACTTGGAGATTGTACCAAGTGCGATGACCCTTACATACCTTAAACAGGGGATTGCCCTTCTTACCACACAATCCACGCGACAATATCTTAAAAGCCAAGTGATACTACATACATGATACCAGATACTTGGCTTTTACGATACATTATATCGTAAAACTTATAATTTGCATCAGTTTTTGGGCCTGGTGGTACGCTCAATGCTATATCTAAGAGCTTAGAACATAAGGCCTAACGACTTCATGCAGAGCTATTGGGGCTCCACCATCATAGATGCCAGAGCTGCAGTCATTTTTGTAACAAATGCTGGACGACATCACGCTACTACTATGGTGCTGCACCTACATTTCCTTTCCTCGCTGGTTTTGCAGGCACTCCTGTCAGTAGGTTATTATAGGGGGTCATTTTTCTCCCAGAATAACTGTCACATTTACGCATCAGTGTATTTACCAAAGCGATATAAATCAAGCAGGATACAAAACCAGTCAAGGCTTTTAGGTTGGTATATGTGCGGACAAAATTTCGGAATTTCAGCCTCAAGAATTGTTTGTTGAATTTATTGTTAATGTTTTACTATGTGTCTAGTGTAGCTGGCTCTAGGCTGTTGGCTGTCACTCTATTATTCACAAAAGTGAGGCTAATTCTGCCAAGACTTGGAAGGGTAAGCACGTGCATTCGGCGCGTGTTATGTCATCTGGTAGTGAAAGCATGCAGAAATGGGTCATAATAAAATATTGCAGGAAGCACGGATTAACAAAGCTGGCTATGACAAGTTTACAACAAAATGAACATTTCTCCTTAATTCAGGCAACAAATTTTCGTTTAGGTTGTGTACTCGTGAGCCCAAACGCAAGAAACGTTGTTTTCTTACTTTATTATGGAGGAAAGGAGGGTAAAGTAAATGGCTCTCGATTCAAAATGCAAAAGCAGTTGCAGTTGGCGGTAGTGCAATGAAAGAGAAAGAAATTTAATCCTGGATGCAAAAAAACATTTCGATACTGCGAACTTTCGTTGAAAGTATTTGTAAAGCAATAAAATATGCACGTGCTTTAAAAAAACAAGGTAAGCTGGTACTTGTGAGCAAATGATAGGTGACATAAATGCGCTAAATATATTGAGTGATTGAGGGGAAACAACACAAGAGCACGAAACCCAGTTTACTTGAGTTCGCCTATCACGTACCTGCGATTTCCCACTGTGTTCTGCTCTGCTTTAACATCACATATATGCAGCCACCACTTGATGCTGCTTACCCCTGAGCCGTACAAAAAGAAAACGCAGGCTTCTGTTACATGATGTATTTTAGAGTGCTGCTAATGGATGAAAATGCATGGGAACACAGTTGTGCGTACCCGGCGCTTCACTGTGCCCTCAGCAAACGACTTGTACAATCGCTTGGTGAGTTTGCATTTCTTTGTTTTTTTAACGACATACAATCATTGCAAGCTCTTTGTCATCAAGTGTATTAGATTAAAGGAAAAGCGCTAAGCTCAAACTCAACTTCACATGACAGTGTGCCAAATTATTCTCGTGTTCTGCCAAATGGAAACCCTGGCCTTCCCCCTGGTGATGGGCTGGAGCCGACGTCGGAATAATCTCGAAAGCTCTGTGCTTATGAGCTTTGGTTAAGCAAATGAGTGGGAAACACAAGGGCGTGTACAAACCCAGGAGGCCCATTCAGCCTCATTCCCTCTAGCACCACCTGGCGAGCGCAGGAGGCCTATTGGATAGCCCTTCTCAAAACGGCTAATCAACTCAACCATTTCAGGCAGCTAAGAAAGTCATCAATCAATCACTCAATAAATTTCAAGGGCACGTGACGCTGGAAAAAGAATATGCCGGTGTTTGAAGCCATTGGGCGTTGCCAGGCAATGACGTTCAGTCGGAGGGTAAAGCCTCTCACTAAAGGTTGTACAGTGTACACCATTTACAACGTAACTGCTTATAGTGCGGGATCTGATATAATGAGACAAGCATACCGCTTAAAATACGGTTGGTCGAAGCACAATACCGTTTATAGTGCGGTTTTTCGGCGGGTCTGCTAATCAACTGGCGCAGCTGGAGCACCGTTTTATGGTAGCAAAAGAAAAAAAGAAAGGATGAAATCGGCCATCTGACCAGCGCGCACCCCTTGCTGTCCTCTTAACTTAGACACACAAGAAAAAATAAGCACCCTTTAGTTGGCGCGTACGTGGTAACCCCAACTGACCTTGCTTGACGCACCTCGGAAGATATAGCGACCCCCTCCCCGTACGCGCCCGGCAAGTTGTTTCTTTAAGCGTGAACCGCATGACCCGTTTTCGCACACGATTCGTGCACGTCGGCGTTGCGCGTGCGTTTTTTTTTCGTGTTCGTGTCGACGATTCCACGCTCACGGCGGCTTCTCCGCGTGGTAGTGGGAGGAGCCTGACGACTTGCACCATTGGGGAGACGCGCACCCAATGGCGGGAGATTCGAAGTGCTCCGAGCAGCAGACTGGCCTCGTCAGTGATCTTGAGGCTTACCACCGCGGTATTTTTTGATCGGCGCTTTCACAAGCAACGTGGATGTCATTTTATAATCCACTTTTCGCCCAGATTATCAGCTCTTTTCTTACATGACCATCTTCGCTTGCGCCTCGTGCGGCATTTCAGCGAGCGGTTAGAAGCGGTCGCTGGAGCTGCCTGCTCCACTTCACGGCAAGCCATGTTGCCGCCTCTTACCGCGCCGCACACACCACGCCAGTTGTATCCGCGCCGGCGTCGCCGCGCTTTCGGCGTGCACAGCGCGTTCAACCACAGCGCGTTCAACAGGCGTGCACAGCGCGTGCACAGCCGTGCAAAGCCGAAGATTTCCACCACCAATGCGTTGCAAGGTGGGGTAAAAATTACACCATCTTCCCACGTGGGAACCCTGAGGGGATGCAAAGCCGTGGAGTATTCGCATGTTAATTGGTTGTTAGAGTAAAGACACGTGTAGTAGCGTATTAAATGTCTTCTTTATTTACCGAGTAGTGGGGAACGTTTTGCGGCTTCTCGTTCTCGAAGCGAGGAATCCGCTGTTGGACGCTGGCGTTTCAAAGCATTGTCACGTTGCCGAACGCCATCTGGATCTGCTACTCGCTGCTGGCGTTTCAAAGCGGCTTCTCGTTCTCGAAGCGAGGAATCCGCTGCTCGACGCTGCCGTTTACGTTCGGAGTCGCGAGCTCTCCTCTGTGCAGCCTTGTCTTCGGAGGCACGAGACGAGCCAAGCGGCGAGGAGGAGAGCGGCGTTATCACAGCTGGTTAGGGCTCCTGGAGCGACAGTGTTGCCGGTGTCTTCCTGAGCCGGCACGAGACGAGCCGAGCGGCGAGGAGGAGAGCGGCGTTATCACAGCTGGCGTGGAGAGGGGGACGAGGAGGAGAGGTGCGGACGCCGGACGACGGAGGGTCGACTAAGAGATGCTTTGCATCTAAAAAAATTCCGCAAGCGTTCTTATCGCATTGTCCTGCGGCATCTGTTCATAGACGCTAAAAACGCAGCCATGGTCCTTCAAAACACAAACACAACGGAAGTTAAAGACGTTCTTGCCGTTTATAAGACCACGCTTGCAGTGTGCAAGACCCTGCAGCAGCGGCTGATGTAAAAAAAAAAGAAATAAAGGCCCTGCCTTTGTTTTTAAGTGCTGTGCGTTTGAGAGATTATAAATATAGGATGACTTGAGAGGTAGGTCGCGATGTGGTTATATTCGCGCATGTTTTGGTTATGCGGATTTTTGTGGCTCCCGCGACATACGTTATAAGCGGTCTACACTGAGAAGGAAAGAATGCCAATCCACGTACCCTGTGGAGGTGGTTGGGAAACGAAGTTTTATACACCACCTAGCTATTACGGGTAACTATGGCCCGCTTGCGTCAATCACACGTTGCTGTACCTGTAACATGTCCTTTATTATTTCACTTCAGCACGACGTTCAGAACGGCATTATGATCGGTGTGATACACACTCAGAGTTTGCGTTTTCACCGCAGTTATATTTTGTAGCAGCTGCGCAGCACGTGGGGGTCGATGATGAACACTATTGAAACTGTTTCGGGTTTGTTTCTTACGAATCGATCATTGAGCTGTTTACTGCATGTCCGAAATGCAAGTAATCATAGATCGGTGGCAGAGATAGAGAAAAAATGAGATGTCATGCGTTGGTGTGAGCTTCCTCCAATTTTTACTAACTCCTAGCTCATGCGCAAGGCGCGCACACGGCCACTACACGTGCCGTGGGTGGAGAGCACAGCGACGCAAAAGGTCGCGTGACTCTATCACGTGGCATTCAGCGAGAACGCAGGGGGTAAACCCGCAGCTGTGCTCGGTGCGTACACCGACTGCCTTCCCCGTCTCCGCGTGCGTTCGTCGCTCAATTGGTAAGACAGCGGACTCTCGCTCCGTTTCTCTATTTCGTCCAGGCTCGATTCCTGGCAGTTCCAGTAATTTCTTTTATTTGTGCGCGGGAGTTTTCTGTTGACGCCAGTGGTCGCGACAGAACCCTTGGCTGGTAGAGGTACATATATCTTCGCTTTAGAAGCTGTTTTCTAGACAGCGCATATAATAGTATGTATGTGGCACTGCATGCAGGAGCACTCAATGTGCGTCGTCTGCTATTGCACAACCAAGCATGGCTCCCTCCCCCTTGGGCGCTACCACTGGCATCTTGGAGGAAAAAATACTCAGGACAGGCCCTGACGTCACTTCTTGTGAAGCCGCTACCGCTGTCAAGGGCGTCCATGGAGCCCACTGCCCTCGCCTCGCCTTCTGCACTACCGCTTGCGTTCACAAGAGCAGCTACTAGAGAGTTTTAGCATACCGTACGTGTACCCAGACCCGACTGGACATGTGCACATTCGTTCCGATAGGGTGGCTTAGTTCCGCTGACGGGCGGCCCGACCTCGCCGTGCCCGCGCATTCGTTCCGGTGAGGGGTGGCCCTCCGTGCCGTACCCGCGCACGCGGGCGCAGTCGGGTCGTGGTAAACACGGTATACCGGAAATACTTCGGATAGGGAGTCCTCTTGTCTAGGGAGTCCTCAGGCTTGTCCTCTAGCGTCCTCCGTATACGAAGTTTTATTGACTCCCATACAAGGGAGTATATTAAAAACTCCTCTAAGGGATAGATTTCTCAGGCATTTAGCGGAGTATTCATTGCTCTTAATTACTCCGCTGGAGGGGAGCTTTTTGGGGCATTTTGCAGAGTATTTCGTGCTGTCTATTACTCCCCTGATGAGAGGAGTTTTTTCTGGCATTTAGCGGAACACCCCTGGAGGAGGGCATGTTTAAGCATCCGACGGAACATTTCACGTCACCCAAAGCTGTACCACAAATAAAAGTGTTTTCGTGTTTCTATAGTGAAGTATTTAGTGAAGTGAAGTGAACCGCGCTGAGCAGTGCAGTACCGAGACCTTCAAAGAAAAAGACAGACATTTATTTTATTGTCCCAGTAGGGGCACGCCAACTTCACAACCAAACAGAATATTTGTGTTCAATAATACATCACGTGACACTCAAACATATAGACGGAACAGAAATACATACGACAATAGGGGCTAAGTCGCACCGAGAAATAAATCGCATCAAACTCAAATTAAACACCAATCAGTTGAACACACACGAAAGACGGTAGGAGATATACGCGGCTACACTCGGTGACAACTTAAGAACGGCACCGGAAGTTGCCGCTGTGCCTTATCACCGTAGCCGGATGTTTCTCCGCGCGGCGCAAGTAGGGCGTTACTTACACGGCGCAAGTAGGTGGTGCCGTTCTTGAGTTGTAACCGAGTATACCAGCCACGCGGTGGCCTAGCGGGATTTTGCTACTGAGCCCAAGGATGGTGGTTCGATCCCAGCCACAGCAGGCGTTTTTCTGATAAACGCGAAAAACAAGACTTCTCGGGGGCCGATATTTTCGCCACGCAAAAGACCCGGTCAAAAATTTTCTATTACGGCGCGCCTCACAGTCACAGTTGCTTGGGATCGTTGAAACCCCCGAAACATTTTATATGTAGCTCCAAAAGAAGCCCACCAAATTTGCACCTATTCTGCTCAGTCATTAGCGCGAATTCCTAAGAAAGTGACTAGATGTTGTAAAGCGGAAGTTAGATCTGTTCTCAAATGGGAAACCAGCACCATATTTGGCGAGTATCATAGTAAACAAGTTTGTAACACAGTTTATAATAATGCTATGACAAGCCACCTCAGAAAAAACAACTACAGAAAAGCCACGCCACCCACGTACGACGACTCCAATACAAAAAAAAAAAAAAAGAACGAGGACTCACCAAAAGAAAAAAAAATAAGCAGGGTATTCAGAAATGGCGAAAATGTAAAAATATCACGAAGGCCAAAGACAAGAAAGAGAAATTTAACTACGAGAATGTAAACAAGATGACGACATTGGAATGCGCATAGGAACCCGCGTAAAGTGCGCGCTTTCGGTGCCGGTCGACTTGCTTTGTGGGCGTCCCCCCTTCTTTTAATCGCGCTCCCTGAACGGCGGGGCGTGCGGCAGTGCCTCGTAGGGTGCATCGAGGCACCCTATAATAGTGCCTCGGTGTGCACGGTACAACGTTCGTGAACGTTCCCAGAAAACGATGGGGAGATTTTCTCCCCGCGCGGCGGGCGGCGAAGCGTGCTACGTCTGCTTGAAGCAGCACCTTCGCGGCGTGTTTACGGCGCATTTAGATCTTATCTGGCACTGGAAACGGATGTAGCACGCCTCCCCATGTCGCATTTCCCCCGTCGCAGTTTTCCCGCCCCGCTTACCCCTTGTCGCAAAATCCCACTGTCCATAATCCCTGTCTTTGTTCCCACGTGTTGCACCTCCCCCTGCGACGAAAGCCCTCTCCTCGAGCTCTCCAGGGCAGCGACAGTGGTAACATGTGCAAATGAGAAGAGAGATTTTGAACACGAGGGGAAATAGCCAGTTTATTTTGAGAGTGGGGATCGTGGTCCACCCCTGGAAACTCAGTGATGTAAAGGAGAACGGAGGACTTTAGGCTATGGAAGCAAATAAAAATAAATAAACATGTATAGCCACTTTGTACAATAATGTGCTGCTTACAAAAAAAAAACATGTATATCTGAACGCTGCAAACGATGGGACTATTGCACAAAAGGCTAGCTTCTATTTGACCGACTCTTCCCTAGTTTGAAGCAAAGCGCAGCTCCTGGAATATTTATTAATGAAGAATGAAGACATTACGCGGGTCGCTTTTAGCAAATGATTGCAGCTAGACATAAACACGTTCACTTTCACGCCACCACCACCGCGTCACCGTCCGCGCGGGTTGAATTTTTAAATCAAAATTGAAATTCCAGGCGTTGACAAACATCACGGCGTTAGCTGATTATATCGAGCATGCGCCTTCCGAAGTGCGAAGTACACGCCAGGAAGCCTCCCTACCGTTTTCGACATCCACCTTGCTGTGTAGGAAGATTGGTTGCTCTCACAGCGCAACACTTTTAGCGTCGACGAGTCCTACGCTGGTTGTTGATTCGATCGCCACTTGAAGTATCCTGTTCGTGCTCCCGCACGCTCACACCACCACATTCCACCACCGCGAAGCGAACGCGCGTACCACACAATGCGTCGGGAGCAGTCTTGGTTGATCTTGCTTATACATTCCTTTCATGTATGCCTTTTAAGCGGCAAGGTCGTCACTTTTCGGAAAATGGACGCAACAGGTCACGTTTCTATATCTTGCTTATACATTCCTTTCATGTATGCCTTTTAAGCGGCAAGGTCGTCACTTTTTGTAAAATGGATGCAACAGGTCACGTTTCTATATCAAAGCTCGCGGTGGCCACCATACTCGCTGTCTCGCTGCACATCCACCGGGAGCAGCGGCCATCTTGACGACTGCCCTCTCGTTCGCGCCGAAATCTCGCGAGAGGCTCGTCCTTTAACTCCGCTCATAGACGGAGCTTTTCCGGGTATGAATCTCCTCAGCCGGAGTTTTTTTGGAGGTTATGTACTTAACTCTGTTCTCGGTCGGAGCCACAACCGGCTGTCGTGGTCGGAGCAATGGTATGTTATCGCTTCGTATTTGCACCGTAACTTGGTTGACAGAGTGTTTAGGCGTATAGTGCTTTATACACTCCGCAGTACGGAGTAAACTTTGTACTGCTGGAGGATTTACCAGAACATACACCCAATGACACTCCTCATCCGGCTTGTTTTCATTTACTAAGAGAGCTTAAGCTAAAACTCCCTCGGGCACGCCAGGGCATGCGAACGCAAAATAAACCTGCGACGTTCAAAAATAGTTTGGAAATCAGCCGCTTTCGTCTTGTCGTAGTCTTGTCGTACGCGTAGTCTTGTCGTAATACCGTGAAAATTGCCCATGGCATTTATCCAAATTTAGCCACCGTAGCTGTAAAAAATCTAACAGCACTGTCTTCGTTCAAAAGACTCAGTTTTACTCGTGAGTGCAATATAGTACCCTAATCTTGGGTGTTCCCGTCGCGGATGTCAAGAATGAGGTCGCAGTTGTCACTGCCACCGAGTGATGTGCAGAATTGGGTTCTCTTGAAGTGGCTAAAAAATTGGAGAAATGATTAGCCAAATGACAGCATAAACGAGTATACATGCATGAGAAATACAATAAACAATTGGATAACTGCATAAAACAATTACGGGAGAACTTACAAAAGGCACGCGAAGTACGGGTTCACTCGAACGACCCTCAATTTTTATTTCAATCTTTATTTTTTTTTCATCCATTGATATGTCGCACTTTTCGCAAGCTCTGATATGTTTCTGGTTCGAACCAGCACGGTATAATCAAATATTGAGCGTGTAAATGTATCCATAGACTGCCATGTTTCCAGCAGAGTTTGTGGAATTGCAACAAACGTTATGGATTAATTTAAAAGTGTTTTTTTTCAGAAAACATGGAATGGCAGCAACAGAGCGGCGAGTAGTCAATTATAGGTCTGCAAAAAGAGACACTAGGCTAGTTCGCTTGTTAAAGAGCCACTGTTTAATTATTAGCATTTTCATAGCATTGAAAAGAAGAAATTACAGGGGGAATTCCAACATCGCGTCAGCTGCATAGGTCCCGGACCGGTAATCTCTGGCAATTAGTTGACAGGAGCTTCAGCTGATAAACAGCATTTCGAACTTGACTTCTCCTGTTGAGAGGGTCTGGGTGCTGGTGATTACAGTGGCATGGGGAGGGCTATCTAGCCCAGAGCACTGGAATGGCAAAGCGCCTTTGTCACCTGTCTGGACACCGACGTCGTGAAGGACGACTCGCCGCTTTTCCTCGGCAATGAGCTCCACTGCCACCGCTTTGGCCACCCGAAGGAGCACGTCGTCGTTCACGCCTGCTGAAACGATGGATACATCAGGAGAACTTCTACTAGTAGAGGTGTCATCGTGTGCTCTATAGGGGACTGCATGTAGGTTGTGGCCCTCGTGACCGCTGGCGGAGCGGGGAGGAAAGCGGCCACAAACACCGAGCTGCTCGATCGAATTCCTCTGATGGACGGGGCCTCTTGAAGCCCAGTGTCCGAGGGCACACGGGATGGGCCGCGCGACGTCTCATCGTCTGCTTGTTTGATACCTGTCTTGAAAGACCTTGAAGCAGAGCGAGTGCTCCCCGTCCTGCGGGGTAACCTGAGGGCTGTGCCCGGATTCTCCGGGAGTCATCTGCTGGACTCCTTTTGGTCTCCTGCCCTGCCAGACGGGATCGCAGAAAGTGGCATCCAACCTACATTACACGATTAACAAAGACTGCAAATTATGGTACATTGCAAAAACACCTATCGTGCAATAGCCATATGATGAAGCATCAATTACATGAATATATGAAACAAAATACAGGATATATTTGTAACTATTGACCGAAAATGATAAATTATAGAAATATTTGTTACTGTGGAAAGGTTTGTGTTAATTGAAGGAAAGGAGGAAAGGAAAGGTTTGTGTTAATTGCTAGCGCTTCATGCACGCCAAAATGACAGCATAAAAGTCACTCGTACATCATGAAGACAAGAATTAAAAAGCGCAAAGTTATGGCATGACAAGCTCACGGACATGCTTGCGAAAAAGAGTCGGGGAATTAATAAATATATCAAGTATTCAAAGTACCGGTTTTACAAACACTGCATTTGGAACGGAGGGCACAAGCCCGGTGACGCGGACATTTTTATGAAAAGCATCGTGTTTCCAAGTCAATTTCTGTGGCACATAGAGTGGATCAACGTTGTAGCAGCACTACACAAGACACTGAGCCGTGAATAATTTTGAATAGACCCCAGGTGAAAATATATGTTTTTTTCTAGCTGGATTATTGAACCAGAAATTTCCTCTAGCTAGAAATAGCAGAATTTCTAGCTAGAAATTCAGTTTCTAGTTCATTTCTAGCTGGATTGAGATTTACTTCCAGCTAGCATCTGACAGTCCAGCTAGAAGGAAAAAAAAAAACCCCGCCAGCTGGAAATAATTGTCTCTAGCTAGACGAAAAATTTTTCCAGTTAGAAGCTGTTGATTCCAGCTAGAATCTAATAATCTAGTCATAAATGAAGCTGTAAAATTATGATTTCTTGGTAGAATTTAATGCTCTTTCCATTTTCACGGGGGGGGGGGAGATCCGCCTTATTCCGCCTGGAGATGATGATGATGATGATAATGATAACAACAAACAGTTTATTAACGTGTCATGGGACAGCCGATAGGCCTTTGCACTGGCGCACGAAAGAAAGAAACAAGAAAAACTTTTAAGATTAAAAACGTACACACATACAGTCAACCGAAATCAAGCTGACACGCTAGTACATAAAACATAATTTAGTCAAACAGATCAAACGGACGATCTAAAATCTACAGACGAACATGTGAATTGAGGACAATTTTCAACGTGGGCAAAATAACAAACGTGAGAACGCAAACCCTTGACATGCATACTACCTGCAGACAGCAAGACAACACATCATACAAACAGCGAAACAATAGGCCAACTATATAATGAAACATGAAATGACATCTATTTTCATAAAACAAGTACAATTTTGTGGAAGGTATTTATGGAAACATTTTCAGGTAGGCAATTGAACTGGCCCTAAAATCTATTATAATCGCTATACAAAATAAATTCCGCCGGACGGAAGAAAAAAATTCGGCCAGCTTCGCAATTGAAATAAGAATGGGGAAACAGCGGAGCTGGTGGTCCTCACTAGCTCTAACTTGACTTTTCTTAGGTCTTTCCCTCGGCAATGAACTCCACTGCCACCGCTTTGGCCACCTGAAAGAGCGCGTCGTCAAAAAAAAAAAAAAAAAAAGCGAAGCTTTCTCTACGCAAACTGAGTCATATCAAAGTACACAATCCACCCTCATGAAGTCTAAAATCAAAACACTGCCAAAATCCGAAGCCAAACTCCACTTCAATTCAGCCAAGTCCAAAGCCAACGCCCGCGCTACGAACCCAACGGAAATACTGAGCACCCCGAATGCGATCGCAGTGAAATCGGGTGGACGCCGGTTTCATAACGCGAGGGACCGAGGTTCGATTCCGACCGCGGGGAGCGTTGTAGGGGCGAAGCTCCTTAAGGCGTGGGTCTGTCCATCCTCGACGTATATATGTAGCGACCTCTAGTTTAGTTCTTGGATTGTTTACTAGATGGCGGTACTTGCATATGATGAAAAGATGCGCTTGGATTGTTTACTAGATGGCGTGGCTACCTCTAGTTTAGTTCTTGGATTGTTTACTAGATGGCGGGGAGCGTTGTAATAAAATCCGTTCGCTGTTGGCGCGCGCTCGGAGTCGCCCGATGGATAAGGCTGCAGATGTGCGAGCCCGCGAGGCAGAAGCGCTCCGTAAAGCTGCGCGACGCCGCCGCCAAGATCCTGTCGTACGAGAGCGGGAGGCCCAAGCGTGTCGTCTGGCTGCGCGACGACGCCGCCAAGATCCCAGCATTCGAGAACGAGAGGCCCAAGCGTCACGGCAACGGCGCGAGGACCCTGCCGTACGCGAAGCGGCACGGCTGCGGCGCGAAGAGGATCTCCAAAACGTCAGAGAACGGGAAGCGGCGAGAAAGCGCGCGTATCGGCAGGCAGACCCCGATGCAGTGAGAGCTCGTGAGGCGTCTGCAAAACGCATCAGGCGAGCTCAGCCCCAAGGTGCCGACGCGCGGTTTAAGCGAGACTTTCTAGACGTTACGTTCGGACACAGATGTAGTGGGCGAACTTTCACTGAAGAGTCACGGTTTTACCGATGATTTCCCCTCAGGAGCTTCGCCCACTCATCATCATTCACCCCGTGGACATGCTGTGAATTTTTTTTTTTTCTTGGGGCGCGCTCTCCCCACCCGTGCATACCCGTGGGCCCCTTGCATCCTGCCCACTTTCCCTCAGAGCGGCCTACCATTTTCCTTTTCTCCATTTTGCTACACCGGATTTTGAGCGACGCCTGGCACGGATGGAACTCAATTAACCTTAAACAGCTCCGTTGTTAAAAAAGAAATATATCATACAATTCTACCGGAGAAAAACAGCAAGATACTAGTCTGCAAGCGGCTGATCTGAACATATGGAGTGAGCTTTTGAAAATGTCTACGTCTGCTGAATAGAAGGTATAAGCTAGGGCTCCACAGCCTGAACAGAGAATAGTGCCTGTTACAAACTCGAAACTCCAAGGAAAAGGGTGGAGTTTCCTTGGAGTTTCATGAGGGACTGTTTGCTGGAGCTGAGATAAAAAAAAAATTAGCAGTGGCTTAGCTCGGCTATGCCAGGATATACGTAGCGTGTGTTAAGGTTCAGCTTTTTATTCTTAGCTTTCCTGGTTGTCTAGGATTAGCCTGATTGGCTTGATTATGCTGCTTCAATGACACACATGTACGGTATACGCATTATGTGACATATTTATCAAGCGGCTCCGGCGCAGTGTCACCAATCGCCCCAGAGCTAAGCTGGTTCCACAGGCGCACGCCGGTGTTGCTGCGACGCACGAGCCATCGATTGCACACCCGGCCACCCCTCGCATGATCATCAAGTGGACCAGGCCGCCACATGCCGCGCTTGCGCAGCACGGCTCTCCAGGAGCCACGCGAAACTGCTCAACCTCGGCCAGTGTAGCTCACGCTACAAAACTCAAAGCGGGACCACCACGGTAACAGTCGGCAGAGTGGGTTCTCGCGGAATATAATTGACTTAGTGATGCTGCACGTGGCGTACTAAGCCAATCACACGCGAGTGCGGTGGGAATTTCGAGAACGTAATTCTCACGGCTGCGGGGAGATCAGCCACTACTAGAGCCACTAAATAAGCAACCTGATCTAGCGGCTCTAGCCACTGCCAAAACGTTCGTCGTCGGAGGAGGCGCGCCACCACCAGGAGCCGCACAAGCGGCAGCGGCGAGCGATGGTGATATTTATTATTATTATTATTATTATTATTATTATTATTATTATTATTATTATTATTATTATTATTATTATTATTATTATTATTACAACCATTATTGCAACCATTTCTTTGAATGCCTTGACATCTTTCAAAGTCCCTTTAAAATTTACCGCGCTGAATTGTTCAATACAGTATCTTAAACATCTATGATGTCTCTGTCGTTTTTTTGTTTTTATTTATTTTTGTTTTTTTATTGCTTCAATTTACGTTTCCTAGCGGTTCCATTTAACCGACTAATAGTCGCAAATTTTCGATACTGTTTTCTGTGATTTGTTCGCCTTATCCTTTGTGTCTATACTCCTTCCAATGTTTCGTTTTGTTAATTTTTGTCAAACTTTGTTGCAATGCGTATGCTGGATTTACAAAATGAGTCACTGCAAAAGCGTCGGTCGTTGCTTCTTGCTAATAATTTAGTGCAGTGCAACTTATTGCTATTACCCTCACCGTACAAGAAGACTATAGTTTCGGAAAGTGTTTATATGAAGGCTAGTTTCGGAAGGTGTCTCTTTTTTTTTTTGCCTGTACTCGTCTTTCTCTCAGCCTGTTTTATTTATCTCATTTACACCACTTCAGTTTGTGTGTGGTTGTGGTATGTTCTGATAATACGTTTCTCGTATTTTGGATTTGTATTACTATCCGTGCGCCAGCACTCAGGCAATCGGCTGTTCCTGGGCGCGTAAATAAACGTGATTGATTGATCGATTGATTGATTGATTGATTGATTGATTGATTGATTGATTGATTGATTGATTGATTGATTGATTGATTGATTGATTGATTGATTGATTGATTGAGTGTTGTCATTATTAACATTATGAAACTCAAAAGCTTTAAAGCGAGTTAAGCCGTCATTTTCGTGCGACCCTGACGGCATTCCTTCTGTAGTACTGAAGGAGTTGGGTGATCTTGTTCCCGTCTTGAAGCGTATATTTCTAACGTCACTCAATACCGGCAAGTTCCCTACTGGTTGGAAGACTGCGCGGGTTGTTCCTATATTTAAATCAGGGTCAAATTTAGACCCCACAAACTACCGCCCGATTTCTATTCTCTGCGCTGCTTCAAAGCTCTTTGAGACCGTACGTACTACCTATACTATACTCACTTTCTGTGTAAAAACTATATTTTTACCTCAGCAACACCGCTTTCTCGCTGGGAGATCGACCACCACTAATCTTGTAAATATTATGCTGCATGCTGCGGAAGCTGTGCAGGAGAGAGGACAACTCGATGTCGTTTACTTCGATTTGAGCAATGCTTTTGATATCGTATGCCACGATATATTACTTAAAAAGCCGTGTCAACTCGATTTACAACCATCCCTCACATCCCTTTTATGTAATTATTTATCGGATAGATCATGCTTCGTGCATGCAAACGGGCAGTCTTCCCTCTCCTACGAGGCCACAAGCGGTGTCCCTATATCAGGGCTCTGTTCTGGGCTCACTTCTTTTTTCAATTTTTATAAATTATGTTTCCTCAGTAATTCGTGATTATGTGCTGACGATGTCAAAATATTTAAGGCTGTTTCAAACACCGCAAGCTGTCAACATATTATTCTCATATAACATCAATGGTGAAGCACTACCACGTGGAGGTTAAGGATCTTAGTGTTAATTTCGACAGTAAGTTCTCCCCGCACATCCGGGAGATCACTCAGCGGGCCCTCCGATGCCTTGGCGTCGTATGTCACCTATCAAAGGAGTTCAACGAGCCGGGTTCTTTTCTCGAGCTGTACACGACTATTTGCCGTCCGCAGCTCGATTATGCTTCTGTGGTATGGAATTGCACATGTGCAAAACAAACTGTATGCTTATTGAAAGTGTCCAGAAAAAAGTTTATATCTATCTTCAACAATCGCTTTGCTAGTCAACAATATTACGCATAGGCGTGCGCAGAGTTCTCGATTAGGGGGGGCAAAGTCTTACCGCTGCGCCCCCCCCCCCCTTACAGCAACTCCCGACCTCTTCCCACTGAAGGCCTAGCGGTCCGAACGCAGTGCAAAGAGGGATGGTTATAAAATTTTTATTTCAATGCGATAAATTGCAACACATACAAAATATTTCTGAGCAGAAATTTTTACTTTAATGTGTTACATTGGCAAAATATGGGCCAATTTGGCGCCCCCCTTCAAATGATTAGGGGGGGCGGCCGCCCCCCCTGCCCCCCCGCACGCCTATGTCCAGACGTATTAAGGCGGATCTCCTTTTCCTGTTCAAAATCATTCACGGAGCTGTGTCTCTTGGTGAAATGCTGCAACGTGTTCCACTCCATGTGCCGCAAAAACCCATCAGAAAACACTGCACATTTTTGAATCCCACATGTCTGCGCGGCTTGCGCCCCATGTTTCGCGTCCAGTGTATACGTACAATCAGTACTCTGAATGTTTAGGCATATTCAATAATTCCCCGACACAGTTCCGCAAACATGTCTGTGAGCTTGTCATGTAAGCCACCTTTTTTATCCCCTGTTCACGCGTGGTCACTTGAGCATGAAATACTAACAAAAGAACCCTTTCTGTCTTTTTTTTTCAATTCCCCTTATTCAATGTCTGGTTTTGTCTACATGTATATTCATTGTATAGTCCTTTTCTTACATATAAGCTATCTTGATTCACTCCGTTTCCGTGTAACTAAACATTGTTATCATTTACGCATATTTTTGAAACTATCTGTGTATGACAACCACTGGCGTTGTGTCACATGACTTACTGCAAGGCGCTGTACTTGTTTTTGTGTGTATGTGTGCGTTGTCGTTTTCTGTGGGTGCATGTATATTCTGATGCACGACAGTGTGTAATTTTTTTTGTGTGTGTATCAGCAACGCTGTCCCTTCATTGCATTACTTATGAGGTGTGGGCATCTTAGATTGCCCATTTTTTTTCGTGCGCCAGCACAAAGGCCCTCCGGCTGTTCCTGGGCAAGTTAATAAACGATTGATTGATTGATTGATTGATTGATTGATTGATTGATTGATTGATTGATTGATTGATTGATTGATTGATTGATTGATAATGCAAGGATTGTAGCTGTAAGCACCGCGGGACTTCTGTAGTTTTCTTTGCAGAAGACATCATCATCACCTTTTCACGAGTTATTCCAAACTTCGTCCACGTCACCTGTACATGATCATCATCATCTCGTGTACGTGGCACGCTGGCATCTGGTTCGCCGAACGCAGAGTTCCGAATCAAGAAGCACATCAGGAGGAATCATCGGCCTCCGACCGCAGTCGTGGCTACCGGAGCCCAGCGGTGTAGGCCCACCGATTACCGCCTCGGCAGAGGGAAGAGATGCTGTCCCTCTTTGACCAAAACGTACCAATGCCCGAATCGCTCCTTGAATTCAAGAACCCGGCCGTCGAGAACACCCAGCCGCCCGTCGCAACGGTGACTATGATCGAAGGGGAGCAGCGTTTCCGGTCTCCATCTGTGAGCAGCGACACCGTGCGCATCTGGACATTCCCTGGGCACTACACGGGTTCTGCTCCGGGTGTCTATCCCGTCGACCATGCTCGGTACGAACACCACGCTTGCAAGGATGGAGGCGAGAAGGATTTTCTTCATGGATCAGCGCCCCACGCTCTCAGCGAGCGTCGTAGCGTCGGCCGCAGGCGTGACCAGCGACGCAGCGAGCAAGAAAATAGCTCCTACGCAGCGCCTTGGTCTGGTGGCTGTCCGGCTACGATGGGAACGCGGCAAGGAAGAGTACCTCGACCAACAACCCCTTCAGAGGCGCAGAATGTGGTAGCAGATACACCGCGTTTGGTCGCCACGACGACAGCAGCTGGCGCAATGGCCGTGGCTCGCCGCTGGACCGTCAGTCGTGGCGAGAGCAATAGCAATGCCGCGGTGGCACAGAAGAATCGCGCTCGCTGGAAGTAGGAGCAGCCAAGGATGACCTCGACCTTCTGAAGGCGGAAGCCGGTGCCATATACAGTAGCGAAAGAAGGAGCAGGGATCGAAGTACCAGGAGGAATGAAGACGTGAGTGAGGAGGGCTGCCTACCCCGACGCTAATGGAAGCGAGAAGGAAGATTGGGAGCGCGAATTGTTGCCCCTGTCGACCCCGAAGTCAGTGATGACACCGCTTCCTCACGAGCATAGGCAAAATACTTTGTAACCAAAGTTTGTGATTTTTTAATCAGTATTTCTAATTAAAATACCTAATTACCTCAAACCGGCCTTGCTCTGCACTTTCGTCACTCTCAGTGGGGCGCCTGAATGCCCTGCCCCCATTTCGATTTTGTTCCCATTTTAAAGCGAAGCTTTCTATGCCTCACTGATTGCGACTTGACGCCAAAACGCACTTCAGGAAAACCAAATTTACACAATGGGAGGGAACATGGTAATGATGATGAAACAGGAATCTTTCACCGATACAAATGCAAAGTCCACAATTCAATCAGACAAAGTCCAAATCAACGACAACGCTGAGCTAGCCGAATCAACCCATCCAGATGAACCAATCGCCAACTAATACATAGAACATTATGACATCACATTCTGTTAGCTCAGTGTTGTTGTAGATTTGGGCTTTGGCTGATTGGATTGTGGACTTCGCATTTGTATCGAAGTAAGCTTCGCATTTCAACCATCTTTCACAAAGGGTCGCTAGATTTTTCCTTCATTTGAGACGCCCGTCGTTCGAAGCGTTCATCTGGAACTGATGCAATTGATCTGCTTGCCTTGGAGCGATTCCAGGACAATTGACACTGTTCACACGACACTCAGATTTTGCATCGATATCGCTTTCCTCCCGTATCGAAATGCAGCGGACACAAGTGTTTTGGTACGGATTCCCCTTTGATATACCAACCCCCCGGTGGAAATGCACGACAAGAAAAGTGAAAGGCTTCATTTTTCGCTCAAGCCAACAAAACTTGTCAATCGAGTGTACGGAAAAAACTGTACTTTGGATCATTTTGGGCATAGCTGCTCAGATATGAGGCTGGAAAGATCCGCGCGCTTGCCTGGTTCTCTTGTCCATCTCGTTAACTACTCTAGCGACCAGTCATCGTGTGGCCTCGCGTGGCTCTGGTACCGCAATGACGCTGGAAAAGGCTGGTGTTACGAATCGACCAGCGCCGCCGTACTTTCCCGCATCACTCCTCGGCTGTGCGGCGAAGCCACTGCGTGCGCCTTTCTGCCGTCAGGCGCCACCAGGTCGGTGACAAGTTTCGACAAGCCGAGTCAGACGCTTCGCTTTCGGCGCATTTCAAAACTTCGGCGGCTGCCGGCGAGGCTCGTCTCAACGCTCTTCAAGGACACAGAGGCCCCGCGAACTCAGCGGAGTCCTCCTCTCTCCCCTCTCTCGGAGTCAACGCGCGCCGAGGCTACCGACTAGTCGGTGTTGCGTGTTGCAGCTTGTTGCGTTTTGACCGTTACCGTGTTACCGCTTTTGGGTATAAATAGACCCCCGCAAGCGTTGTAAACAATTCCTGTTAGAGCAGCGAATCGATGCTGTCGCTCTGCTCGAGTCCTACATGTATTGTAACCTCGCCCGTCGGGGCATTGTTTTTTAGGCTTCGGCTCACTCGAGATCTCGCTATGAAGTAAACAGCTACGTTAGCCTACGGCTTCTGGACTTCTTTACGGCTGCAGCAGCGGCTGGCCGCTCGCATCATACACGCTACCACTCGTATGTCGGAGGCCACGGAGCTCGGATCGGGTGCCCCCGCTCGGTCGCAACAATAAAGTCTATACTTGTGGATGAAGGTGTTCGTTTGAATTTTCCTTAGTGTTTGGCTTTCGTAGGGGATAAGGCCTTTGTGTGGAGGGGGAAACTTTTGCCTGCTGAGACGAAGCCTGGCGAGGAGTTCTTGGTGGGTTTCAGGAGGGGGAAGACTGTGCGAGTGCTCTGACTCGGCGCGGTACGTTAGGAACCTCGCTACCCAATCGGCCATCTCGTTTCCGTCTAGCCCCTCATGACCGGGGCACCAAATGATGGTGTGCTTATGCTTCAGCGTTGCATGCAGGAAGAATCCGCTGCGTGGACTTGGGAACTCTGCCTGCCGCTAAGTTTAGAATGGCTCTTTTTGAGTCCGTGAGGATGTTCAGCGCTTGGTCGTTGTGTTCGCCCCATCTTATGGCTAGTAGGACGGCGCTTGTCTCCGCTTCGTCCGTGTCTAAGTTTTTGATAGTTATGCAGTACGCCTAGTATTCTGATTTGGTTTTTTTTTCGGGGATGGTCTTTGTTCCGATTTGGATTTGGGAAGGTAGTTGTTCTTTTGTTGGATAGATTCGGATGAGCTCGCATTTATCAGGTGAACATTCGAGGCCGTTCTCTCTTGCCTTTTCCACAACCACGTTTGCGGCAGCTTGCCGTTGTTCCATTTTCTGGTCGAGGTTTCCTTTGGAGACCCATAGAGTAACGTCATCAGCGTAGTCTATTTGGGCAAAGTAGAAGCGGAGACCTATAAGCAAGTCACGTGCGAAATAATTCATCCCTTACGGTTATTTGCTTCTACATTTGAAAAAACAAAAACAAAAAAAAACGCGCTCATAGTGCTCATAGGGCCATTGTATCCATTGTATGACTTGGCCAACTTGTCAGTGAAAGTCATGGTGCTTATTTGCTCCAGTTTCTGTTTTCATTTCGTGCATTGGTACACAGGTGTGATAGCACATTTTTAATGTAGGTCGAACTCTCTGTTACTTTGTAATGGTATGAATGGTATGAAGTAATAGTATGAATTCGAATTCAACGCTGCAATAGCTAATAGAATGCGGCACAAACAAAGACGAGACGAGCCAAAGCAAGTCGGAAAAAAAGCTTGTTTCTGTTTACGCGCGGCCAAAATTAAGAAGCATGCTTAGACACTGCTTAAGAACTGCAGGTGTTAATGCACCCTTACGTAATCAGTGTATCTGTCATAGATTCATTGTCAATAATCTTTTAACGGCTAAAGTCTTCAAATCGTCAAGAACAAAGGTCGGCACTACTCCGGTTGCGTACTGCATGGACCTCGTCAAGTAAGTATCATTGCAACTTAACCTTCTGCACCGTTGCACTTCGACTTAACCTTGCGGTTTCGTATTCAAGGCAGTACGACTATGAGAACTACCTCTGCTCTCTTCTTCTGCCTCGTGGCGTGCAAAGAAGCGCCTTCGCCATTCGAGCTTTCAACGTTGAACTCGCGCAGGTGAGCATGTCTGTCTATGGGTGTGTTGCTGAACGCTTTGTTTGCTTTGGGGCTGTCTCGTAACGCGAGACACACTTTTCCCCCCTCTCACTCTCTGTTTAGATTAGAGACGTCGTTTCAAGAGCGGACATAGGTTTGATGAGGATCCACTTTTGGAAAGACGCCGTCGAAAGAGCGTACAAGGTGGCACGCTCATTTTACATTTTATGGCTTCGGCGTGACATCGAAGGGTGTGGCGTTTACGTTTACAGGGAAACCCTCCTGAACATCCAGTTGCACAGGAACTGACAGTGCTGGCTCAATCTAAACAGCTGTCCCGACATTGGGTGAACAGGATGATTGATTCAAGGGTACGTAAACAAAGTCTCTCATTTTCTCGTACACCCAAGCTCCCTGCATCAGTGAGCAATTGGAAAGCGAGTAAGCGTACATGGGTCGGGGAGCTTGGTATAGTCAGCCAGAATCGTACAAAAGACGTGAGAGAAACAGCCTTAGGAACTCGTTCCTAAGAAATAGATTAAGATAAGCCGAGTGGACAAAATAAAGATGAAATTAGCTTTTAAAAATGTAATTACGGATAAAATGACGAAATGAGGTGTGACTAGGTGCGATGGCACGTCTTGTGGGCAGTACAGGAGACCACGTGGTTGCCTGTAAAACCATGGCATTCTGCAGCTTTCTTGCTGCAATTGGCCCACTTTCTACCATTGCTTCTTATATATTTTTTAAATGCAGCCAGCTTTTCTCGTTTTTGGTGAGATTCGAGGTGTGTTTGCTAGGAATCTTTTATACGGTGGGACCAAAGAAATGAGATGAGATTGCCGAGCCACTCCACGAGTGGAAACAGACCTGTGCCAGGCGGCCACTTTAGTGGTTGTTAACACCAATGGGTATTGAAAATTTTGAGTACTATCAAATCCAATGGCCCTTACCAAGCACCATTGAGCAGTTTGCTTTGTACACATCAGGCGGCATAGAATGAAATCTTCCATCTGGGGAACTGAAAAAATTGAAGTCAGTGCAAATTTGCACTCCGCTAAAATGAAGTTGGGATGAAATGCACATTGTCACTCCCCAGCTCGACTGAAAATTATCAGGAGCAGTAGGAAATAAAGAACCTGCTCATGATAGATGGGAACTGTGGAAGTAGAAGACTTCTAAGGATTTGATAAGGTAAATATGTCAAGCACCTGAGATAAAACAAAATTAGTAGAGATGTCAAAATGGGAAATTGAACAATGTGGGCCTTTGATTGGATGAATATTAAGGAAACATTAAAGACATATTATATTTAAAAATGAAGATGAATTTTGGCAATGGCAGAGATCAGATGTACATGTACGGTATTTTTTAAATGAATGCAAAGTGGAATCTTTTCTTCTTTCTTCCTCTCCTGCCCACTTTTCAGGAGGGCATTCTGGGTGACAGGCCACACAGCACTGTGAGTGACCTTGAAGAGTATGCAGAAAAAAGTGTATCCTCCACGTTTTATCTCATCCTACAATCCATGGGTAAGCAAAGCCCTAGATATCCAGAATCTTCATCTACTCCTTTTATGTTGCATACTACACGTAGTATGTGCAAAGTCCTGTAGCTATTGAAGGGAAATAACCAGACGCATTTTTCCGAGGACATCTTGCTAAGCTGCTCTCAACTGCCACATACTGACAAACCTCTCTTATTTCAGTAACAGTAATAATTGTAATACGTATGGTAAATACAACAAGATTTGTGAAGCTTCACTGAAAATTTGAAGGCACATAATTGCTCTAAATTTCGCCTTTCTGTTTTCGTAATGCACCACACAAATGCAACATGACTTCAGATGCTCTAAAAAATCTGGCAGCAACTGTAGAATGTTTAAACTTGTACCAGAGTCCTTCAATGCTTTACTGGTCACAAAGCTGGTGCTCTTACTTTCCATATTCTGTTTTCTCCATATGCTGCGCATTATAACACAAGAAATCGATTTATTGTGTTTATCTGGATCATGCTGATTTGCCTCCCTTTAAAGGCTTGGGTTTCCATTGTATTTTTCTTTTTTTGTAACCTGTGAGAAAATACTTTAACCTTCTTCTTGTGCCTTTACATTTGCAACAATTTAAAAGCATTGCTGCGAAAGACACGTTGCTGCCGGTCTTTCTATTCGGTCCCTTGTCTTTCTGCAGTGATCTTAAATCCTTGAAACTATGCGTTGGGCTTTCACTCTCAGTATTATTCCCTATCTGGCGTGATCTGCGCGTCCTAGCACAATTAAATTCTTAATTGTGTACTCTGAACGACATGTATTTGCTTTTTTCATTCCATTGTCAAGTAGCAGCCTCTGACTATGGAGCTCCTGTCTTAATCATGGTTGTAACTTCTGTGTAAATAAAACCATGCAAATTTTTCAAAAATTCGTGAGCATGATGATGCGCTAAATCCCGAGGATGCGGGTACAGTCATCGGCCGCGTCAGGAGGGAGTAGTTAGACAGTTGGAAAAAAAAAAACGCATGTAAAAGGGAAGCGGTGTATGCTTACAAAGGTTGGACGACTAGGGGAAAAAATTCATCTAAATCAAAGCGGGACTATGAAATCCAGTGAGCACTCGCATGCCGAAGCTGGCCAAACAGCGCAGCTGCTTGTGTCACACGTGGCCACTGGATGCCCCGTTAGCGGCAGTGGCACCTGCAGGGGTGCGCATTGTCTCTATATGAAACAGACGGGGAAGTTTGGTGACCAGTGACAGCATTGAAGGACTGTGCTTTTACTTAGTCAATGCCAGGGGTGTGCCCAATTGCCTGCCATATAATGCAAATGGCCAGGCATTGTTAGTTCGCAAGCAGCGTTGCCAACCTCATGACCTTTATGCCATGCCTATTATGTTCAAGGGAAGTTGTATTTGAATGATTTTTACACATTCATAAGGAGCTATAGAATATTATTAAACACTCCCCTCCAAATTTTCGTTACTTGTGCTATAGAATATTATTAAACACTCCCCTCCAAATTTTCGTTACTTGTACAAGCCAGTTTTACACGAAAGATTGAAGTGGGCTTGAAAAAAAAAAAATGCCCACAATTTTTTGCGGAAAAAATGAGATATTTGATGGTTGGTTAAAGAGTGGGGGTGATGTAATTCATGAAGGTATAAAGAATGCACAAATTTTTCCCTGTGCTACCTTTGGCATTGAAAGCTCTTGGTCTCGAATGTTCTTGAACGGAATGGTTTACTCGTTCAGAGTGATGTATCATGCGAGTATATTTCTAATTTACAGTTTCCTTCATTTTTTTAGGTGTGCAAAATGTGGAGTTTGATCACATTGCCAGCCACGTTGGGAAGCTACAAGGCATCACAAATTTAATCAGGGGGGTTCCTTTCAATGCTTCAAGAGGCCGTGTTTATCTTCCATCGGAGCTCATGGCCAAGGTGAGGCCAGCCTTCATTAAGATGCATGCTAAAAATGACAAGTAAAGTCGGAAGGGGGGGGGGGGGGTAGTTTTACGTAAAAATGATGTAAAAAACTCCAGTGCTGAAAAAAAAAATCGCACTTTTTGCATTCTTTTCACAAGTGGTATTATTTTTCATGTTGTCAAAACAGGGATGGAACGAAGGGATTTGTTGGGCTTTATTTAGCTTAGGTAATATGCTCTAGGCACGGAGTAAGAACAACGAGACAGGAAGGCAAACATTGCTTCGTAGGGCCACCGGTAACGTCACGAGCACTTGGTGCAGGCCAAACTAGTGGCATCTATTGCGGGAGAAGAGACAGCACAACTGCCGCAATAGGCATTTCACTGTGCAGCCGCAAGGTGAATGCATCCACCATCATCATGTCCATCAGGTGTCGCCATCTTTCTTTCGCAGCTACGAAGCTTTGTAGCCTGAGTTGTGTTTTGATTGCAACATTGTCTGGTTGCTTGGCCGCAGCTGTCGCAATAGGTGTTTCGCCTCCTATATATAATTTTTCTCTGCGACTGTTCTCCAGAGAGGACGTCTTCATGGAAGATTCAGGTAGAGAGCATCTGCCGCAATTGCACAGTCACTAAAGCATTGGGCTGCTCAGCCCAAGGACGCGGGTTCGATCCCGGCCGCTGTGGCCACTTTTCAGATGGAGTTGAAAAGCGAAAATGCCCATGTGTCGAAATTTCGGTGTACGTTAAAGATCCCCAGGAGGTCAGAATGAATCGGAGCCCTTCGCTACGACACGCCTCATAGCCCATGTGTAGCTTTGGCGTGTTAAACAACCAAAATTTGATTTTTTTTAATCAGGTAGAAGCGTAGCTGCAGTTTTGCCACTAAGTATATATACCGCTGCATAGAATGTATCAACCAGTGCATGAAACCAATTTTTAGAAAACTGCTGGTTAGCCTTATTTCTACTGTAATCTACTCAGTATTTTATTAAAAAATTGGCTCCTATCCACGCTGTAAAGATGGTTGGAAAACAAAGCTGTAAACGACACCCACAACAATTGCCCATTTCATGTCACTTGAATTTACACACGTGGCTCTACAAAGAGTGAAACCAGAGATTCTGCCAGCTGTTACCAGGGATTCGTGCCAAAAAGCGTCCTCCCCCTCCCCAGCTGCCCAATCAAAACCAGTGTCTGTCTCCCCAGTCTCCATGTGTGGGCGTAGCTTAGTCGCTAAGACGACGGGCTCTCGCTCCGCTTCTCTTCGGGTCCAGTACGCGTAATGCAATGCGTGCTGCTGTATGCAGTTCTAAAAGAGAAGTAAAGAAGCTTGAGGCTACACCCCCGTGCGACACAAGCAGAGATACTGAAGCAATTCAGCATGAGGTTAGCATTCATACCGAGTTTGAGCCAGTAAGTTTAGTTAACCCTTGGAGGGTCGAAACAGGCCAAAACAACCGTCGCTGAAGCAGACGGCAAAGCCGACGGAATAGGTCCCTCCGTTGTGCCCGACGTGGTGAGCAGGCTCCGGTGCGTGGGGAATGCTGGGTAATATGCCAATTCGCCGCACCATCTACACTGTGCTCCAGGAGTGAGGGACATTAGGGGGCCATCGGAGAGAGCGAAATCGGTGCTCCTCTTTATCTTAAGCCGCAAATATACTCCGACTTTCCCGGCGCACGGGAGCGCGGCCGCACGGTCGGTGACGTCACGTCTGCTAGGCTACGCCAGCGGAAATTACTACCATGTGTACACTCCAGCTGTGCTGGCGCAGCGCAGCCAGCGTCGCTTCCGGCTGGCGCATGTGCAGATGGTTTTGCGATTAGTGCGCCAGCTGTCCTGGAATGTATGAAACGCTCGGCCTAGAGCAGAGGCGCGCGTTTTTTTTTTTTTTTTTCGTGCTTCCGCAAACCCGGCTGTGTGCCGCGCTTTTGCAACAGTGTGCACTGAGTTCCATTGCTTGAACCTTTCTCCGCGTCTTTTTCTGTGTGTCCATGTATTTTCGCGCACTTGTGTCCTGATCATGGCTTGGGCGTATCCTGCGCGCCAGAAATTGGCGCTGGCATTACTGGTTCATCGGCTGCGGCGTAAGCGGAAGTGGTCGATGTATATCCGCGAAATATTTGACCAACGCCAAATATACGGCGAGTACCACCACCTCGTCCTGGAGCTGCGACACTGCGACCCCGATTACCATTTCAAGTACTTCAGGTAAATCATTTCATAATCTTCGTGTGTCTTATGCACGATTGACGGCAACCCGGTCGGGGAATCAGCAACAGCGGTCGAGTACATGGACATGCCCAAACACTAAAAAAATGGTGACAGTGAACGACAAAAACGGGACAATAAGAAATAGGTACAGCGAAATCGAATTATATTGGTCTAGTTCGTCCTGTGAAATGTTTGTGACATCTTTAGGGACTGTTTAGGAATATAAAATTAAAATGTATTTATAGCTGCGCTCAATTAATGTGGAATCCCATTGTACTCACGCAGGATGACAAAGGCATCGTTTGACCAAATCCTAGGCTTGGTGTACTACCGGATCCTCCATGCACCCACCCACAGGAGGCCTATCTACTCTGCCGAAAGACTGGCGGTCACTACCTTCCACTGCTCTACCTTCCACTTGCCACCATTTGACGAATTTATCAAAATATATGCACTATCTTGCTATTTCCTTTTATTGTGCATTATTTCATTCCTTTAGTGTTGAAATAAAAACGTATCATGGGTATTTCAGCGTAGGTATTTCAAACAAAAGACGGACTTGAAAGTTCTACATTGCAGTTAAGAATCACAGGTTATGCATTGACCATAAATGTTATATAAATCTGTTTTTGCGTTGTGCAGTTCTAAAATGGGCCCACATGCCTTCGTGACAGGTTCCCTTTCATTGTATATCATTTGTCGTTCTCAGCTTTATATCAAAACAATCAGGGTGAGGGCCAGTGGCGTAGCCCTTGGGAGTGTTTCAATGTTCGACGACTCCCCCCCCCCCCCCCCCCCCTTGCCGGAATTATCTGAGTGGTGCGTTGCCCCCACTGTCCCATCCTCATTTCAGCCTTTTTTCGTCGACACTGTGCATGCAGCGCATCGGTAAATAAATCTGTACATACAAAATAAGAAAATTAGATAACGCAATGGATGTGTAATATGCTTGCGCGGTGGCTATCTTTCCTTTTAGGTTTATTTTGCCGCGTATAACGCCCCCAGAAAAATATTCCTGTGTATGCCACTGGTAAGGGCAACGCAGTTAGCTGTTGCACCGCATTCATGTTTATTTTGCATAGAGCATCTTTTATATGTAGTTCTTTTTTAATTAATTGAAGTTTTGGCCCCCCTTTTTTTGTAGGTTCCTGGCTACGGGTGGATCGATGCAAGAGATCGCCTCCAACTACAGAATTCACCCATCAACAGTGTCGGGAATACTGAAGGAAACGCTGCCAGCCCTGTGGGATTGCCTTGCTCCGACAGTGCTCCGAACACCCACAGCAGCCGAGTGGGCAGCAATTGAAAACGAGCTCAGCTCTAAGTGGAACTTTCCTGGGTGTATCGGGAGTATAGACGGCAAGCATTTTGCCATCAGGTGCCCGGAGGACAGCGGTTCCGAATTTTACAACTACAAGGGATTTTATTCCTTATTAATGCTTGGCGTTACTGATGCTAGTTACCGCTTTATTATGGTTGACGTTGGAGCCCAAGGCAGGCTTTCAGATGGTTCTTTCTTTCGGGAGAGTACCATTAAGGAACGTTTGGAGTGCGGTAAGCTGCAATTGCCACCAGCAGTATCCAAGTGGCCGCTCTATTTGGTGGGCGACGCGGCATTCCCCTTGCGGACGTATTTAATGCGTCCGTACCCTGGACGAGGACTAAATGAAAAAAATAAAGTTTTTAGCTACCGTCTGTCAAGGGCGTGCTGATGTGTTGAGAATGCCTTTGGCATTTTAGTTTCTAGCTGGCGCTGCTTTTTGGGAACATGCAGTGGCGACCTGGAGCTGCTAACAGACATGGTGAAAGCTTCAGTATGCCTGCACAACTTTTTGATGCTCGACACGGCATACTGCCCAGTTAATTATGGAGACAGTGCCACTGGCGAACTAGTTCGTGCAGGTAACTGGAGGGAAAGTGTTGTGCAGACAGACACGCAAAGCTTGTGCACTAACAACCGTTCTGCACCAGCTGCTATGGCAATCAGGAACCAGATTGCGGATCACTTCATGTCTCTGGAGGGTTCCCTGCCGTGGCAGCTGACAGTTGTAAGGAAAAGCTAAGCATAACCTGTCTGCGGCGACACCACCTAACAGTCAAAAAAGAATTTTTGCTCACTTGCGTGATTGTGCTCATAACTTTTTTGTAAACAACCCCCACACCCACCCTTGTGGTACATTTTTCTAACGTGCTGTTTTCTTGCATTCATTCCTTGTTAATTTGACATTAACCAAAATATGCCTTCACTTGCAAACGCAATTTTCGGTACTGCAATTTCTGTAATTTTATGTAACTGAAATTAAGTAACAAACTGCCTAATAGGACACATAGTTTGTATTCTATACTATGATGCATTACTGAAGACGTAGAATGTTGTGATAAAGAATTTCGGAGGGCTCAGGTGCAATATTTCCCTTTCTTTATTTTGTACTCAAGTGATAATGAAAAAAGCAATAAAAAACTCGATTAGTTGATTTTCAAGGTCTAATCACTATTGATTTAACATGTTCACTGACACACTTTCAGAACGATACAAAGTGTTCACTTCACACATCTTCGTGTAACGTACACCAGATAGCAATTGACAAAAAATGCACCGAACGCACCAAGCTGAAAAGGCAGGTGTATACAAAGAACATGGCAGCAATGAGCAGAGGATATAATTAGGTTAGAGAACAAAATAAAAAAAAATGATACAATTCAACACAATACTCCCAGCAATCATTTAAACGGGATGTTTCTGAGAACACAGAGGTGAAAAAACACATTAGTTACATGAAAAGGCTATGAACGCACAAGTAAAGACTACTCGTCTAGTAAAGTGAAGTCACACTACTCGTCATCCTCAAAATCTGCAATTAAGCCCATTATTTGGGCTTTGCACTTTGCCGCCTTCTTTTTCGGCATTCTGTCCAGGCTGAGACCTACAGACATGCCAAACACCTCATTTTCCGTCATTTTCTGCTTCAGCTGCCCGAGCAGCTAATCTTCAAAACTCTCGGATTTCCTGCCTCTTTTTGCTACTGTACTTTAGGTGGGGCCTCGCATCTGGTCGGCTGAAAGCCCGTTGCAAGCAGCAGCACCACCGCCCCCTTCCGTAGACACTGTCGCCTCCGAAGAGCTGCCCTCGGTTAACGGTGAAGCAGGGCTGGCCAGCATACTGTCGAAGATATCTTGCTCCGTCTTGCCTGGGTGTTCATTGGGTGAACGCGGTGTGACGAACGCGGTGTGATGCTACGTCGAAGTATAAACGCGCCTTTACGCCATGGCCGCTTCCAAAAAGCGCCCTCCCCCTCCCCAGCGGCTGAATCAAAACCAGCATCTGTATCCCCGTCTCCACGTGTGGGCGTAGCTCAGTCACTACGATGACATGCTCTCACTCCTCTTCTCTTCTTGCCCAGGTTCGATTCCTGGCAGTACCAGTAGTTTGAGTTAGCCTGGTTGGGAGTTTCTTGTGGCGCATGCCGCGACGAAACTGTTGGCTGGTGGAGGTAGAAAGATTTGCTTTAAAAATGGGGCCACGAAGACGGAATGTAACCTTGTTTAGTTTGAAGGAACTAAACAGCCATTGGTAACTCACTCAGTTCCATTCCAGCCAGAACAGATGTTTTTTAACAGAAAAAAGGCAGGAAATTTTCAAAAACGTTAAATTTCCTACCACATTGATGTAATATTGGCAGGAGTGACGTAATATGGGCCAGCAGTAAAAACATACTTATCAGTGTGTTAACTGCACATTAGGATTCAAGTAATACAATCAAACGAAACTCAAGGCTCCACTACAATCGCCAAGTCATGTTTTTTAGCAGTGGCTGAGGTCGACGGCCACCAGTTACACAAACAAGATTCTGTGACGTCATAACGAAATCGCTGAAAAGTGGCTGGGGCGGCCACTGCTTCAGCTGTTTTCCTTAATATCTTGATAATTTTTTGAAGTTTGCGGTAAAATTGGTATAGTTGTTGTCGGGACAAAGCACTCTTTTTAATGAACCAAACTTGTATTTTGTCTTCATGGCCCCTTCAAGCAAGAAAAGAAAAAAAGAACATTTTCAGTCTCCTGACAAACAGACAAGACGGCAAAATGTTTGTGCTTTCAAGGATCATAACGTGAGCCAGCTAGGTCAGAACTTGTGCATGTAAGCAAACGTAAATGTAGCTTTACTTTCCCTAGTTTTCTTTTTTCTGTCTAACAAACAGCTTACTTTTATGAGGTGGTGTCTTTCAATGTTATATACAAGGTTTCACTTAAAGGAATACCGACACCAAATTTGTGCTTTTTAGTTTCTTGCTGTTTAGGAGTCCTTGATGGCTCATAAACTGCAACACACGAATGTGGACTGGCTAACGTGCTGTCGATGATGAATTACAGTGTAGTTTAGGTCATCAATTTCAGTTTTAGCCGCTGAAAACACGAAGCCGGTGCACGAGCTTTACAGACTTTTGTGTACCACTTTTTTTCTGTCCAAACAAGACGCCAGCATTTTCAGTTGCTTCAAAAGCGTTCCACGCCAACTTTCCTGATTATTTGTAGGCTGCTTCGCTCAATTAAAAAGGAGTTTTGTCACATTGAGCAGGTCGGTCTGAAACTGACTAGGTTAGCCTGCTGGGCCAGCTGGTTTGGGGTCCCAAGTAAAATAAAACCAGTGGAAGGGGATGCAGCAGTTTTCTTGTCCTTTGTGCTGCATCCTTTTTCATTGGCTTTATTTCATCTGAAACTGTCCAGAGGAGATGGCAGTTGCAGAGGGGAAGGAGTGAAAAGGGGCAAAAGGCCCCACAAAAATGTATATTTTGTGTTGTTATTTTTGCGGTTCATGGGCTTGTTGGTTTTGTTCCTGGCTGATATGTGTGTCGCTTAAGTTTGATGACTGGCGAAAAGCTTCTATGTCAGACACCGTTTGAGCCACTGTTTTTTGGCTTGTTGAAACTGCGGCAATAATATAGATCTAAACTTAGTTTCGAGCAACATTTGATACACATAATTGCAGGAAGGTAATTTGACACCCTCTGGAGTGTCACTCAGTGTCAGTACTGTTTTAATACCGGAATCTTTTAGCCTTAGGTTCCATCCGAACATAACGAAATCCTCGAAATCCTCCTTCTCGTAATGCTTGTGTTCATTATTTAATATGAGAAAGTGTAAGGACAGAAGTAACATGTAGGTTACATTGAGAAGTGTGGAATTTTCCTGTAACAGTGTGAGTAATGATCATTTAGGGGGGTGTGGACCTTCTCACCCTAGGTTTAAGTCTTCATGCCTGCATTAGTTACGGTAAAATAACTTTTTCTTGCACATGAACCCAGACAAAAACTTGTAGATCTTGAAAAAAAAAAAAAACATGAAATGCAGAAATTATTGGGAGAGTTTTTTTAGTGTAGGCGATTTTTCAGTGCTTAATAAAATGTGTGAAATTTGGACAATTGGCAGAGATTTTAACTGGCACCGTTCAAGCCTCTCATAATTTGGCATACTCTTGCACTGTTCATCGCCATGCTGCGTCTCGCTTAGTCGCTGATGTTATCAGCAGATGCAGACGGCCAAAATTTTGTGCCGCATTTGTGGATATTTTAGTTGACCTCCGTAATTTATTTTCTATTGAAGGGATTCTCTTGTTTAAACGTTCATATATTGAGCCAATGTTTGGATGCTGTGCATCTATGTAATTGAAAACATTTGACTAGGATCACTCACGAAAAGCAAACTTTAACTACCCTAATTGGTTTATTATTCAAAATGTAAAAAAAAGTGCGGGGTGGCCTGCACTATTTTTAATGATTGTAAATTATTTTGGTGGTGGAAAATTTAACATCCTAATCTTAGTGCTTGGTTTGTTACAGGAAACATACTGCATATCTGACAGGTTGATTATGGGTTTAACGCGCCGACGCAACACAGGCGATGAGGTGCACCGTAGTGGAGGCCGACAGATTAGTTTTTACCACCTGGGGATCTTTAACGTGCGCCGATATCTCTAACACACGGGCATTTTTGCTTTTCACCTTCCATCAGAACAGCGGCTGCCACGGCCGGGAATCGAACCCGCGTTCCTGGGCTCAGCAGCACAACATACTGCATATTTTGTGTCATTTGGTATCTGCACTGAGACCCTGCATAGTGGAAGTTTTCAATAACAATATTGAGCAGTGGGAGCAACTAAAATGCAAATTGCATGTTATTTTAACACAAAAGTGTTTAATGCCCGTCTACACAAAGATTTTGGGGACGTGATATGCGTCACGGAAGTGACGTCGCCAGAAAAAGTGCCATTGATGCGGCGGCGCCCAGTTTCAATCCCACGACTCTCTGGCCGCAACGGGAGGTACGTGGCGCTCTTCCCACTGCGCTACGAACTGAGACGTGAGCATATGCTACGAACGCACCTTATGTCCTTCCGTATGACTCATTCAGATGGTGCGCACTGTCTAGAAGAGGCGAAGTGAAGCAGTGCATCATGACTCTAATGAGCGCCGACAGTTGGCGCTTCAATGCCGGCGCCTTTGTGTACGGGGGACGCGCGTGAATTGCGGCACCCTCCCCTGTTTTTTGTTTCTTGCGTGTCGGTGTCACTTCGACTGGCGGGGTCAGGCTCGCGAACCCTTCACACAAGAAGGAAATTCCTCATTCAACTGCTCCTGTGAAGGCCCCTTCCACTTTCGTGTTTTGCCGATTCCTATGAAAGAGGGATCAACGACATTTTTTTTGTTCATTCATTCTTTCTTTTTCTTTTCTCCTGCAGCACAGGGTGTCTCAAGAGTCAGTGGCACGTGGGAAAGCAGATTTAAAAGAAGTGGTCTACGATGTTGCTTGTGTAGCCCATCAGCATTTAGTGAAGGTACAGATTTTTTTATTCTTTTCATAAATATTGATGACTGTGGAGTTCTTGTATTAGCTCCCTATGACTATGGCAGTGTCCTAGTCTCTGAGGGATCTTTGCAGAATACAAGTATAATGTACACTGCTGCGCCCATACTGTAGCTCTCTGAAGAATCTGCAGGAAAGCCCGATGTGTTTGTTGGGATAGTAGATACAATTTGTGGCGGTTTTTTTTTTTTCTTTCTTTGAAGGTTTTCTACAGTAATGCAGAATAATTTCACGAAAATGCTGGCATACTTTGTATCGAGTTGTTTTAAATGCTAGTATTCTGCTCTAAGCTTGTGTTGATTATTCTTACTGTGGGGTAGTGATTAAATAAAAAAGTAACTCACAAATAATTTATCTTGCGATTTCTTTTATTGCCCACAAATTACAATTCAAAACATCTCCCAACAATCAAGGTGCATTTCTTGTGTAACCTTCATTATGTATACTTATTTATGACTCTTTCATAAGAATGCAGTAACTTAAAGGAGTGCTGACAACAACATTTTATGTTCCATTTTTATTGCTGTTGTCATTGCTGAAAGGAACCATGCAGACAAAATACAAGCTTGTTTTAATCGAAAGATTTCATGCTTTGTGGTGCCCCCAGCGTTTGTCCGGAAGTAAACCGTGCTTTATTCACTGACAAATAATTCAACTTAAATTGAAATTTGGATTCTCCCGCCAAATCGTGTGTTTTCGTGACGTCTGCAATGGTGTCATATGTGCTGGGGAGCCTTGTTTACCGTTAGTCAATTTAGATGGCACCACTATATTGTGGTGGGCTGTTTTCTGCCTTTGTTTTTGACTGCATTTGCACCTGGCTTGTTTTTGTTAAGGTAGAAAATAATTGTTTCGTGTAACATGGTGTTTGCTCGACAAATATGGTCACGTAAGACACCATCGCTTACGCCAAACGGCCACTGTCGTCTGAGACAACCCCAAAATGCCACAGTGCTGTGCAGCTAAAACAGCATAGTACGCACAGTACCAACAGCTGTACGCATCAGTACTTCTATGTTTACGTGTGCTTTCGTAACTTCCGCTGTTCGCCCCACCATTCTTGTGCCCTAATGGGCCCTAAATGTAAGCTCAAGTAGCTCGTTCGGCAAGCTTATCACCCTCCTAATTTGTGTTTGCTTTTGCCGGCCTCAGCCAATCGCAGAGCTGTCACATATGACATCATAGGTTCTGTTGCAGGAAATGAGCTAGTGGGTCGCATAGTCATTCCCTTTTTTCCTAATTATGTAGCTTATTTGAGCAAAGTTTACGTTAAAAGTGATGTCATTATGATTCTAACAAGGCAATCTTTCGAATGAACCAAACGTGTTTTGTCTGCATGGCCCCTTTAATGGCCTGGCGAACATGAAACAGCACTTCGAATACTTGAGCACGATAATTATTTACATAGAATGACCTGAAAATTGTCCGTTTCAATTTCCCGTGCTTTCTGCCCGGAGGGCGCATATGACAGAACCACGGTATGTCCTCACTGTTTTGTGCGGCGTCAAAACACTGTGGAGGCTGGTGGAAGCATTGTTTCGACCGCGCCGCCGGAGCCGAGGGGCCGAGCTGTCGGAAGGTGTTAGGCCTACCATTGCGGCAGAAATTCGATGACCGCTTTCAATAACAGTCCTGATGGTGACTTCTATTGTGATCTTGGGCTATATTATCGGCTCCTTTCTCATGTGTGGAACTTTATTTTTTGCAAGAGTGCCTTTCTGGGCAGCGGTTAGGCCTATAGCTCTGGCTACGTGCTTCAGTTTGTGAACGCAGCAGTGCCCAGTCGCCGCTCGCCGGGCCACACGTGTGAGGTGACGTCACAAGTTTCTGACGAGCACTGGAGGCACATGGCCGCGTCACTTCTTTTTGCTACCTCACGGTGGTGTCACGCTGATGTCCATTTTCTGCGCGCAGGTCCATGTGCTGTTCCGTCGGCGTGATAAATGAGATCATATTGAAGTATGTTCCACACATCGCAGGCCACTAATATTTCAGCGAGTGTATTCTACTGATTAAAAGAAGTGGACTGTGAAATAATTGAGAGTTTTAGCACTCTGTCAGTTCCGTCCTTTCCGTTCGTACCGTGTTGACCGGGACCCAGCAGGGCACTTGATTTGATTGATTATGAGGTTTAATGCGCCGACGCTACACAGGCGATGAGGCCTGCCATAGTGGAGGGCTCCGGACTAATTTTGACCATCTGGGGATTTTTAACATGTGCCGAAATCTCAAACCCACGGCCCTTTTTGCTCTTTTAACCTCCATCAGAAAAGCAGCCACCGCAGTGGCCGGGAATCGAACCCGCATCCTTTAGCTAAGCAGCACACCGGCTGGGCACTTGCGCATTCATTCCAGTAGGGTGAATTAGTTCTGTGGGCCAGCCCTCACCATGCCCACGCATCGTTACAGTGGGGGGTGTCCTCTGCGCAGGCGCAGTCAGGTCCTGGTAAACACGGTACGAACGGAAAGGACGGAACAGTGTGCTAAAACTCGCTAATATTAACACGGAAAATTCAGCTAGTCGAGCTAGTTGGTATGGTTGCATTCTTCAAACAGCGCTAAAATGACGGGGACAAAGAAAGAAAGAAAGCGCCTGTGTTTGTCTTTCTTTGTCCCCGTCATTTTAGTGCTGTTAGATGAATGCAACCCTTTAACTAGTTACATGATGCCAAACCATATGCTTTCACACATGCAGTGGATTATCATTGAGGACTGAAGTTCCTTGGGTGCCGTCATTTGTGAGCATTTATTGCTAAAACATGCCCGAACATTACAATATCAGCCACAAATGTGACATCAGTGGCATACTTTGTTCGCACAGGTTTCAAACAACAATCCCATTGCTAGATTTTTAGGCAGCCAGCTAGCACTGGATAATACCTGCTTAAAGGGGTACTGACACCAACTTTCGGTGTTAATATTATTACACAGTTCACTTCCTTTACTCAACAGAATACCCTTGCTGAAATATGAGTGGCCTGCAACGTGTGGGACATGCTTCAATTTGGTCTCATTTATCATGCCGACAGAACAGCCTGCAGAGCGGCGCGCAGCAAATGGACAGCGGTGTGACATCACCCTGAGGTAGCAAAAAGAAGTGGCGTAGCTGTGTGCCTCCAGTGCTCGCCAGAACTCATGACGTCACTTCACATGCGCGGCCCGGTGAGTGGTGGCTAGGTGCTGGCGCGTTCACAAACTGATGCACGTAGCCAAAGCTACAGGTATAACCACTGCCCAGAAAGGCACTCTTGCCAAAAATAAAGTTCCACACATTAGAAAGGAGCCAATAATATAGCCCGGAATCGCAATAGAAGTCACCATCGGGACTTTTATTGATTGCGGTCATCAAATTTCTGCCGCACTGGTAGGCCTAACACCTTCAGGCAGCTCGGCCACTCAGCTCCGGCGGCGGCGCAATCAAAACAATGCCTCCGCCGGCCTCCACAGTGTTTTAACGTCCGCACAAAACGGTGAGGTCATGCCGTGGTTCTGTCATATGCGCCCCCAGGGCTGAAAGTGCAGGAAACTGAAACGGAGAATTTTTCAGGTCGTTAAATGTAATTCATTATTGCATGCTCAAGTATTTAAAGTGCTGTTTCGGGTACGCCACGTCATTAAGCATCGATAAAAGCAATAAAAGTGGAACATAAAATTTTGGTGTCCATACTCTTTTTCCCCTAAAGCCATTGATTATTAAGTTAGTCAGGGAATATTCCGTAATTTATTTTTCTATTTGGTACTCGCAGCACCAATATGGCATTACAGTGGGTGTTATGCACTCTTGAGCACATAATGTTAGTCTGGCTATGTAATTCACCTGAAAAATGGCATGTGGTGCTCTTGTAGCATTTTTGTTAGAAAGCTTCTATAAAATAAAAAGGTGCAGCTTGACTCAAGGACATGTGTAGAAGAAGGGATATGAAAAAATGGGGAATTGAAATTTCTTTTGCACACGAACAATGTTCACACGGAGAGTCGAAAGCAGGGTTTTGTGTCCTGACAAGGCTTTCACTCACATTTAAGCAACTTCGAGTTCACAGATTACATTGTCCCTCTGAGCAATCGTGGAGAAGGCTTGCAAAAGGTAGTCTAACATTAGCATAGAGAAATTTAGGTATCACTTTGAAGTACATTGACATAATCTAATGCATTGTCAAACAGTGAAGCAACGGAGTGGGGCATCAACATAGGTAATAAAATGCTGTAGGAAGTAGGAAATAGATAAATGTAGTTTACAAAGGCTGATAGTTCAGATTCAAACCTTCGGTCTTCCTTTCAACGCTGTACGAATGCACAGCCCATTTGTCTTGTCTGTGGGAGGAGGAGGAGGCAAATGTTTTGTTGAGCAATGGAAATTATTCTCCAAGCATTAGTTGAAATGTTGTTTAGTTGCAAATTATTTGCAATATTGCCATATTTGTTTTGGGAATTATGTGGCATTCATGTGGTGCTTGCCATTGTGTTGGGCTATTTCAGGCCCGCAGTCTGAAGAAGGGTGTACCAAATGATGTAAAATTGGTCTATCTCCCAGCGGTAAGTCATTTGCACATGTCTTAAAGTGGTTGAGCATTCCGGTGCTCATTTTTCCACACAACAAACACATTGTGCGCTTCAGCAGATGGGATTGCAAACAAGCAATTGACATGCAGAACCACACTTTGCTGGAGTGCGACAGTTTCAGTGTAACATTGTGTACTGCATATGGTCATACGCTGATCTATCACATTCAAGGGAGATAGGAAAATAGCTTGATGCTTAAATAATTAGATAATACAAAATTTACCCGGCGGATGCTCTGGTATACACACCTACATGTCTCAATTTTTTTTTATTCGAGTTCTAAATGTTGAAGAACAGCCAAGTGAAAAATATAGCAACAAAATGCACGCTGTCTAGAAATGTTCCCTATATGTTGCAGCGCATGTACACTGTGTTGACAGGGCGGTGTAGTTTTAATGGGTGAAGGGAAGATGTTTAGCTTCGCAAGAAAATACTTCCAGCCGTCTATGGGCAAATAGACTACTGGCTAGAGCAGGGGTCAGTAACCTGTGGCCCGAGGGCCGCATGCGGTCTGTGGGGGGGCGGTATTATGCGGCCCAGCACATGATCAGAACCCCTCCCCCTGTCACTGCCCATCTGAAGGCTAGCACGCCAGTTTTGACCTCAAATGGGGAGACAAGAACAGAGACTGGATCGCTTCCAGTTGGCATCCCCATCCTCACACTTAGCCAGAATATTGTCGATTATTGTCAAATATTGTTGTTAATTTGCTTAATTTTTGTCCTGGCCCGCCGCCGTGTTGGCTTCATGCAACTCAGCCGTCCACCTCATAAGTTTGTTGACCCCTGGGCTATAAGGTGCTAGAATCTGAATATTACCTGTCAGCGCTCCCTGGGGCCAAATAAAAGGGTCAGGAAACGGCTTTTCTCAGAGGTAGAAGTTGATATTGAATGGAAAGGGTTTCAGCAAACCCATGGAAATTAAAAAGCTTCTGTTGACGACAAGCAACGAAGGGCCTGGCTGAATAAATTACTGCATTTTCTCTTTTCTGGTTTTTTGCAATCATGTGCAATCATGTTCAGTTTCATCAAAGTAGCCTACTTTCTAACAGTTCTTGTTGGGATTGCTAAAAGTCAGGATTACTGGAAGCCATACGGCCTAGGTCATATCCACCCTGCTTCGTCTGTTAGCCTCAAAATGGTGACGTGCAGTTTTGGAAAAGCCATCATTTCAAGACTGTGACTTGCTGTTCGATGTAGTTAATATCCAGGGAAATCGATTTTTAATTTACAAATGCACAATACTCTTCTGCGTATGCATTGGATTTTCAAGGGGTTTTTATGTTTTTGTTGAGAGCAATAATTCGAAATACCTGGTTTTACACGGTTTTTGTCAAAAATTCCCAGGGATTGTCACTTAGGTGGAAGGGCTATTTTAAAAACATTTTTGGTAACTGTAAAAAAGAAATTTATGAACAGTCTGAGCAACCAAAAGAAACGATGTTTAAAAGCCTTTAACATATATTTTTTTGCTGAAAAGCCATTGGTTTACTCACTCATTTATGGTTCAAAACTATGTGCACATGTACAGGTCTGTGCAGAAGTACATGAACCAGAGTTGCAGTGGCCAAATTGCATCGCTGCGCCATCTAGGTGGGCCAGTGGGAACCAAAAGGCAGCATTCTGACGGTGCGATCCTGCAGACCTTGCTCCCCTATCAGACATGCTTAACCATTGCTCTGCTGGCATGGCAGAGTGGGCGTGAGTTTTCAAAGGTCTGCGCAAGACTATAAAGTGGTGCTGGCACATTGCAGCCATCAGTGCCGACTGAATCCGCCGCTGTTGAGCTGGAGGAAGGTATGCGTGTGCGAACACGCATGCAACCCTGTTGAAGTCCTGTTTACGGGCGGCATAGTGTTCTTGCTTATCCGGTTTTCAATAGCATGCCTTCGCAATATAATACATTATAAGCGAACAGAAAAATTGCCCTGGACAATATATTGAAAGCACATTCAGTGGAGGAATAGCTTGGAAAATTTTTGTTATTCCAAAAAGAAACTAGTTTCTAACCTATTTTTTTTATTTGGGGTTGACTCCCAAGTTATGCAGCCACTTAGTTCAGGTCGGTTCTGACAAAAGGAAAATACATATAAAATGCCCATACCAAGGAAACTTGCGCTGTGTTAAAGAATGCTGTGGGCAATACGTAAACTTGTATAGTCATCAATTACAGAGGCCTCATCGGCTGCATGTTTTATTGTTGAACTAAAAGCAATTTTATTACCGCTAACGAGCACCTTATACTAGTTACCAAAAGGTTATATCTTTCAACTTATGCCTCTGGTGTGGTTATATCAATGATAAGGTAAAGAAAATATTGATGTGCTGATGCTTTGACACGCGCCGTTAAAAAAGCCACCCCGCCTCGCTTTGTAGCAGTGCGAAAGTGCAGCCAAACCCTTTTAATTTGAAGTCTCATGATTCACACCAATGGATAATTTGAACTGGCCTGTTGATCTTGGAAAAGGGACATCTATTTCAATGGGGGAAAACTCTCCTTAATTTGAACCTGAAACATGCACCGCGGTTAATTAGAACCAGATTGCCCATCCACAAAAACTACTTTTTGTGCAACCCTGAGCTGAATGCCAAAGCTCAATGTGTCTTTATAGTTCATACCACAAGCTACATGCAGCACTGTGGAGGCTACATTGTTGTCAACAGTACGCCCACTGAGGGTGCCTAACGCACCATTAAGGGGGCCCTGGAAGCATGGAGGTAATACTAGAGGTAAGAGGACATTTCCCTCTCCCCTCTCAGTAAGTGGAACCGTGAGACCCCGGCGCCTTTTGTCGCTTCCTTCGCGGCGAGTTAGGCGCCGCGAGAGGGTGGACTGTTGACAAGAATGTAGCCTCCACAGTGCTGCATGTAGCTTGTGGTATGAACTATAGCTGCTCTCTTGTGTGCACTTTTTTGGCAGGAGTGCCCTTGTGAACATCATATGTGAAGCTCAATGTATTCTTCCAGATGTTGTTCGAGACGGGCGCTTTAATGTGCCTATATTGCTATTTTTGCTATTCTTTTCGCAATTGGTGCTACCCGCACACCATGCACCACCCAGTGCGCACCTGCTTTTCTGGGTGCCCATCTCGAACTGTCCAATGCGTATGCTGCATTTGGACATTATGCAATCATTTACATTTCGGACCTAAGAACACACAGGAGGGCCGACTGAATTGCGCATCTGTTTCCTATATCGGTATATTGTGTGCTGTACCGGTAATCAAACGGACCTCCACTGATTCGAAATCTGGTTAATTTGAACAAATTTTTGTTCTTTTGGAGTTTGAATTAACGAGTTTCGACTGCAGTCGAAATTAGGCCCCTATTTCGAAGGGTGTGTAAACGAAGTGGACACTGTCCGTAGTCATGACCGTGCGGGCTAGCTTTTTTACATATTTACATGAAGGTGCTGAATTTTCGTTCATTAATTTTTAATTTTCTTTTTCTTTCCATTACTTTTAATTTTGTTGTTCTCTTTGTATTGAATTTTTTAAAATAATTTTGGATCATCATTTTTTGTGCACTATTATTAGTCTTTGACGTCATGACCATTTCTATAAACACTTGGGACGTCGCCTACAAGAAGTGGAGAGGTCAGATTTTGTAGGCGCCGTTGCTTGCCACTATTCACCTCTGTTGTGTATCGGTGATGCTTGGTGCCTGCACGACGCCATTTCCTTTTGAAGAGCTTGTCTTCTGTGGGTGGTTGTCGCCCGAGAGGCTCCATTTCATCTGACATGACGAGTGGTTCAAGACAGGGCTTTACAAACTTTACGATGCAATCATTGTCGTCAGTGCAACTACAGCGCACCACTTTGACATTGGTTTTCGGTGATTGCTTTATAGCCTGGCTGCAAATGGGAAGGAGTGCGTAATGCCGTCTTTCATGGACATGTGGCATGGGTCTGGCTTCTTGCTCCTCAAACAGCCTGTTGTGAGCACATAGTGCACATGCGTCCTTTCGAAGTGGGCACAGATATAAAGGAGTGCGTACTGCCATTCCATGTCCATGTAGGGTGCTAGCTCCTTGCACCACATACAATCGTGGTGCTGCTTGCCTGAGCTGAAAAGAGTGCTACACATTAAAAGAAGGCTATGCAAGACGGAATTTCCACCCAATAATGTTACACGGACCGATTTATAGACCATGGACGTACTGTTTTCCTCAAAATGGCAATTTCATTGCATCTGTTTTTTTTTTTAACTCGTTTTTGTGTTGTTTGTTGTCTAAAGGGTTACACTGCTGCTTGTGATTTTATTGTATAACACAGTGGTTCTCAAATGGGGCTCCGTGAGGACATTTTAAGGGCCTGCCAAACCCTCCCCAAAACCTTCCCCGAAACTTGTGGAAGCATCAGCACATTAATATTTTCCTTACCTTGTCATTGCTGAACCATGCCAAGGGCATGAATTAAAAGCTATAACCCTTTGTTAACTAATAGAAGGTGCTCGCTAGTACTAATAAAATTGGTTTTTGTGCAAAAGTAAGACGTGGCCGATGAGGCCTTTGTAATTGATTACTATATGAGTTTGTGTATGAGTTTGAGTTTGTGTGTGTGTGTTTGTGTATCACACAGCATTCTTTAACGTAGAGCAAATTTCCTCAGTATGGGCATTTTATGCATTTTTTTTTCTATCAGAACAGACCTAAACTAAGGGACCCCAATAACTTGGGAGTAAGCCACAAATAAAACAAAATGTTAGAAGTGCAATTATTTTTTTGAATAAGGAAAATTTTCATAGTGATTCATCTTCTGAACGGACTTTCTATATTGTGCAGGGCAATTTTGTTGTTGGCTTGTAATGTATTATATTGCAAAGGCATGCTATGAAAAGCAGGATAGGTGGAAAATCCTACTATGCCGCTTGTGAACAGGGCTTCGACAGTCACTTTCACAGCGTACAGCGAGACACGTGTGTGCACGTGCCTAGCTTCCTCAACCTCAGCCAACGGTGGTGCATTCAATCGCCGCTGACGGCTGCTAGTCACAATGCACTAGTGCCACTCTTCAGCCTAGCGTTGCCCTTAGAAAACTCCTGCACCCGCTCTGACACACCAACAGAGCAACAGTTAAACGTGTCAGATAGGGGAGCGGGGGCAGTGCGAAAGCACGGTCAGTAGAAGTCCATTGGTTTCCGTCGGACTGTCTAGGCAGCGCAGCGATGCCATTAGGCCCCATCGTGCCCATGCTCTGTTTACTTCTGTGCAGACCTGTACATCCCAGATTGACCCTAGTGTAATGCTGCTCTCTGTGCGTGTGCTTTTTGCTTACTGATGGAATTTGTACCTTATGTTAACTAGGGTTTAATTTTTCTGTCTCCATCACTGCTTACAGGTGGCTTCCAGTGCATATTTAGAAAAGCTGCGGCGTGCGGATTTTAATGTCTTTGATTCAAGACTTCAACAGCGGAATGGTCTGCTTCCGTTGTCGCTATGGTGGCACAAAGTAAAGTGCACTTTTTAAAGCATTTCATCGCAGCTGGGCTGTTTGTCTATGTATTGGAGTGTGGATATCTTGCAGTTTCAGGCATGCACATCATTTTTTGATTTCGTACCATGACGCTGCACAGCCATGAGAGGCCATAGCAGGTGGTCTGGTACTGCAAGCCGTCGATAGGTTAGTTTACTTGAATCAGAAATGACTGCTTTAAGTAAATGTCTTTGCAACAAGTATTTAAATTGTGCGTGCTGTATAAAAAATCGAATAAATGCGGATCATGCCTAAAATTGTCACACTACAGGCTTGTTACACTACATGACACACATGTGAAGTTACATTTGTCAGCACTGAGCACTATTTTTCACATGTTACACAAAGTGCTGATAGCATTAATACCTGGTGTAAGTGTTAGTTTACCAGTATCAGTTTCTGCTTCACAGAAAAACCTCTTGCGGTGGTTGAATGGCTTAGGTGTTGTGCTGCTGAGCTCAAGGACGCAGGTTCAATCTCGACCGCTGTAGCCACATTTCAAATAGAGGCGAAAACTAAGAACACCTGTGTGCCAAGATTTTGGCGCACCTTAAAGATCCCCAGGTGGTCAAAATTCATCAGGAGTCCTCCATTATAGCGCGTCTCATAATGACCCAGGTGTAGCTTTGGTGCGTTAAGCCCCTTAATTTGAAAATTTGCTTCACAGAAAAGGACACGGGCATCTGCAAACAGGTGGATGATAGAGGGCACGCAGTGAGGCGGATCATTAATGTATATAAAAAATGTAATAGGCTGAGAACACTTCTTTGCAGTACTTGTGACATATCTCAGTTACGTGAGGAGGTAACTTCATTTGCAGTTGTGAATTGTTAATGTTGGGTGAGGAAGCATTCAATTCCTTTGAAGGGGCCATAAAGACAAAACACAACTTTGTTTAATTTGAAAGAACTTCTGCACGACATAAGTAGTGATGCAGTAGAGGGAACATGAAAAATATAGTTATCAGTGTATTAACTTATGTCAGCATTAAAGCTATATGATCAAACTGAATTAAGGCACCTTTTCAGTCGCGCAGTCTTGTTTCCTGGCGGTGGCATTAGTTGTCGGCCATCAATAGCACAAACAAGATCCTATGACGTCGTAAACAGCTGCCAGAAAGTGGCTGGGGAGTCGCCACTTCCTTAATTATTTGTTGTAAGGTTGTGATAAAATTGGTATTATAGTTATTGGGACAAAGCAATCTTTTTAAGGAAATGAATTCGTATTTCATTTTTATGGACCCTTTAAGTGCCCGTTCATGCATTATTGGTGTCGCTGTCGTTGTTGCCTTTGGTGTAAGCGAGCGAACGGGGAACATAGGAGAAGGTGAAAGAGAACGAACACGGAGCACAGTATAGAATGAATGATGATTGCAAAGAAAAAAGGAAAGCTGAAAAGGAGAGTATTACAAATAATTGAGTAGCAAAACACAGTGCTGCATAAGACGTGCTTCACAGCGGCAACCTTCGAAGAGATGGTGCCAGAATAGTGCACCATAGTCCATTGCCAATGATTTCATCGGTAAGTTATGTGGTGAGCACATGCACTGATACCGTAACTAGAAGCTTAGCACTGCATGAGGGGAGTTCTGTCAGTGGTGGCTGAAAGGTGCCACCGGAGTGATTTTCTGACTGTACATACATGCATGCCTTTGCCAAATTCTTTGCCTCAGTATATTGCAAAATCAAAATATCTTGAGAACTGCACTCAAATGGTGCATTAGGGAGTATCGTAATCGGTGAATTTTTAGGCTCACTGAACTCTACCGAACTCGGGAAACGAACTTATATGAAAGTCGTAAAAAAAAAAAAAACGAAAATCCTGAATGCCTGTTGCTGTTGACAGACACCATTTATATCTCAAACGTCAGGGAACGGGCTCATCACAAACTGTTGGGATAGCCTATAATGAAGAAATGGCGGCTCAGTGTTATCTAGGGAACTTTTCCCTATCGCATGATTTGAAGGGCTTCCAAAATGACAATTGGCCTGGTGTCTTTTGTGTCTAAGCACGCGCACATCACTGGTTGCTGGTTGTGCGTGCACGAGTGGGTGGGGGGGTGGATGTGCATGTGCAGCTAGGCTTCACGTGCCCTCCAATGATGTGCCCGTTAGACATGGACATCTTCTTGGCCCAATGCGACCTGAATGCTGTTCTCCATGATTGAGCGGTTTGGGTTGGTGTGTTGCACAGATGGTAATGTGTTTGTGACACAAAAGGGAAACAGACGGTCACATGTTTGTCTGCTAAAACTCTAGTCCTTCCAAGTTTCATTTAGCCAATTAGCTAGGAAGTATGCTCAATCCCAAATTACAAACAAACAAACACGTGTTTTGTTTCGTGCACTCCTTGGACTGTGCCTGGCTTTGCAGGTCATCCTTACTCACAGAGGGGAAGGGCACTGAATTTTTTCAAGTGCCGTATAAGCACAGCGTTTTAATACCTTCATTAGACCCCATGTATACCTTTGAAGCTGTGTAGTATACTGAGCCCCTTTACCGTCGGCTTCACTACTGAAAGACAATGTTTTTTGGAGAGGCAGTTTTGGGGGGCAACATATACGTCTATTATGAGAATATATGAAGTCCCGTAGACCGTATAAAAATACAATAAAATACAAAAATAAAACCCCGTGTATTCCCAGAAAGCGCGTTACACCGATCCCCTGTACTGTCGGCTCCACTACTATACAGATATGCATTGCTCGGGAGGCATTTTAAGGGGAAACGTAAAAAGTTTGACAATAAAGTATGATGGCCCAAGTAAGGCCCAAGGGCCTATATTTGTACAAGACGGTGTGTTTCCCTATAAAAACATTGATGATGATGATGATGATGATTCCTATTGGTTTCTCCTTTGAAGCGGGGTGATGACATGTCATCTTACCAAAAAGGACTAATATAAACATTAACACCGAGCAAAGTAGGCTTCACTGCTATACACATAAGCATTGCTGGGAAGACATACTCATAAAAATATAAAGGCCATAGTGCCTTTTATTAAGAGCTACTCGATGCAGCGACAGCGGGGCACACCAATCGTTACAGGCAGACAAACAGGTTTCTTTGTTAAGGCCGCACAGAAATGCTTGAGCATTTAGAAAATTGATTTCTAAATTGAAACAGTTCGCTAAATCAAAAGTGGGTCATTCCACGCCAAACGCCCCAGACAGTGCGCTCGACCACCTCCGATTACACAGTAAAAAATCATGGTCGATCCCTTCACTATATTATTCGTTCTTGTGACCAGTTTTTGGAGGAAAAATTTTTTTGTCTCTCTCAGAAATTTGCACATCGTGGCTATTTGCAAAACCTAGGTTGTGAAAAAAAAAAACGCAAAAATAAAACCTTGTACGGAGCGTGACGAAAAAATTGAGTTGGCGGGAAAAGAACCGCGCTTCTTTGCGTCAGTGCATTGATAGCTGCTTGTGTGTCTCAGATGTGATTTGCGGGGTGTAATGTAGCGTTTCCGGGCCATATTTAGAGATTTATTGCAGCTCTTACAAATTTCTTAGACGTGTGTTAGAGATTTCGGCGCACGTTAAAGATCCCCAGGTGGTCAAAATTAATCCGGAGCCCTCCACTACGGCGCGCCTCATCGCCTGCGTTGCGTCGGCGCGTTAAACCCTACAATCAATCAATCCAATCAATCAATCCAATCAATCAATCAATCAACCAAATTTCTTAGACAATGCAGCTGCATTGTTTGATTACATTGTCGACTGTATACGTGCGGGAAAAAATGATTAAAGTGGGGAAGCGAGTAGTTTCGGAATTGACTTTGAAATTAAAATTGCGATATTGCTCATGTTCTGGCGCCAGTCTCATTCTGTGGCAGTCCATGTAAAAATATAAACTTGAACTCATTTAATAGGATGTACAAAGGGGCATTTCTGAAAGGCAATTCGGAGTACTGTTTTGTTTTAAGCGACGAAATATTGTTTTATATTGCGTGCCCTCTTAACCAGTCTCAGTGGGCTCAGTTCCTTTCACAGTTCATGACAGTTCCTTGCACGGTCTCAGTTCCTTTCACAGGTGGACAACATTGTTAGAACCATACGAACATGCGGTCACTCGAACTAGAGTGTACTAGAAGGATCCGAGGGGGATGAACAGAGAGCTGCACCTGAAGCGGCGATTGTAGATTGAATAGAGGGTGCAGCGGGCGAAGTGGGCTCTTGCCGACTGCGGTCGCCCAGGCGCGCGGCATCGCGCGGGCCGCGTTTTTTCACGTTTCGCCCAATTTTTATGTTAACAGGAACGCCGAAGCGACATCTAGTGTAGAAAAGAACATGACATATTAAATTTAAAAAAAAAAAAAAAAACTTTTAGAGGCTTCGCGTAGAAAGCGTGCCCTGATTTTTTTTTTTTTTCGAACGAAGCACTTATAACGCGGAAAAGAACGACAGACGAGCGGAGGTGACAGGGACAAGTGTTGGAGCACCAACTTAATCAGACGTTTTTTTATTATTGTTTTTTCGTTCCCTAGTAACACTCCCGGCATAAAATGCAATGAATAGAAGAAAACTAGCAGTGCTGCGTAAACTTTTGCCGTGTAATGATGTGGGGATTTCACTGCAGCGTCAGTGAAGGCACTCAGAGTCTGGCTGTATTTTCTGATTGATTGACTGATTGGAGGGTTTAACGCGCCGACGCAACGCAGGCGATGAGGCGCACTGTAGGGGAGGGCTCCGGATTAATTGTGACCACCTGGGGATCTTTACCGTGCACCGAAATCTCGTACACACGGGCGTTTTTGCTTTTCGCCTTCACCAGAAAAGCGGCCGCCGCGGCCGGGAATGGAACCCGCATCCTCGGGCTCAGCAGCACAACGCCTTAGCCACTGAGCCACCCCGGCGGGTCTGGCTGTATTTTCACTTTGCATTAACTATCCAGCACATTCTCTACAAAATACAGTAGACGCGCGATAATACAAACTCAGAGACCCCAGGATTTTGTTTGAATTATCAGGAGTTCTCATAAATATGACTCGGGGCAACATATCAATTTCTGTTGTAATAAAGCATTACGTATATGCAATAATAAAATGTTCACACACAATGCTGAAGTGCTATTCAAACTTAAAAAAAAAAAACTTTATGTGCGAGTTCAGAACACAGTTTTTCTTCCTTCCTCACCCCACACGCGGTTGTTTGCGCGCGCGGTTGTGTTTTGACGCGTGCGTGCAGGTGATCGGCTTTATTTGTGACTGTTAGTGATATAAGGATGCAAATGGGCAACTACAAGCGGCGAATGAAGCAGATATTCTCCGGAAAGGACAAGTAAAGGTACGAATTAACCGAACGTATGCAATGGATTCTGCATTCTGAATTAGGCGGCGTTAAAATGCATTTAAGATATAGCCATGAGCCAAAACTTTGAAATTTGTTTTAATTAACTGATTATTTGAATTATCGCGAGTAATTATTGTAATGATTTTTAAAATGTTGCGGTCGTAACCTGTGATTGAAGCTTATATATTCCTAACAAATGTGTGCCAGTTATTCAGAAGTGAATGCCGTATCAGTGTGTCGCATTCTATTAAACATATTATCCGTTGCGGACTTCGATTTTACTGCACGCCTGTGAGCGATGCGCAGCTTTTGCACCCCCCCCCCCCTTCCTCCCGGAAATTCTAGTCAGATTTTTGTATCCTATTTTATTGATGTATTTGACCATGCCCCTCCCAGCACACCGCAATTACATGCGCTGTTACTCGATATACTGAGAATATCCCATACAAACCAGTCCTGATATTTTATTAGAGCAATTAACAGTCTTCTTCGGGCTTTGAATAATATAAAGCTTCTGTCTAGCGTACTAATTAAGAGTTGGGAGTGCAGATAAAATGAATGATTGGGGAGACTGCTTCGGCGGAATTAAAGGTCGAAAACACGAGATCGCTAGCGAATGGTCCGTCCATATTCAAACAACACAAGCCCTTTGCCCATACATTGGCACTGAACCGTGCCTGCCAACTTTTTAATCCTTAACGACATCCCGTGATGCAGAAGAACCGCCGCGTCAACACAACAAGCAGCAATAGGTCGACATGTTTGTTCATGGCAATCGAATGTTTTGCCACTTGGAGAGTAATCTGATGAGTTATGAGTCCTGCAAGTGGTGCATCGCGCTCAAATACTTCTACGTTGGTTCGCTTAAAACAAAAAGTAGTCCGATTAAACTTTCAAAAATAAATGCCCTTTCGACACCCTTTAGATTGAACCTCAGTCTGTATTTTTGCATGGACTGCAACACTGCGATAAGCGCCTTTGCAATTTTTTTTTCTTTCAAAATTTAATGTGTTCAGCGCTTCGACACTATTCGCTTCCTGACTCTCATATTTGTTTCCCGCAGTTACCATGAACAATATAATCAAATTATCCAACTACATTGTCTCTGAAAGAGTAACAACTGTAAGAAATGTCTAAATATCTCCCAGAAACGCCGCATAGCTGCCCCGCAAACCACATTTTGGGACACACAAGTAGCTGTCGGTGCGTTATAGAAAGGAAGCACGGTTCTTTTTCTACCATCTGGAATTTTTGTTACCGCGCTGCGTATGATATTTTATTTTTGCATTTATCTTTTAAAACCTTGGTTTTGGTCACGGCCACGATTATCAAACTGCTCTGAGAGAGAGAAAAAAAAATTATTCCCCCAAAAATTGGTGACGGGAACGAACTGTCCGTGACATTGGCGTGGAATGATCCAAGTGACAAAAGTGCTGCGCTGTAGTTTTTATGCAGTGCCATAATGTTTGTATTTTTTGTAAATAACCAAACAGTGCCACCAAAGCGTTCCAGAAGCTTTTATCGACAGTGTTCCCGACGAGAGCCAGAGCTGGCGTCAGGAGATGCGGCGGCCGGCAGCGAGGAGGCAACGGGGATTGCCGGAGCGAGGTTTTGGACATATCATCAGCGAAGATAAAGTTGTGGGCAGGTTTGATTTGGGAAGTATGTGAGAAATAATTTTAATTATTTCGAGGAAACGCAGCGAAAAACGACAAGAACTGTTTACATGCCTACAGTGATCGTCTTTTTCTGCGTGGTTAAACTTGATTTACGTGCTTCGTTCATTTCGTGTAAAGCGAGAAAACAGCAAGCAGCTGCAAGGCCCGTTTCTTTCACTTTTTTAACCTTGCGATATTCTGGCGAGCAGTAAGATGCACGGATGTGCTAAAATGTTTATTTTTGACCGTAGTGATCAATAAAAAATCGTTTATTATCGTGCCCAAAACATCCAGATGGCCCTTGTTTTGGAGCATACAAGTATCAACATCATGAGTGGCGCGAAAAAGCATTTGCCATGGGCGCTGTACTAGTTAGGTTCGGCCACTGTTCTCGGAAGCCTAGGGTCGCGGGAAGCCCAGCCTAAGCCGCATTTGCAGCTGTCACCGTAAACGTGATATGGTTGGTATGGGCACCGCTCACACCCTTTCCCCATCCGCGTTATTTTACGCGCGAGATGCACTTTACCAACCAGTTCATTGCTACGACATGCGACCATATTTCTTATTTATAGAAACGGCGACGCGTTCATTTCTCGCATAGAATTCTGTGAGGAGTTATACAGCCTTGCCGAGCATCAAAGCGATTAATTCGTAGACTTTGAAAAGCGAAAGAAAAGTTGTATTTCTTTCACACGTCACACAAGTCACGGTAAACCCCTGCGCACGTTTGTACGACGTCCCGAGAGAAAAAGGAAAAAAAAAAAAAAAAAAGAAGAAAGGAGACGCGAAGAAAGAAAAATGCAACCTCTTCACCGGATGCATTTCTTTTTCCCATCCAGTCACTGTGAACACCCCGTGCTTACAAACGCACGCCGGACGACTCCTTGTCCCCAAGAGTTCCCCTTTTTCTTCTTGTCTTGTGCCTTGAACTCCAAATCGTAGGTGCAAGGCAGAGTCATTTTCACACGAGCACCAGGACGAACACACCATTTTTGCTTTTGCCGCTTTTCCTTGCGTGTAGTGCAGTAGGGGACGCATCGCGGACCTCCTGCCATTGCTCCTCGTCGTCCGAAGCCTCGCTCAAGGAACTCTCGCTGCCCGACGCCTCTTTTTCCTGCTCTTGCACCGCTGCCTCCGTGGCGTACTTCTGGACGTGCTCTTGCACAACCTTCTTGAACTCATCGGGCTTGGACATGTGCAGTTTCCCGGCTTCCCAGTTGAGCGGATCTGATGGATTGGGGTAGGTCAGAAGCTGGGGCAGGAAGAGCTCGAAAATGTTGAGGAGGTCGTACATGGAGGTCCACGTTTGCCTGATGACGTCCAGGCACACTGAGCCACTCTCTTCTTCGATGTTTGGATGAAATATCCTGTTCATGAATGCGATGGACGGAGGCATAAAGGGGTATTGGTCCGGCAGAATGACTTTCACTTTCCATACGCCGCCTTCGTAAGGTGTTCCCGACGGTCCGTGCAGCTTTACGATGAACTTGTTGTGGTCATCAAGTAGGGTGACCTCGTATCTGCTCTGAATAAGCCTCATCAGGTCCGTGTTCATCCGCCGCGTCCCGGGGCCCTGGGAAGAGGACATGTCGAAGCGGGCAGAGAGAAAGAAGCCTAGGGCGTGCTGTGATGAGGGATTCGTGGAACCTCGAAGTCGGGCCTCGCGCGAGCTCGGGATCGATGGCGTAAAAGAGGAGGAAGAGCGTGTGTACGGCTAGAATAAAATTGCTTCTGGGGATTTTGACGCAAAAAGCGTTTCCTTTGAACTAAATGCGCATAAATGGCTGCTTTTAGAAACAGAATGCCTATAAACGCATGTTTGGTGATACGTCATCATCATCGGCAACCGAGACCGCACTACTCCAATCATCATCGGCAAAAAACTACAGAAAAAAATGTCTTCCATCATGTCGCGTTGTCTTGGTTGTTGGTGGGAGTTCTATTGGCTAGGTAGCGACATAGCATGTGGTACTGCTGGGATTGTTGATGGAGGTTGGACGCCGACGCAAGGGCGCTGTTTGTGACTACGGAAAAGCGACACTAATTGCAAATTGTTCCTTGGGCATCAGTGGTATAGCCCTCAAAAAGGAAAACCGCCAGAATTTTATAGCGTTAAGTCCCACAATCATTCCTGAGGTTTCCTTTGCGCCGAATGATGTAGACATGTATGAGCGGTATAGTTATAGTTTGGAACGGTATTGACTATATATACTTCGTGTTCAAGCACATTGCAATTAGTTTTTGGTCGGGCGGTTGAATCGAGCGACAGAGAGACAGTCAGACCAAAATTGTCGCGTTTAGGCTGCCAGGAAAGACTCGTTTTTAATAATGTTAGAGAACCGATGGTGAATCCAGCAGCTTCGTTCCACAATGCTTCCTGGATGACAAAGTTAACCCTATGGCATCTCACATCTTAAAACCTAAGCTTTAATCTCTTTTGCAACTTTTTATCGGACAAATAGCAGCAAATTTATTTAAATTCTTCCTGTTGCTGTGTCTGTAGATGCTCTTATTGCGCTCCATGCATTTTACCTCTTCACCTACTCCCCGCATTTCTTTCTTTCTTTCCTCTCTTTTTGTTACTACTTCCAGTACAGCCTAACGAAAACCTTAGAATTATCGAGAGCGAATCACATTGCAATGGGGTGCCACTGCTCATTTATGAGTAAAAATATCTTTACTTTCGCGCAGTCTCATACTGCAAAGAATGGCTAAATTTTCTTAAGTATGCCAAAACAGCACTCGGAGCACTTTTTTTGGGGAAAAGGAGGAAGTATAGGAAGACATTTTGAGGTACGTGCTTTTCTCTGAAGGCCCCTGGTTGTTTTCAGCATTTCTTACGTCCTGTCAGATTCTTTTTTCCCGCTGCGGCAGGCGTTATCTTTGTCTTCTGCTTTCCTTTTTGCGCCGACTTTGCAGAGTACGCATAAAAAGCGCACGACAAAAGAAGCAGGTCGGGCGACAGGCGCACAGAGTTAATCTTCCGCGCACGTGTGCGAACTCCACATACACCAACCAATTCATACGCCACCGCGCTCTTTACTATGCGTCAAAGTAGCAGAATAGCGGTGAAAAATAAAAGCGCCCTTTTCAACGACTCCTTTTCTGGTTACATTGTGCCACCTAAGCAGATCGGTTCCGCGAGCCAATTAGTGCATAAGACGCTTATGTGTTCTACACTATCTCTTTACTCGTAACAGGAACCCGGAAACGAAATGCTGCTACCTTTATTTGTATGATATTTTCCTTAAGACGTTTGCTCATCGTCTTCCACGCGGAAGCCACTATGGGCCTATGCAAATCGAAGTATGCCGTGCAAAGTTCAGGAATGCACGGAATAACTGAAGTGATCGACAGCATGACCAAACATTTCGATTGGGGTGTACTACATCCGGTGGGGAAAATTGTGTTCGAAATTCATAATTGAGTGCGCGTAAACACCGCAGTTGCGTGCTTATTATATGGCGCCTTATTTTCTTGCAATAAATAAAATAAACTTTTAGTGTTAAGTATAATTGACTGCCTTCAGTTGTAAGGGTTTGAAGTTTCTTCCAATTATCTTTCGAGATGCTTCTCGTTCGCGATAAAATGTGTCCTCGTTTAAGTTAAAAAAAATACTCAAGGGTGAAGGTTCAAGTCTCGCAGGCTGAAGAGGCTGGATTTTCTTTCATATTTATTTAAATGGAATCTGTAAATTATTGTTTTAACGTAAATAAGTGCCAGCCGAGATAGTGTAAAAAAAATCGTTAGAGGTATGGGATGCTTCCTTGCTATTTAAGATGCGATAATGACACGCTTTTTATGTTTAGCATATTCTTGATGCCCCCTTCACCTTTTTGCCTTCCGTTCTTTTACATCGGTAGTTTTAATTTTTTTTATTCTATTAGGCATGTATAAGTCCTCTTGCAGCCAGTGTTTTTTTTTTTTTTTTCTGAGGGAGGGTTTTTACGGTGTTGCTCTGTTTTACAATATGAACAGGAAGCCAGGAGAAAGAACTACGCATATGATCTTAGGGTGCCGCGTTAAGTCCGGAATCGTTTTGTTTCTATTCAGCATCGTACACGCTGGGCAGATGTTACGTGCGCCTCGCTACTCTACCAGAGTTTCGCCAGTCACGTGAAGTGTTACCCGTTCCCAAACTAGTATCTCATGTAACATGACATACTCATGGCTTTTTCATGGAATTTATTTCGGAACAACTCCACGCCGACGGCCGTATCTGATCTTCAACTGGGGAAAACCAAAGTCGGTCGCAAGGGCTGCGGGCGCTGCCGCACGAACTTTGCTGAAGTTCGTAAACAATTGGTGGCTTCCTACAATCCAGATTCTTCGCTTCCCGAGGAGTCTTCATATACGTACCATTTTTGGACATTGGGGCCTGTTTGCTACGACTTTCTGGAACTGAAGCTGGTTGATTTCGCATATATATTTTCATATTTTGGTTACGTACATTTCTACCCCATCAACTGAACACCCATCCGCGGCAATGAGCTGTCATGTCACTCGCCGTAATTCGCATAGAATTACAATTAATAAAATTAAAATTTATCAGCATATTTGTGCATGCGCGCCTGCCTGGCTACTTGAATTAGTGAGTGAGTGAGTGAGTAAGTGAGTGAGTGAGTGAGTGAGTGAGTGAGTGAGTGAGGGACTGAGCGAGTGAGGGGGTGGGTGAACGAGTGAGGGGGTGGGTGGATGGGAGGGCGCGCGCGGGCGGGCTGGTGAGAAGGACTCAGTGAGTGAGTGCGTGTGTGGGTGAGTTGGGGCGTTCTTTTGGCAGCCATTATTCGGTTTCGCCATAAATTGAGATAAATCACATATAGGTAACCTGAAATTCACCCTTAAATTGGCCGCTAAGACGACTCGCTCATTACGCCGAGTTTTATTTACTTGTCATAATTAGTTGATAGTTCAGTTTTCAACGTTACTTCCAGCCTGCTGCCAATAAATGGCCGCCTACTGAGGCAACGTGGTTACAGAAAGCGGGTCTAATTCTTGTTTTACTGAAACTTTCTGGAAACAAATTAGAGTCGTCTTAGAGGCCAGTTGTCTTATAATTTGTTTTGAAATAGTTTCGGGACAAGTAAAAAAAATAAAGAAACGGCGTAATGATAGAGTCGTCTTAGAGGTCAAGTGTCTTGTATTATTACGCCGAGTTTTATTTACTTGTTATAATTAGTTAGTTCACAGGGAAGTTGTAAACGTTACAGAATTCCCGTCTGCTGTCAAAACATGGCCTTCTACGGGGTATTATGGTTATAGAAAATGGCTGTAACTCTTATTTTATGTAAACTATTCCGAAACAAACTATATGAGAATTGATTTAGAATTGTTTCTAAGAAAGTGTTGCGTGTGTGTCTTTACGAGATCAAAATAGTGAGTCGCCATACATAACGAAATATAATTATCCATCAATACAGCTTCTGTGGTGTTCCCTCTTCATAATGGTGAAATGTCTCTACGAACAGGCTCTAAATTTTTAAAATTTTTGTTTTGTATTTTGGTTTTTAAAATTTGTTCTATCAATCATCTACATTTACCCTGTTATAACGATTAAATATGTTAACTCCGCCAATTCTGCATTTTTGCGCAAATTCAGGGCGTTACATGGTTGGGTCTTTGGGGTGTTACGAATCAGCGAGCCGCTGTGCTTCAAGCTTCGTGCAGCGCTCTTCTGCATTGTGGCGGAGCCTCCACTACGTGCGGCTTTCGAGTGGACGCCTCTGTGTCGGTGACTCAAGCTTGCAGCGACAGCCAACGGATCCCACCAAGCTGCAACATGCCTGGGAAAGGCCGGATCGCTGGCGCCTCGCTGTCTGCATGATTCAAACTTCGGCGGCGGCAAACGCGACGTGTTTCTACATGCCCGAAGGACGCGGACACCGTTGCGGAGACCTCCTCTCTCTCGGACTCAGCGTGCGCCACTACTACCGACCCCTCACGAACTCTGGAAAGAGCGTTGTGTGTGTCTGTACCATGTCGCGCGGTGTGCAAAAACAAGAGGGAACGCTTGTTTGACCGTTAGCGCTTTGAGTATAAATAAGAGCCCCCTAAGCGCTGAAGTTCATTCCTGTTGGAGCAGTGAATCAATGCTGTCACTCTGCTCGAGTCCTGTACTGTAACCTCGCCCGTCGGGGCATTGCTCTTGTCCTGCTTCGGCTCATCTATCGCCACGCAGTAAACAAGTTAAATTTGCTTTCCGCTTCTTGTCATCTTCAAGGCAGCAACATTTGCTGGCCGCTCGCTTCACCACGTTACCACGCGCATGTCGGAGGCAACGGAGCTCGGCTCGGGGACGCCTTCCCGTATGCACCAACGGGATGCTAGTGGTGGGATAGCAACTTCGCAACAGGGGGTACTCGGCAAAGAAAGTAAATCTGTTCTTGTCTGGAACAGCCGCTGAAAGCAAGCGAAACACACTGTTTACCTGTAAAGCGTGCTTTGTCTGTAAAACGCACAAGCATTGCAAAGCTGCTGCATCTTGAGCGAAGGGACAGGACAAAGATGCACATAAAATTTGCGCGCCATTGCTTACCTGTAAAGCGTGCTTTGCCTGTATGACGCACAAGCATCGCAAAAAAGCTGCTGCACTTTGAGCGGAGGGACAGGACTTGCGACCGCGAAGGCCGACTGCAGCCGGGAAGAGGTCCAGAGCTGATAGGCCAACGTAAACTGTTTACTTCATAGCGAGAGGTGAGCCGAAGCCAAAGAACAATGCCCCGACGGGCGAGGTTACAATACAGGACTCGAGCAGAGCGACAGCATCGATTCGCTGCTCTAACAGGAATGGTTTACAACGCTTGCGGCGGTCTATTTATACCCAAAAGCGGTAACGGTCAAAACGCAACAAGCGGCAACACGCCACGAACGTCACAGACACACACAACGCTCTTTCCAGTGTTCGTTAGTCGTCGGTAGCCTCCGCGCACGTTGAGTCCGAGAGAGGGGAGAGAGGAGGACTCCGTTGCGATCGACGGGGCCTCTGTGTCCTTGAAGAGCATGGGACGAGCCTCGCCGGTAGCCGCCGAAGTTTTGAAATGCGCCCAAAGCGAAGCGTCTGACGCGGCTTGTCGCAACTTGTCGCCGACATGGTGGCGCCTGACGGCAGAAAGGCGCACGAGGTGGCTTCGCCGCACAGCCGTGGAGTGCTGCGGGAAAGTACGGCGGCGCTGGCCGATTCGTAACAGGACGAAGATGCACACGGAATTCGGCACCATTGTATTCTTTTCGACAATGGCACTACGCAATGCTACAACCGTTAGGCAGGGCGCGCGTGAGAGGGAGGCAGGGAAGGTATTGCGTCTTTCGGTATCGTTTCATCCCGCGCTTAATGTTAGTTAAGCGCCCCATCAGGATTTTGCCTTGAGATGGGCAAACTCGTTGCATCACGGGGGGAGGAGGACAGGTGGAGAGAGCCGAGGGAGTGGACAAGTGCTGGTATGGCTTGTGTGGGAAGGGGGAGGGGACAAGTACCCCTTTTGCACCCCCTCTCGACGCCCATGGCGGCACTCTGTGTGCTCCGTAGCGTTGGCGGAAGGGATACCCTTAACCTAGTCAAAATTCGTTAAGTTACACGAGGAAACGTTCGCTTCCTCGAACCTGGGCCTTCAGGTGGGGAGGGGGGAGGCGCCTGGGGACGCTCAGTTCCTGCGTGTATCAAGTTGTCTCCACTTAGAGCTGGTGGCGTCTTCGCCAGAGTGATTGAAACTTTGAGTGTTTCTCCGTACGCCTCGAATACCTTAACGCACTCGCCACGGCTCACCTTTCTGAATAATCAACACACACACACACACACACACACACACACACACACACACACACACACACACACACACACACACGCACGCACGCACGCACGCACGCACGCACGCACGCACGCACGCACGCACGCACGCACGCACGCACGCACGCACGCACGCACGCACGCACGCACGCACGCACGCACGCACGCACGCACGCACGCACGCACGCACGCACGCACGCACGCACGCACGCACGCACGCACGCACGCACGCACGCACGCACGCACGCACGCACGCACGCACGCACGCACGCACGCACGCACGCACGCACGCACGCACGCACGCACGCACGCACGCACGCACGCACGCACGCACGCACGCACGCACGCACGCACGCACGCACGCACGCACGCACGCACGCACGCACGCGCCAGTTCATTTTCACTCGGGTATGCCATGATGAAAGCTTCAATTTACGTCGATCTCCACCTCTGCGTAGGATCCACCATTCTTTTTGTCCTTGGGTACCGTACGAACACAAAAAAACCCCTGTTACCCTAATCACTCTAGCGCTCATATTTATTATTTGATACGAGAGAGTAAGAAGAGAAATGACTGCGGGTGCGCGGGTATTTGAGGGACATAACGCCGTAGGCGCTCGGGGTCAATCACGCTGTCGCAGCTAGTCACGGGCATACGTAAATTAGCTGCTTCGTTGAGTCCACTGAAGCTGACATTCAGTGTGGGAAAACAAAATAATAGTCTCTCGTAGTAGAGGCATTTACGTCTCAGGAGCGGTGGAAGACTATTTATTGTCTCTCGAAGATATTTGCAGCGAAGTGGGAACATACGCGGCCGATTTTCTTTATTTACTCTTAAAGCGCCAGTCATTCTCTCGACCTGACAACAACAACAACGACGACGGTTTTTCGCAGGATGGGGCACTGGAGGGTGTAACCTTAATGAAGTTATGTGGCAAAGAATGGAATCGGGCATCGGTGAGAGAGGGAGAGAGTGAGGGATTTTTAGGGATGTCTGGCACTCAAACACACACGCACGCACGCATGTATGTACACCCGTTATGTCGTGGGTTGGGTACCACCCGGGGAGCATATTTTTCTCCACTTTCTTTCAAACATTTCAGATAATCTATTTCAACAGGTAAATATGCTTCAGCACTTCCCCTATGCCTTTCCTGGCTTTTCCTTGTTTATATGTCGCTGGCGTACCCCCTCGACCCCCCCCCCCCCCCTCCGGAACTTTTGGAACGTGGTGATTTTCAGGGATGGATCGACCACTAGCCATTTCTTTTTGTTTTCAGGTTTGTTTGTCTGTGTTGTTTTGTTATTATTTGTTCATTTTGTTTGTTTGTTAATATTATTCGGTAATTTTTGTCTGTTCTTATTTTCTCAATTTTTAAAGTGGGACCGGCTCCCCCCCGAAAAAAATTCTGCGTACGCCACTGGTATATCTATACTGTGAGCGTTTGCTGGTACAGTCGTGGACTAGTTATCCATTGTGGTGCACCATCGTAGACTGCGACCGTCCACCATCCACCGGTGGGGTAAATCTCTCACCTGTATATATACCCATTATAATCATGATTGGTACATGGTCATCATCATAAGTCCCTTGATCGTTGAGCTACAATCGGTGGAGTAAAGCATGCGACCGTTCGATCTTCTGCCTAAGAAAAGCGTCCTGTCTCCTTACAATACATATACATATTGCCCGCAAAACTCATGCAGCTAAGTTAGTTGCGTTTCATGGTTGCTGCCCCGGTCTTGGTACTTTTGTATTTTTGTAGCCGGTACTAGTTGCATGCCCATCAAAATTTACGCGTCTGCAGATTACCCCAGGTTTTTTTACAGCGGTATTAAAAATAAAGGCTACGCCGCTTGCACCTTTTTTGTTTCTGAATTTTTATTTCAGTCGCAAGATATTCCGCCGTCCGTCTCTTGAACTTGTACTTGCTTCTTCCGCCTCCGTGGACCTGGGCGAGGTCCTGAAAGTAGGGTAAAGTCACAAGAAAACACGTTTACAACAAAAGTGAAAACCAAATTATAGCAACTTCAATTATAATAGTTTTAAAAAACCTGTTAAATATTGCCAATAATATTTTTCTTGCGTTACGTCAACATTTGTATGAGCGACGTGAAACGACTGCCATGGCCGCCGCGAGCTTTCTCCCAGGCTTGCTGCGGACACAGAAGGAATGTTATTGCCGTCTGGAGCGCTAGGCCGACGGTGCCCGCGTGTGTGTGTCCGCGCCAGGCGGGATACACAAATTTTCCCGACACGGCACTGACCATGGAAAAGTAAAAAAAACCGAGATGGAGGAGCAGTCTTTCGGTCCCCCTTGGCTCTTCAGAAGTGGCCCGGCCTGGGAATGCTGACTTTGCCGCAGCAGAAATTCGGATAACTAAAACATTTATCGCAAAGTGGGGCACTTCGAGGCACAATATATAGACAATACAATCCACCCTTACCCCCGGGGAACCAAATTTGAGCAAAGGCTGGGCTTGTGCGAGGAAAAAATGTAAATGGGACATACAGTGAACGCCAAACTTGACTGGACCAAGCTTAGAAGCATTAGTCATCTTTCTCTTCCGACGAAGGAAGCTATCGTGCATCTAGGGAAACAGGTTTGAAACGTATAGGTGGTCACACACGGAGTTTGGTTCGCGCGAACTTCACGTCCTTGCCATGGGACGCAGAAGAACTTCTCTAGCGGACACTTCGTCCCGACACTAGGATCGTAGAGAGGGATCGTTGTAGAGCATCAGTTATGGCGGCAGCTGTAAGAATGCAAATGCCAGGCGACTAAAATCGACAAAAAAAAAAAACACCCGTCTATGTGTGAAAGAGCATTCCACGAGCTCTACGAATGAAACAGATTTTTAAAAATATAGAATTTATAAACCTTAGTGCCGAATTACATTCGTAGAGGGTGGGGTCAACAAAATGGCGGTTACTTAGAGCATAATCGCAAAAAGGAAAATAGAGGTCAATTCAATCTGTGAAGGTGGGATGCCAGTGAAGCTGTCGTTGTGCTCCCAAAATCGTCCGAATTTATGACGTGAACGTGTGTGATCAGCACGCAACCGATCGCGCGAAGCAAAACACGACACTGACCGGGGCACAGTTCAAAGGAGTTCACGAAACAAAATACGTTTGTTTGTAATTTACAAAGAGCGCTTACGCGGCGCCGCCGGAGTACACTGTCAAGGGGGTTACTCACAACATCCCAGAATATTGCAGTGCCGACGACACCACGCGCAGCCTCCTCTACAAGAGTCCTGCGATTCTCCAGGTGAGATGTATGGGCCTTACTAACCCGGCCCTCATCATCTTCGAAGGACTTAAGGTACCGCACTATGTGTACTACAGAGGAGTGGAACCGTTGCTTCATTCACAAGAAGAGGCACGAAGTATGCGACAGCTGGGGCCGTCTAGGACATCGCTCGGACGTTTGCCCAGCCCCCGGCAAGAAAGTGTGCAAGATTTGCGGCACCGAGGCCCCTGCGGACCAACACAATTGTAAACCCAAGTGTGCACTGTGTGGCCGCGATCATCCTACAGGAGACAAAAAGTGCCGCCATTGTTTCCAAACCCCATACCGTCTGAAGAAGTGGAAATGGGAGAAAAGACAAACAGCAACTGCAGCAAGACCAGAAACCCTATCATCGCCGAGGACAGCAGGGTCCCTCGAACGGCGTTGTGTCGTCTCTACTCAAGAACAGCGGGATAGCAGCGGATTAACGCGAACGAGACCAGTCCTTCACGGAACTCTCGCAATGCCAGCATCAGAGCCGACGGGATGGGAGTCGCGGGGCAGGATCCCGCGACGTTTCGTACGATAGTCGACACCGCTCCCAATCCACATCGCGGAGGAGGACCCTCAGCAACCCAGGGCCCAATTACCAAGGACGACAGTCGCGATCCACGTCGCGAAACAGACGTCAAGCAACCGGCAATTCTCAATTAAACAAGGTGAGCTGGGCGGATACGGTCTCCCAAGGCATGCAAATGCTTCCACACCCAACGCCTTAAAATCCCAGCAGTCAGATCATTCTTCTGAGGCAACCGAAATCAAGCTCGAAGTGCTAATAGCTGAGAATGCTACGCTCAAAGCGCAAATCGCCAAATTGGAAGAAACAAAAACCACTTCCGCAAGCCTCAGTAGCACACGCCCCGGTACCCATTCGACAGACCCGGCCAGCCCGGCAGCGCAGCTCGCTACTGTCAGTTCCCGACCCCGCATACGCATGAGAGATGGACACTGCGGAGGATGACTCCCCTCCCTCAAAACGTAGAGCCCAAGCGATAACCTCTGAGAGTTCTAGTCAGACTGCAAGCACGAGCTCAAATAAAAACGTTGACGAGGGCATGCTCCGTGAGTTCGGAGAAACCCTCACCCAAACTCTAACTGAAACTCTCAGCGCCGGATTCGTAGCGATGCTGAATAAGTTCGGCAAAAATGTTTATGCCTGGACTGCCAGCCTCAAAGCTCGAGTAACAGCGCTCCCATGCACGAGCCGAACGGGAAGTGGGACCGGGCCCTATTAAGTCCACTAAACCCTATTCCCGCCCCCCGTTGGCGGACAGCCCTATAATTGCAAATGAGCGTTCCAATAGCTCATCCAACCGAAAAAGCAAAACCAGCACCTTGATGGGGTAGCAATGGAATTGTCGAGGATTGAAAGGGAAACGTGCTCATTTAGAACTATTTATGAAAAACAAGAGTTCGGATGAAATACCCGATGTGGTCTGTCTCCAAGAGACAGGCGTTTTTGCCCGAATGTCCAACTACAAATCTTTTAATGACCTAGTAGGTGATGCGTATGATGTAACAGAGAAAGAAAAACCGGCCGTCAGCACCCTCGTTAGGCGAAACATCCCGGCCCTGCGGCGCGAGACCGGGGTAGACGCGGTGCCCGCGGCTCACTTCCTTGTAGAAATTATCACAAACCAGAAACAAGGCCCAAAGCAAGTTTATTCCTAATGTGTATAGCCCCCCCCCCCCCCCCCCAAAAAAAAAAAGTAACAAATATAGTAAACTCCTCCGGGAAGCTGTCGAAATAACCAGAGGGAACACACTGTTGATTGTCGGGGACTTTCACGCACACCATACGGAATGGGGCTACAAGCGAAACACATTAAAGGGGCGCAATCTCTGGCTTGATGCGCACAGAGGGGGGTCTCAGCTTGCTCAACGAGCCGCAGCATCCCACCCGCATTGAAAACAGTGTTAGTGGGGACACTACCCCTGACTTGACCTCTGCCGAAAACACGCGTTCGGAAGCAACCTGGCTGAACACCCAGGAAAACCCCGGAAGCGACCACTATCTCATCACTATCGGAGTCAATTCTGGGGTAGCGAAAGGAAGTGTGGTAAAAAACTACAGCTAATCGACTGGGATGCGTTCCGCGCGCTTAGAGCCGAAGAACGAGGCCCTCTGGCCGCGGCAGACGCTACTTCTGAGGTCGACATAACAGACATTAAGAGCGGGGCAGAACAACTCCTCAGAGACACTAAACGTGCCACTAAGGTTGTACCGGAAGAGGCAGAGCTCCGACTGGCCGACACAAAGTTTCTGCATATGTGGGAAACTAAACACAGCTTACACGCACGACTCCAGAAGGAAAAACTTGACCGATCCCCTGCGGCGACGACTAGCGGCCCTCAACCGTGATATGGAAACGTATGCACAGCAAAACTCGGCAAAATTGGCATATCAAATGCGATCGCGTGGACTACGAAATAGGCCTTCGCAAAACCTGGAACATCCTGCGCTGTCTCATTGACCCCGACAGCAATAAAACCACCCCAGAAAACAACCTCAGCATACTTTATAAATTTCAGGGAACAAACACGGAATGGCTCAAAGCCATTCAGGACAGACACGTTGGCGACTGCACCCGCGAGGGGCTTCCTGCTCTTCTTGACCGGCCCATCACTATAAGTGAAGTTAGGGGTGCTATCTTCGCACTGCGCACTCGCTCTGCTCCTGGCCCGGGCGGCATTATAAAATAAAATGCTTAGAAACCTAGATGACGAGTCCGTTGAAGCCCTCATACGATACATGAACGTATGCTGGGAGACTGGGCAACTACCAGCTCAGTGAAAAACGACCAAAGTCGTTATGATACCTAAACCGGGCAAAAAAAAAAATCCAGATTGAAAACCTTGGATCTATTTTTTTCACATCCTGCGTAGGGAAGCTATTGGAACACGTTGTTCTAAATCTAATCACCAACTATATGGAAGACAATGGACTTTTTCCGCTCTATATGGTCAGGTTTCGTCCAAAACTCTCAACGCATGATATCAAGCTCCGTCTTAAGCATGACGTCATCGACGGGGAACGCTGTTCACCTCTAGATACCAGAGCCATATTGGGATTAACTTTAACCAAGGCTTTTGACAACGTCAAACACTCGGCAATTCTTGACAAGCTCGGCCGACTAATCCTTGGGAAACGGGCATACAACTACAGTAATCCCGCGTTATAACAAAATCGCTTTACTCTAAATATCGCTTTATTCGAAATTTCTTCTGGTCCCAACCCAAACACATGCATTTTGGACCGCATTACTCGAAGCGCACAAACAGCGTGACCCGCTTAGAGCGAAGAGGTGAGCGGGGTTGTCTCCGAGTGGCGGCGACCCAACGGCAGGTCAGGCTGTCAACATTTCGGGTCAATGCAAGCCGGTGTTTCCCCGGTGATTTTCGCCATCCGACTTTAGACAAACGGTCCAAATGCGTGGTAGGGTCATTGAATTTTGTTCCTAGACATTGGTCAATGGCGTGGACGCGACGGTGCGCGTACAACGGCACTCGAACCGTAGAATTAGCAGCGTCGTCGACAAAGGGGCGCCGAAAAACTCTTGTTTTGCAAAGATCACGGCTGCACAACTCGGAAAAAAATTGTCCAGTGATCACGCAAAGTCCCTAGTGCAAAACCGGTCTGTTTTCATGATTGCGCTCTGACCCAGAATGAGCGGTTAGTCGTTTTTTTGAGCTCACAAACACAACCTCAGACTCAAGCGCATTTGCGGCCTTTCCCAGAACGAAAATCTCGTAGCGTTCCGTGACGCCCGCGCGCCCTTATAAATGCTGCCACTGCCTTTCCTCCACATTCGCTCTCCAGTATGCGAGGCGTTCGAACGCCAGTCACAGCTCTTCACGGCTCCCAATCACGGCGACCACAGCCTCACGCAGGGCGTCGTGATATTGGAGGAGTTGCTCGCGCTCGGCAAGAACTTAAAGCAGTCAAAGCTCACTGCCTTTTTTGAACTCCAAATAAGGTTTTGCTTCTCTGAATACATTATGTGTTTATTCCTCGCAGTTGTGGCGCAATTAAAGCTCAACTGCTTTAGTTTTTCTTGACTGGATGCCTATATCGAAATACCGCTTATAACGAAATTTTTCGCCGTCCCACTGACTTCGTTATACGAGGGATTACTGTACTTAACTTTCTCTGCGAACGCACAGCTACTCTAGCAGTAGGGGGACTCTACTCAGATGTGATCAAGCTTGGGAGCAGGGGGATTCCGCAGTGTTCAGTCGTTTCCCCGTTTCTTTTCAACGTAGCCATGATAGGGTTTCCCGAAGTACTTTTAAAAAACCAATGGTCTCCAACACAGCCGCTATGCGGACGATGTCACGCTTTGGGTCAGCGGAGGCAGTGACGGGCAAATTCAGGACAACAGGGTATTGAGGCGGTGGAGCGGTACGTAGGTCCCAGGGGCCTCAGCTGCTCCTCTCAAAAGTCAGAATTGTTGCTCTACAGACCCACTAGTAGGGCTAGACGTACAGACCCGAACCCCCCGGTTGTGAAGATTTTCGCGAATGGAACGCAAGCCATTCCCACAGTGTCCAGTATACGGGATTTCGGTCTCCGAATACACGCAAATGGACACAACTCGGAAACCGTCCTCGCGCTTTAAAAAAGCGTGCATCAGACTACTCGACTCGTATCGCCAATCGCTAACCGGCATCAGGGTATGAAGGAGCACAATCTTGTTCGATTAGTTAAAGCCTTTGTCCTCAGTAGAATAACCTACGTCACCCCTTTTCTGAACTCAATATTGACGCCCTGATTAGACGGGCCTACAAGCAGGCCCACAGCATCCCCATCACTGCTCCGACCGAACGTCTCGAGGCGCTGGGGCTTCACAATACCCTCAGTTAACTAATAGAGGCTTAACGGCTGGCTCAACGAGAACGGCTTAGCTATATTCAGACGGGTCGGCATATTCTCGGCTCTCTGGGCATCAACCACCCGGGAACTGGCACTCTCAAGGTACCCTTGGCACCCGAGTGCTCGAACAGATTCACATCCCACCGATACACAAAAACATGCACCCGGTTCAGAATCTGGGACGCAGGCAGGCACGGACAAGAGCCCGGCACAAACGATTCGGAGGACGTGGTATACATAAACGCGGCCGATTACCCGTATCGCAATGCAATGGCCCTTGCCATAGTCAATCACCAGGGTAACTCCAACATTCAGCGTTCGGGCAAGATATGTCTAATATCGGCACCTGCACACTCTGGCCTGGCTGGGTATGAATGCGCGCACGATGCCGCTCGAGGATTTTCTGGCCGAACTGGTGATGACAACAGCGCTCATTCACTTCGCTGTTCGGGCAGGGATCGGCTCATGTCCTACAGAGACATCACTAATCACTACAGGCTAGATCAGGCCCCCTTCCTTGCGGCTCATCCTACCCTCAGTAAATGGCAATCCGTGGCTTGGCGACTTCTGCAAACAAACTCGTATCGCAACCCGTTTGCGTACAATCACTGCTACGTAAGTCGCTCAGGATACCCTTCCTAGGAACGCATGCGGGAATGCATACTGGGGCTATCCAGGTAAACAGCTCCGCCGTAAAAGAAACGTGTTTCGCCCCTTCCACACCCTTCTACTCCCCCCCCCCCTCCCCTGTCCCACCTAGCTGCTGTCACTGTAACCATGTAGCTTTACCGTAACCATGCATGTTTATGACGGACAGTGTTATGGGCCAAAATTATTTCTGAGCGAGATATTCAGGCGCTGTATGGCCTGGGCCATGGCTAGGTCCGAAGTAGAAGCCGTCTCAAAGCCGTGTCCTCACCTCGCGGTTCGGTTGATCCATGTCGACGAGGTCATCCACACGTCTCCTCGATGCCACCGCCACGGCCAGGTGGACGGTGGTTTCCGTCATCCTGTGGCCGGTGGGGTCATCCACACGATTGCCTTGGGGCGGAACCACGGTGTCTGCTGCCCTGCTCGATGCCACCGGCACGGCCTGGTCGCCGGTGGTCTCCGTCATCCTGTTGCCGGTGGGATCGTCCGCACGATTGCCTTGGAGCAGCACTACGGTGGCTGCCGCCCTCTTCGATTCCACCGGCACGGCCTGGTGGCCGGTTGTCTCCGTCATCCTGTTGCCGGTGGGGCCCAAGCTCTTGTTTTTGACCACGGCGCTCTCCGTGGTGGGTGGGGATCGCTTCGCGTCCTGCTTGGTGTACACCTTGTGGTCCCGGTTGCGGTGGCGTTGACGTGGCCGTCTACTGCGCGCTGAACTGGCCGGTCAAGCAAGCAGAAATCGAGGAGCATTCGTGGCCATCTTTGCCCGAAAGAACAATAGACAGCGGGCACGTGCGAGCGACTTGACTGCGTGGCTTGAGGATGATGATAATGATGAGGCTCAGGATGTGAAGCATTCCGAATGGGGGATATGACAATGAACGGCATTTTCGAACGGCCTCGGAACATCAAAAGAACCATTGTTTCAAAGTTTCTATGCCTCACTGATGGCGTTCGATGTCGCTCCAAAACGTACTGCAGAAAGGCCAACTTAACACAGTGGGTTTCGCAAAACGGTGATAGTAATAAGCGAAGGCACATCAAGCGCCTCAAGAAAAAAATGCTTCCCGCGGTCGGAATCGACCCTGGTTCCCTTGCGTTATGAAGCCGACGTCTATCCAATTGCGACATCCCGACATGGTCGAAGCAGTTTGGATTTTAGACTTCGACCTTTGTCTCAGAACGCATGAGACAGAGAGAGAGAGAGAGAGAGAGAGAGAGAGAGAGAGAGAGAGAGAGAGAGAGAGAGAGAGAGAGAGAGGAGAGAGAGAGAGAGAGAGAGAGAGAGAGAGAGAGAGAGAGAGAGAGAGAGAGAGAGAAATACGTTAGTCCGTCCTTCGCAATCAGGTATTGGGGTGGAGGAGGCCCAGAGCGCCAGGGCCCCGCGGGAGCTGGTCAGGACTTGGTCCGACTCCCCCGGGTCGCGCAGCATTTTCTCCGTGAGGTGAGGGGAGGGTAGGGATTATGGGTTTGCGGGCATTCGCACATTAAATGGTAGTGAGTGTCGAGTGCCCCACAGGCTGGGCAGGTAGGGGTAGTAAAGTGGTGTGGATGAGTGTGTATCAGTTGTGTTCGGTGTGGGCTGCGCAGCATGTAGCCTGCCTCCAAGGAAAGGTGTAGGTGCGGGGGTCGGTATCGGCGGCAGAGGGGCGGTCGTGCAGGGCAATCATCCTGTATTGCAGGAGGGGGTTGGCTTTCCTGCTGGGGCATCGCGTGGGCGTAGTGAAGATGGTGACTCGGTCAATAAGTTCGCGAGCACGTACGTGCACCACTTTATGAGCGCCTACGCCTGTGTGGGCTGGTGTCCACAGCAGGGTCACGATGTCGGATGGAGAATTTTTCGAGAGAATTCGCAAGGCCATGGCACAGATGTTACTGCGGATAAAATTTCGGATGGCGTGCTAAGTCCAGTGAAAGCATAGAGATGGGATCTCGTTGCGCGGGGTGTTGATGGAAATCATGATGATATTGTATAGCTGGTATTCACATAAATGTTTAGCGGCCAATTTCCTTTTTGGCAACACTGAAAACCGCCATGACCGTGTCCAGTTTGTCTGCGCAAGCGTCCGCATCTCGCAGGAAAAACGATGCCCCTGCGTCCGTTGTCTGCGCCGTTACCGCGCGATTCTCGGCCGTGGCGTCAGTCAACAGATATTAATAATCGCAGTGCATTGTGTGTTGATGCTCTACTTGCCCTAGAGTACTCCGCATCATCGCTGAGGAATGGAGCCGCGGTTGCGAAAGGCAGCGGCACGACGCACGAAATGCCTCCGCTGCAGCGCAGTCGCCTGCGAACACGGAGATCAACATGTGTGCCGCACCCTGCCCACGGCACAGTCGTTCAGTATACAAAAGCCAAATAGCGCTTCGGAAGAAATTGTGAATGTTCACGACGGCAGATACGGCGGCAGCATAGCACTGCGGGCATTGTGATGATGATGATTAGTGACTCTCCCTTCCAATCGGGACGTCGGTTGTCAGCAACCGACTTGCCTGTTTTATTCCATATACTTGTCCTACTCTTAGCTAACCTAATAGATTTGCCTCCCCCCATCACCCCCTCATGCTCTAAAGCACGGAGGCAGCCTTAGAGCAGTGAAGAGGCGTCTAGGCATGGGGAAAATTAGATGTATGCACTTAAATACACGCAAGGCTGTGTCATCACAAATAGGGATAAAATGGTTATAGTAGCCGAGTTCTATAGAGATCTGTACAGTAGCCGTGACATCCAGGATAATACCGAACGAGGAAGTAGTTCAGAGGCGGTAGACATCCCACCAGTAACAACATAAGAAGTAAAGAAGGCTTTAACAAATGCAAGTCGGTAAAGCAAGTCGGTGAGGATCAGATAACAGCAGACCTCTTGAAGGATGGCGGGAAAAATTGTACTAGAAAAACTGGCTAACCTGTATACGCGATTCCTGATGACCGCGAGGGTACCGGAATTTTGGAAGAACGTGCACATCATCCTAATCCATAAGAAAGGTGACATGAAGGACATGAAAAATTACAGGCCGATCAGCTTACGGTCAGTCGTGTACAAGGTTGATTTTATTGTAGGGTTTAACGCGCCGACGCAACGCAGGCGATGAGGCGCGCTGTAGTGGAGGGCTCTGAATTAATTTGGACCACCTGTGGATCTTTAACGTGCGCTGAAATCTCGTACACACGGGCGCTTTTGCTTTTCGCCTTCATCAGAAAAGCGGCCGCCTTTTCCGGGAATCGAACCGGCGTCCTCGTGCTCAGCTCGTCTACAAGGTATTTACCAAGGTAATCGCTAACAGCATTTCTGCCACCTTAGATTTCTGTCGGCCTAATGAACAAGCAGGGTTTTGTAAAGGCTATTTAACAATAGACCATATTCACAGGATCAATCAGGTGATAGAGAAGTGCGCTGAGTATACTGAACCCCTATATATAGCCTTCATAGATTATGAGAAATCATTTGATGGTCGAAACCTCAGCAGTCATTCAGGCATTACGGAACCAGGGCGTAGATGAGCATTATGTAAGAATACTAGAGGATATCTGCAATGGGTCCACAGCTACCATCATCCTCCATAAGGAGAGCAGTAAAATACCTATAAGGAAGGTCTCAGACAAGGAGACACAATCTCTCCAACGTTATTCACAGCATGCTTACAAGAGGTATTCAAAACATTGAATTGGGAACACGTGGGCGTAAGGGTTAATGAAGAATCTCAGTAACCCCAGATTTGCTGATGACGTTGCCTTGCTAAGTAATTAGGTGAAGAATTGCAAAGCATGATTACCGTACTTAACAAGCAGAGTGAAATCGTGGGCCTGAAAATTAATATGCAGAAAACTTAAATAATGCTCAATAGCCTCGGGAGAGAACAGCGGTTTGAGATAGGGGCGAGGCAGTGGAAGTGGTAAGCGAATGTATACTTAGGCCAAGTAGTGACCCCGGATCCCAACCTTGAGGCAGAGATAATTAGAAGGGTAAGAAAGGGGTGGAGTGCATTCGGCAGGCATTCTCAGATAATGAATGGCAGCGTATACCGTTGTCCTTGAAGAGGAAAGTGTATAAGAGATGCATCTTACCGGTACTCCCCTACGGGGCAGAAACTTGGTGGCTCACTAAAAGGGTTCAACTTAAATTGAGGACGACTCAGCGAGCAATGGAAGGGAAGGTGATAGATGTAACGATAAGGGGCAAGGGTCAGGAAACAAACGCGTGTTAAGGACATATTAGTAGAAATTAAGAAGAAATGGGTGCGGGCAGTGCATGTAATGCGAAGGCAAGATAGCCGTTGGTCATTCAGGGTAACAGAGTGGATCCCTAGAGAAGGCAAGCGTGGCAGGGGGTGGCAGAAAGTGAGGTGGGCAGATCAGATCAAGAAGTTTGCGGGGATAAATTGGTCGCAGTTAGCACAGGACGGGCATAATTGGAGATCTATGGGAGAGGCCTTTGCCCTGCAGTGGGCATAGACAGGCTGCTGCTACTGCTGATGATGATGGTCTCCCCCTCACCCCTGTTTTAAATTCTTCTCACCTCCACTCCCCCTTTTTCTTGCCCCACTGTTCTAAATTCTCATCCGTTTGATTACTCCCAACTCCCCCCCTCCCCGTACCCATCTCTTCCCTATACTTTTCCTCGACCACCGTTTCAACCGCCTCTTCGTCACCGCTATGACCCTGAAGTTGAGGCTCCCCCTCACCCTAAATCCCAAAGCCTCCGCCGAAGTCGTTTCCCCATCGTCCTGCGACGGTCGTATTTCTGTGCAGTCCTCTGTGCAGTCCTCGTATTTCCGCGCAGTTAGCTGGGAGATTAGCGACATCTATCTGCAAACAGACGAAAGGGAAGGCGATCACCGACAGATGAGAAATCAGTGGCCGATAGCAAAACACGGAAGCTGGCAATCAGCTGATCCGTGCTGACGGCTTCACTTGGGTCTTTCGACAGGTAGGCTGTAGGACGCCGCGTGAAACTTGTTAACGTCGAGGTAATGCTTTTGAGCTCGCTGGGACGGCGTCATGCCTGCGCCGCCATGCGGGAGCACGCGCGTCTCCGTCGCTAAGGCAACACACATTGTTGCTGGCATGCGCGCCACACCAGCGATTACAACCTATAAGTGCGTCTTGAGTGGATACGTCAGGTCGAAAGCCGATCATGTTGGGGGGGGGGGGGGTAGGTTTGATTTTTGAAAGTGGGCATTAATACGATTCTGCAGGACGTGTTCGAGTAGTTTACCGAGACAGGAGGTGAAGGAGATAGGGCGGAGTTAGTGTATGGTAGGGGTTTTTCCAGGTTTGGGAAAAAGCGTTCAAAAGAGGGAACCAGTCAGGTGGTTGGTCAAACGAATTGTACACACTACAGTAAAGCCCGCTTATATCGAACACGGATATATCGAATTATTGCCTATATCGAACCCTTGTATAATTCTGGTAAAAATTACATACATTTAGAACTTTATACATCGAACACGAGTTTGCTCACAATGGATATATCGAACTCTCCCGCGCGGTATTTTTTGCTCTGATGATGATGATGATTCCTATTGGTTTCCCCTTTGAAGCGGGGTGATGACATGTCATCTTACCAAAAAAGACTAATATAACCATGTTTTACACTATTGGTTTAATACTAGCGCTGCTTAGGGCAGGCACTAAAGCTTATTACGCCCGAAATACTTTCTTTTCCCTGTTACAGGTGGTAACTGTCCTAGGCAATATTCCCCTCTCTGCTTTTCGTCCACCAGCATTCTAATATTCTTTTCGTCCCCTCGACAGCCTTGAAGTTAACTTCCTCTCTGATACCCTTAAATCCTAGGGCTTCTGAAAGCCCAATATTCCCTTCATGTAGATTTGGATGGATACCCTCACATTCTAACACTATGTGCCGCATAGTTTCTGTTTCTTTTCCGCAGACCACACATACCCCATCATTTTGTGAATACTTCCTCACAAAACTCTTAGTTCGCAGGCAACCTGCTCTAGCCTCAAAAAGCAAAGCACTGCCCTGGGAATTATCGTTAGGCATGCGGCAAGCTTTCCCGCAATACATCTGCGCGTAGCGGTGGCGCGTCCAAACTGGCCGTGGCAGTGTTGACCAGCTCCACGCATGCATGCCGTTGGAGCCGACAGCGCCACATTGGGTGCTGCGGGCTGCGGTGTCCCCGAACTTCAAGCCCGCGCCACTCGCTGCAAGCTCTTGTTCGGTTCCCTGGGTTCGCCGTTATTCGCAAGAATCCATGCTTGTCTCCGCTCTGTCGAAGACGCCGAGGAATCCGTACCGCTTCCGAGCACGAGCGAAGCCGTCCCTGCCGTGGCCCTGCTACGGCGATAGTGCAGTGCCATTGAGGGCAGCGGTCTTGTGCTTGTCGACTGTTTAGATACCGTGGAGCAAGCAGTCACCAGCAACACGTTGTGCTCCAAGAAGCAGGCTACACTCACGCGGTTCTTCCTCCCCAATAAATTAATTAATGTTTTCTTCCCGAGAAAGTGTCGTATCAATAGTGAACTGCACGGTGGTAAGAGCTCAGCGTTAGCTCGTGACTCCGTCGACAAGGTTGCTCTCATATAAGTTTTTTTTTTGCTTCACTTTCTATATCGAATTTTCGCTATATCGAACTATTTTGCAATCATCGCGCTGTTCGATATAAGCGGGCTTTACTGTATGTAAAAACACCACGGTTTCTCGGAAATAGTGACGTGACGTATTTAGGAGTTCCCCTCTCACAGTTTCGCAACACTGACTCGCATTGGTCGGAGCGGGCTGTGATGGCTTCGCGCCAAGTGAATGATTGGCGTGGGTGGCAGCTGCCCATCTTTTCTCGTGCTCGGGCATGCAACACCTTTCTTGTGACACGTCTTCTTTATATATGTGTTGCATTGCTCTCGCTTCAGGATACAGGCTCTTCACCGGATTTTCGCAACCTTCATTTGCTTAGTGCGCCTATGCGTCGCGATAACCTTTTTTCTTCCGGTTGTGCGAGGTGGACTTGGGCTTGTCCATATTTTTGTTTGGCAGCTTGTTTCTAGTTTATTTTACTTTCGAGATGTTCAATATCCCTTTTTGAAAGCTGTACTGCAAGCACGCCTTGCACATTTTCTCCCTGATATTGTTTGGTCTTGATGTTGTTGCCAGTGTCTTGATATTGTTATGTTGTGGAAGCAGTCCGAAGTCCGCGGGGTTTTCTCAAAGAAGTGGTTGACACGTTCCGCTTCTTACATGCTCGGTTTAGCCTTTAGTACATATTTAATGCTTCGCGCCAGTCTATAACCGATGCCCTGGTTTCTGGGCTTTTTTGGATGGCTTTATATCGTGTCCCGTACCTCCAGTGCCCATACCAGGACGTCCTCAATAGAGTGTGTAAAATGTGTGTTCCGCCAGGTGCTAAGGCATTTTTCTTTAAATTACACACTCATATGCCCCTGTCAAAACTTGGATGAAAGACCGGGATCTCTTTATAGCTTGGTCGACAGATGGCCGCTTCTATTCACAATTAGAGACAATTGATCACTGTTTTCTAGATTGCAGCGATTGTGCTGTAATCGCATTCAGGGCACTCAGGATTTTTTGGGGGTTCGCAGCGCGGGCGTTGGCTTTGGACTTTGGCTAAGTTGAAGTGGACAGATGTTCGGATGGGGAGGCACGCGTAGGGGATTGGCTGCGCCTAGTGATGATGTAAGCTCTGGCATGCAGGTGTTCTCCTAGCTGAGAGAGACGGCGTGCGCTCGGCGGCATCAGTGTCCGATCTGCCAAAAAGATGGGTAGACCTAAGAAAAGCCAAGTTAAAGCTAGTGAAGACCACCAGCTGCGCTGTTTCCCCAGTCTTCTCATCTCAATTGGGAAGTTTTAATCCTGTATACAGTGGAACCCCGATGATACGCCCCCCTGTCTTACGACGTCCCGGTTCTTACGACGGAACACTGCGATCCCGACAAGCTCCCCACTGAAACAATGCATTAAAAACCCTGAAAACACGACGCTCGGGTGCACGTGATCTGCTTCATACGACGCATCCTGGCGGGGATAAACCGGCGTTTTTCTCATCTTTTACACCGCTTCGTCGCCTCGTCCCGATCTTTCTTTATTCTTAACCTTCGTTTGACGCTGCCTGATGTGCGAAGGCCCGCAGGCAAGCAGGCGGGTACTGATCGGCGGGGGTTAACCAACGCGCCAACTGCGAGAAGTCACCAGACAAGTGGCGCAGAGGACCGCCAATTTGAAGCTACCATCAAGCCGATGAACGTAAAAACACAAACGACGCAACCCAACTCCCGCTTTCTTCGCCTGGTCCATTCGAGTTACTCTCTTTCGCGACGCGCTCTTGCCCCCTCTCTGTGTTCCGCTTATCAGTCTCTTCCAAAGCCACGTTGTCGCTCCGCTCCTGTCTCGTACTCCACCGTCTCGTACTATTGTTCGTTTCGCTTGGTCTTGGCAGTTCCAACTATCGCCTTTTCCCCTCTCAATTTGCTCTACCACGTTGGCCTTATCTCGCGTGCGCGAGGCGCGGGGCTGGCGGGCTATAAATAGCGTAGCGCGCGGTGCATGGCTGGCGGGCTAGCGTAGACGCCTTGGAGGGGAGGAGGGGGCACCAAATAGGCGTTTTATTTTTAGATACTTTCGATTTCAGTTAGGGGTTCGCAAATTACGCGAGAATGCGCTGAATGCAGTACTTTAAAGAAGTTCTTAGCCCACCTGACACGTGAGGCCGTCTATTAGGGCGACATTTACCCGTACCCCGATCGTACGACCCCCCGGCCATACAACGCTTCCGCGCGGTCCCTTGAAAGTCGCGTTATCGGGGTTCCACTGTATATATTTTTGTCCTTCTGTGAATTAAGCTCTCAGTAAACATCAATAACCGCTAAACACTTGGGAAAAAAGCACGAAAGGTAAGCTCTGAAGATTACACGCATACCGGCCGGCAGGTGTCACACAGGTGATAATAATGAATAAAGACCTTTTGCAGTAGTATGTTGCGTGAGAAATTTTACTGCCATACGAGTTGCTGCTCGCGAATTGGAACCTGGATGAAGGGGCTGAGAGTGAGTATTTTGCTGCTTTTCGCCGAGATAGTTCTATACGTCTCACGACTCAGAGAACATCTCAGCGCTGAGAGTTAATACGCTAGCAGGCTTGGAAGGGGCAGGAGATTACTGGAGGCATCCAAGCACACAAATCAAGGAGAATGCCCACAATGCATAGGCAAATGTATCTAGCAACTTATATTTTCTCGTGTTTTTCTCAATGGCCTGAAGAACTCCGACGCAAGTAAAAATCGTCTACGAAAAAAAAATACAGAACCTAGGGCAAGAAACAAAACAGTCACAGTTTTCTTCTCATTGCAGCCGCTTCGCTGTCTCAAAAATATTTGGTTTATATAAACTGTGTTCCTTAGGACAAAGTTCGGTGAAGTAGAGAGACCAGTGACCCCCTGTGCCCGGTTAATGTCCGTGCAGATGACAGATCAGAAAGCTTTCTAGCGGAACAAAAATTTGCGCTGGTCTGGAGACGTATTATTTTTTTTTTTTTGTGGTGAGAAACTTCTAGAAACGAGCATCGTTACCTGTAGCTTTTAGCAGCCCTCAGGTAAACGGTGATCTGCCTGCTTTGCAAAGTTTATGTCCTTTTTCGAGATGACGGGGCCGATGTTCACAGGCATACATGGTGGTAGAGTGAACGCGTAGGCACAAGGAAAGGCGGGCGTCGAAAATGTGCTTGGGAACGACCGGAGGCTGGGACACTCGCTTTTGAACGGATTGGAAGATTCTCTTTTGAAAGCCGACTGGAGGGATTCGGCCATACCGTACTGTGTTCCGTTTGACAGCGCCCTTCCGTAGCCCGTTACCACACCAGAAGGCTCACAGACTGAGGTCTTCTTCAGCTGATTTGTTTCTTATATACCTTGAGATCTTGCATTCTGCTACAGCAGTCGTGACGGGTGACGCGGCAGCGTCACCCGTACACGTCGCTATCGCGTCGCTACCGCTTCACCGTCATGGCCTCAAAAAAATTGAGATTTGTCACTGGAGCCCTGGTCGCGCTTGTGCTTGCGCGAAAGCTTGGGCCAGCGTAATCAAAAGCACGCCAAGCCTTTATACTGCAACGGGTATAGTTCAAATTAGGAAATAAAAAAAGAATTAGTAGAACATACGCACTATGCGTCAAATGGTGTACCGTTGTGCCCACGTGAAGGAATAATATTTTGGCTTTATTTTGAATAGACCGACCTGAACTTGTGTCCACTACTACTTGTGTCCACTACCTGTCAACATTCCTGTGGGACTTACTACTTCATGACCCATGGACCTAACAACTATTGTGCACCAATACGGAAAGCATTACAAATACGTATCAATGTTCACGACGACCTAGTTTGCATATATTAAAAATGTGTCACTTCTGTACTGAAATAACAAAAATGACTCTCTTGCTTACTAGACAGCCAGTGCCATCTGGTGAAAACTGTATAAACCAAAATGCGTTTTATATTTTTTATCTCACTGAAGAAGTGATATATTTCCAAAAGAAGCAAACTAGGCCGTTGGGAACGTTTCTGTGAATTTTCAAACTTTTTGTACCGGTACACGGCTCTTTTTAAGCCCGTGGGTGATGAATTAGTAAGTCACATAGGAATGTGATCCGGTGAGTCCACTTAAAGTGATCACAGCGCTGTTTTGTGCGAACTGAGTATTCATAATGTGAAAGTGATCAGTGGACATACGTGCACTTGTGATAAAGCGAATATAGCCGCCATCAACGAAACACTGGATTCGCACTTAACAGCGTTTGAAGCCGAAGCTGAATGTAAGGGAGTGAATGAGATGTGGATACTGCTCAAACAAAATCTATTCGAAGTGCTTTGGCAGTGTGTGCCTTAATGAGTGCTAATGCCGAGAGAAAATAGGAGCAGGCCCTTTTACAGCTAAGCTGTAAACTTTTGTGTCATAAACAAAAAACCCACGCAGGACCCAGCAGTTCTCGCCCAAGGCGCCGAGCGCATGCGTCAGGGCCCATAATTTGACGCCAGAGAAGCCGAATGCAAGCGGCAAGCCCGCCGAGACAACGAGAAAACATTTCGTACCCTCCCCATCAGCATGTGTAGTGTTTTACAACAATTTCTCTGGAAATTCACTTCCGCTTGGCGGGATGGCGTTCTTTTTGTTTCTTTTTTTTTTTTTCGGAAGCATGTTTTTTATGGTCAGCGATACATCGGCGTCATATGCTACCTGAGACCGGAAAGCTCAAGCCACGAATGACGCCTGTCATGTTCTAGCCGACTGAGACGTGACCGTATGAAAAGCCCTGCTCACGATGAACTCCGACGTCGCAGAAGTGAGTGGCATAAAATGAAGGCGCTGCGGAAACGGCAGAAGCGAAAATAAAGAGACGCAAAGGGAAAGAGGATTAACCTTGGGGTTTTTCCCTTCAAACAGGGCGGCGGAGTTTTTCCGGAAAAGCGCGCAGGCATCGCCTTTCCCGCCAGATCCGGAAATGAGGAAGCTCCAGATTCCACCAGAACTACCCAGCGCGCGATTTCCTTGCGCTCTCAGCAGCAGCCGTGTCCCCGCGAGGCTGCGTGACGTTACGGTGCGCTCTTGCCGGCGGCGCATTTTACGCACCTCGAGCAGCGTCGGAAATTGCGGCCGCTGGCCGTCTTGACACAATGACCACGCGAGAGGGGGCGTGATATCTAGACTCGCACCCTCTTTCACCATTCTTTTGGCACCGGCTGTGACTCATTACTGGCGAGCGAGACGGCACAGGGGCTGTCATCGCAACCGGCCCTCGGTCTGCGTGTTGAAGGATGCATTAGAAGAGGCAGAGATCGAAGTCTCTGCAAACCCACCTGCGTATTGCAAGTTTTCGGGGTTTAGGGGACGGGCATGCGCGGCGTGCGAGTAAAAACTTCGAGTTAACTTCGTTAAACCGTTCAGTAAAGAAGTGATTTGCAAAAAAAAAAAAAAAGGAAGGGAAAAAAAAAGCTCAGATCAAGGCTGGGTGCCTGGATAAACCCTTGAAGCTTTTGTTTTGTAAGCAACACCTGAGCGTAACTTTTGAAACAACACGCAAAGCATCTAGCACACCATTTAATAAAACGTGTAAGGAACTTGCTGCATCGCGGACTAGCCAAAAAAAAAAAAAAAGCGTTTGGGACACACATAATATATTTGTCCACAGCCGGGGTGATTAGGCCGGCGACGTCTTCGCCGTCGTCCGTCGGGCAGCAGGGCCCTTTTGGGCAGGGGTCCGGTGCCGTCGGCCAAGCGGCCCAGGTCTTCTTGGACTTGGGGGTTTGGTTCACGCAGGGTGGCCTCCCAGCGCTTCTCGCTATCGATAGAAGGAGAATGGGATGGGATCGGAGCCTGAATAGTGTGATCCTATCACAGGCTCGTATGATGTGAGATAGCGATGCGTGAGGGGCAGAACAATACGTACATGCGTCTATGTAGATTTCAGGAAACATCGCATACATGATGGCAGAGATAGAGAAGGAGCGGGTCTGGAGCTGGCGATAGGTGACCGCCAAGGATCGGGATAGAGATGGGTGAGGAGGTGGAAAGATGGTACGCTCCAAACGGTAATGGGCTAGGATGTCCCCGTATGTGTGCAGCCTGTCCCGTAGACTGAATATATAACTATCTTTGGCGACGCCCTCGAGACCTCGGGAGACCAATGCTCGAGCAGCTTCGTGGGTCGCTGAGTTTCTAGGTAGCGCGGTGGGGGCGGGAGCCCAGACTAGAGTGAAAGAGGGGTATCGGATGTTCTGTGCCTTCGAAAGGACAGATAAGGTTGTTGGGTAAAATTTAAGATGGCTGCTTAGAGTCACTTATAACAGTTATTTTAAGGTGGGGACAGTGGGTTACAGCCAACGCGATGGCGACCTCTTCTCCCGCTGTGGGGATGTCGTAAGTAAAGAGGCGAATGCGAGCGGGGCTTGTGTCGAGTCAACCACCGTGACTACAGCAGCCGCTCTGGTAGGGTAGGTTGCTGCATCTGTGTATAGAGTGAGGGAGCCCGGAGGGTACACCCTTTCAAGGGCTTTCGCGCGCGCCAGTCTGCGATCCTCATTGTGTACGGGATGCATATTTCGCGGGAGAGGTTTGATTAGGAGCGTCTGGCGGACGGAGGTGGTGAATGTTTACCAATTGTTGATAGCTGGAGGTGGGTGATGAAAGGCCTAAGGAAGTTATAAGCAAGTGCCGACTCCTGTGACTCTTAGTGAGTCTTTCTAATTGGGCGGTGCTTTGTGCCTGCACTATCTCGGCAAGAGAGTTGTGGACACCCAGTGCAAGGAGGCGTCGTTGGATGTTTTTGGAGGGAGTCAGTGCAAGGAGGCGGTTGCTGGATGTTTTCGGAGGGAGTCCGAGGGCCACCCTGAAACATTTACGTATCATGCAGTCAATTTTGATTCGTTCGCTTAGTTTCATGGTTAAGAAGGGGTTGAGCATGCTATTCGGGACAGGACAAAGGCTTGTATGAGTCGAATGAGGTTGCCCTCCTTGACACCCTTATGCTTCGAAGTTATTCGAGATATTAGTCTGGTAGTTTGGTATACGTTATGTTCGAGTTCTCGGATAGTGTCCAGGTTGTGTCCCCTGCTATGCAGGCGCAGACCAGGGACTCTGATGGTGCTGGTAGGTATGATATTGCCTGATTGGGTAGTAATCGAGATGTCGGAAGGGGGGGGGGGGGGGGTGTCACGTGCGTTGGGCTGAAAGAAGAAAAGCTCGGACTTTTGTGGGCAGCAAGAGATATTTTATTCCTGATGCTGTGTCGACGTCGTTTCGAGTATCAGCTGCGAGCGCGTTGTTCACGACGTTGGATCCACATTGTAGGTACCGCCCAAGTAAAGCAAAATCAAAATCGCGGGCTTTTGACTGGCTGGAAGAAGATGTCGAACAAGATAGGACGAACACATTAAGCCTTCGTTCGCACCGTCAGTGGTGGCGTTCAGATTGAGTTCACAGCTTTTAACGAGAACGGTTTTGCAAGGATGGTGATTAAATTCTATTCGAGCAAAGGAGGAGTCGTCTTTCTATTGCGGTGAAGGGGGGCGGGGGCCCTGAATAAACAGACCTCGAGGAGACGTAAGCACTTGGTATAAGTTGTGAATGCGTTCAATATATGACTTAATTCAACGCCGCTAAGTGCTCCGGTGAGTTTTGCGCTGCGAGTAACGTTTTCGAGTTTTATTTGTGCGTGGAATGTTTGGTAGTCTTGGGATTGATTTGGTGCTGGTTACTACACAGAATTATTTGGCAGAGCTGTTTTACAGGGAATCATTTAGACGGCATCGCTTAGAATTTATCCATTTATAGCATTTATTCTCACGCATAGCTTTCCGTACGGCTTTCGGAGATTCACTCATCCGATGTGCTTGCGTGCATGCGTGTACGTGTGTGCATGTTTGTGTGTGTGTGTGTGTGTGTGTGTGTGCATGTGTGTGTGTGTGTGTGTGTGTGTGCATGTTTGTGTGTGTGTGTGTGTGTGTGTGTGTGTGTGTGTGTGTGAGTGTGTGTGTGTGTGTGTGTGTGTGCGCGTGCGCACGCGCGTTCATCACGATGTGTTCACGACGTGTTCATTCCGATGTGTTCATCACGATGTGTTCATCACGATGTGTTCATCACGATGTGTTCATCATCCTACGGGTAGAGGTTTGACTCCATATTGGTACGACACGTACTGCCGCACAGAGCGGCCTAGCTTGCTTGTGACTGTTGACAGCAGAATTAGAGTGAACCGGAATATTTTAATAGTGGCAAAGAAAGGGCATTTTCAATTGGTGGCACTGAAGTAAAAAATACGGGAATCCACAAGGGACGCTGCTGTCGAAAAAAAAAACAGCACAGAAAACCCCCTAAGAAAAAAAAAAAACTGGTTAAGGAAGTCCCGGGAATCGAACCAGGCGCTACCAGGAACCTCTACGCCGTAAAACCGGCAACCTAGCCACTGGGTCACCCCAACGACCCGAGGGGTTCGATTTAGCAGCACTGGGCAACAATGACATGTAAGCCAATTGGAAAGAGAGAGAGAAAAAAAAAACGCTTCCCGTGACTTCACGTGAACTGAGTATCCAACTGAGCTGTCATCGCATTCCGCGTGCACAGCTTTGGGCTCGTGGCGCGGGCGTTGGCTTTGGACTTGGCCGCGGCTTCTAGTGCATCCTTTGGTCCACTTTGGTAACGCGGTCCACTTTGGGAGAGGTGTGAAAGCCTGCGGACTAAACGAACCCGGCCTGCGAGAAATGGAGAACTTTCAGCGGCAAGTTCAGATGTAAACGTGAGGTGATGACATATGGAGCGGAAACTTGGCACCTTACTGAACAACTTGAAAGCAATTTTAGGTCGGCTCAACAGGCCATGGAAAGAATAATGATCGGAGTTACACTGAGAGACAGGGAACGAGCTTACTGGATCAGAGAACAAACTCGAGTAGAAGATATCATAGTTGAAATAAAGAAAAAGAAATGGATTTGAACTCAAGTAACTAGGCCAAATGACAATCGGTGGACTACCAGGGTGACCGAGTGGACACCAAGAGACGGGTCTAGAAAAGGGGGAAGGCCAATTACTCGACGAAGGGACGGAATAAGGAAATTCGGAGCCAAAGAATGGACTCGAGCGGTGCGGGCGAGGAGTGGTTGGAGGTCAGTGGGAGAGGCCTTCGTCCTGCAGTGGACCTAGTGGGCTGCTGCTGCTGCTGCTGATGATGATGATGAAGCAACAGCCGGGTCTCCAGCGAAGAGAGAGGGGCCGCCTGCTCTGCTGTTTTTCCAGCCTCGCACCACTAGTGCAAGCTGCGCTAATTTTTTTAAAGATGTTGGTTAGCGTAAGTTCAAATTGTCAAAGAATCCCATACGCCGACTGTTTTCGCATTATTTTGTTATAAAAAGGCCTTAGTACAGGTCACAGCGGCTAGGTGTGGCGCAGGCAGGATGTGACGGTTTCATGCTCTCCTTCACCCCTGTATTCGCATAGCACTCGCAAGCCGTCGACCCGTGAGAAGCTCGAAGTACGGTGAACAAGAATATTTTAAAGCGAACGCCTTAGATGTCTTATGTTTCAAGCACGTGCGTTGGAGGTAAAGAAAATAGGTGTACCAGAAAGAGTTGAAGTTATGGGAGCCGGGTTGGTTTGGCTTTTACGGCAAATTAAAAAAAAAAAAACGCGTTCAGAACGTTGGCGAAGAGAGGCGAGATAAGAGCAAACACACAATAATGTCAACTCGAGATGCCCCGAAAATAACAGAAACAGAAGGTCCAAACCTCTAGCCCACCACCAGCGCGAACGCGGGAGAATTGAATTGAGGAGCCAACCTCCACTACATTCATCATGGGAAGAGCGAGAGGGAAGGGCACGAGCGTGAGGGGTGGGAGGAAGATAGAAGAGAGGGTGTTGCGGGGCAGGGCCGGGAGAAGGCTATCGTCTTTCGACGGCGTTTCCAGCAAAGCAAGCGGACACACGGCCAATATTTTCTATCTTCCACTGCGCAGTTGGCTTTTGTGCCCAGCACCAGTCCAAAAATATTGCGGCGATGTCTGTAGTGGAGGAAAAGGGATGATATTAATTCTGTAATGCTTTTAGTAAAAACATAGCGCTCTTGGTCGGTGTGTGGCAATCTGCCTATTCAGTGATACCTTTATAAGGCGGGTTTGTACTATAAAACCTCTAAAATAACTAAAGTAGCTCCAACTGGTCCCTCATTCACCTCGGCTCTCCTCTTTCCACTTTTCTTCGCGTGCCTCCTCCGCCCTAAGGCCTGTTTTCTTCTCCCTCCGTAGTGCTCGTTAATTTCCTCGCGCCGCATGCATTTTAACTCGCGCCGACGGTCGTGCCCCCTGCTGTGGGCTTAAGGAGCACCCGCGCGCTGAAACGCAACAAAGGCTGTGGATAAGTGGGAATCTTTTCTTACGGTTTGCTCTTGTTTTACAGCGGAGCTGTATATGCGGTAGGCATATACAGTACGCATGTCATGCAGTGCGCAATAAAAGTACACTCAAAGGAGTCGTCAAAAGTATACAGCTAATTTATCGCTTTAAAGCATAAAATGTGTAGGCCATGTTCTGAGCTTTCTTTTTTTTTGGCTGATTTACGTCATTTGTTTCAAGAGTGCCGTTTTTTTTTCAATTACGCTTCCTAACGACCCCCATGCTATAAATAATCATGGAGAGACATCTTTTTGACACACTTCCTGATAGGAACTTCTTTGTCTTCCCACAAAGGAGTAACCCGTGCATCCACCACATATGTCTCTGAACAGCGCTATATATGTAAAGCTCGTTCACACCACATTCATGTAAAGCTTCAATGATCGCAGTGGTGGGCACAGAGTCAAAGGTTTTCTTTTTGCATAATCTGGCTGTTAAACTATATAAAATTTATTATATTACTGAGGTTTTTCGATTAGCTACTTAATGGCCGGAATGTACTGTAATTCTTTTCTAAAGCCGTAATCTTCTTCCAGGTGTTGAAAGTCCAGGGTGCCACTCATGCGGCCACATATTACGTTCATAAATAACTTGTACGTAACAGGGAGTATGATGATGAGCCTGTGAAGCTGTTTGACATCACCCTTTTTGTGTATTAGAATTAGGTTCGGGTTTACATGCTAAAGTCTTAGGCAAAAAGGACTAAAAGTTCGTCCTCTGGGGGACTAACGGCCTCTGCCACAATCATTACTCCCTTTGGGGACTAAATGTGAGGGGACGAACGGTTAGTCCGCCACCCGGTTGGTCCGTTCCGATACTCCCCAAGAACGAACTGCTGAAAGAGTTGCAGAAAAAAAAAGAAAAAAGAAAACGTCGGCACCAGCAGGAACCCGACGCGCTACCGCTAGACAACGCCGCCGGACGGACGGTGCGGTAGATAATGTTCAAGTGTACAGCGTGTAGGGCTGTGCACAACGCGACAGATTCATTGCAACTGGTGTCCGAATTTTTATCCGTGCAAGGGAACGTGACAGCAATTTACGCTTTGCGCTTAGCGCTTTGCTAACTTTAGGGACTATTGCTCAGTTCGATTTTAAGTGCAACCTCACAACCATAGTTTTTTTTCTCGTAAAGAACAATCAACTCGTCGCCTAGTTGATGGCTGGGTGATCGGACGACTCATTTGTTTCCGCACAAATTAGCACAAACTAAGTGTATTCTTAGTGTTCGATACATATGTTAAGTACTCTGTGTATCGTATGTGAAAGCGCTCGTCTGTGTGAGTGTCAGAATAGGAAACCAGACCATATTTTCCTGCATCGGCGAAACCAAATTCGGCGTTGCTTAGCCTGAATTCTTCAAGTTAGCGTCGCTAGACGATCGGGACTGGGAAATGCAAGCGGGTTTTACAGCAGTTGCAGCATTGTCATAGCTTTGGTGCACAAGGCAGTTATGTACTGAGTGTAAAATATAACTTCAAGACGCTTACCTGTAGGGAGAATTTTTTATTTTGCAGTTGTCATCAGTTACTAATGCGTTTTTTCTCGCCCGTTAAAAATATACGTATTCGTTACGCTTCGGGATCAAAGTTTGCTATTGTCACTAATATTTGTGTTATTGTTGACGTGCTTGAAATCTTTCATTGGGCGTTATTACCTCGCGCGAATCGTATTCAACACATCGTATCAACATAACTTTACCGAGAAGCGTCTGTCCATCGCGCTTCGCCGCTCCTTGCCATTACCCACCGCTCGATTAACCCTAAACGCTTTTCTTATAATCAACATCGATATTTTCTCCCGTGGCACCATCCCATCTAAAGGACCCACTGACTGCAATGACTTGTATTTTGGAAATCTAAAACTGTCCACAGACATGCGCGAAATGGCAACGACGACGCCATTACAGGGGATTAACGACGCAGCAAAGAGACTAACTGCATGCGTTTCGTCTTCCCGTTACTCCTTATAGATCGGCGGGGACGAACAGTTAGTCCGCATGTGTGCACACGGCACATACTCTGCCACAGATACTCCCCTTGGAGATGAACGGTTGCCCGCGAAGACTTACGGCTGTAATTTAGTCCCTATTTTAGTCCTTTTTGCCTAAGAGTGTAACGCGCGTGAAATGCACGGGTGCTCATTCTGGGGCAATCAGAGGCGGGAACGAAATGTCGCCTGAGGAGTCTCGAAACGGCCTTGGGCATTAAAAGCCTTGCGGGAGGTAGCGCCGCGTGCCCGAGCCTCTTCGGGGCGCGCGCTCATCATCCGTGCGCGGACGCCGAACGACGCACGGAGATTCCGTGTGGCGGCATGCATTCCTGTCGGCGCTTTCAGTCCTGCGCACGCAAGAGAGACACGCCTGATTGCCAACGCGATCCGACCGAAATAGCCGCTGCTCAGCCGGGGCGGGATACTTGATGCGAGCCGTCCGCAACCACCCGGCAACGTGATAAGGCTCAAGGGAGCGACACATTCCACGGGGGCGAGCCCATCTGGGGCCTTGCGCTTAGAATACGGCACGCAGATGTCTTAGCTCTGCCGACGCTTTTCCCTGCGCCGCGCGACGAGATGGATCGAATGCTTTACGCAAAAATTTCTGTCTCCGTGCAAGGCTGCCCCCTGCTTTTCAAGATGGCTCCAGAAGCGGCCGTGAACGTGGCATGACCGAATTCGAGCTGTCAGCATTGTTGCCTTTGTCACCAATGTTTTTGTTTAGCAAGTATTTCTAAATAAAACAAAGGCGACGCCAATAGATGTAAAATAAATAGTAACTGATTATTTGAAACTATTCCCAAATTCGTGTAGGCCTATTCATTTACCCTCTCCTCTCTGTCTGGCTGATGTCTTCTTTTTTTTTTTCTCCTTCTCGCTGTCTTCTTGCTGGTCCTTTGAGTTTTTGAGTGCTAACTCTAATAAACTAAAAAAAAAACCTTGACCTTGGGCAGCAATGTTTTTAACAACAGATCCGCCGGTAAGAATCTATCGTGTTTTGTCAACTGAAATAAAAAAAAAAAAACTGCGTAGCAAGTGGTCATTTAAGATATAGAGCTGCTTGGAGCACCTGCACGGCGCTGTGTTGTCGCATGCTCAGGTACATCCTCGGCCTGCATAGTGAATTTGTACGCCTTCGAGTCCCTGTGGCGTACGTGAGAAATTGTTCATAGCGGTGACAAAAGCGCCAGTTGAGGCGCCTGTATGCTGTCGGTGGAGACCTTCGTATTCTCGTCGGCGGAATCTGACCTCAAACGTCACCTTTGAAGAACGTTCTTGATTACTGTATTCATGCGTTTGTACGGGTAAACCAGTCATCGGTCGTTTATAATGATCTCGGTTTTCTAGTATCGCTTTGCCAATGATCGCTGATTGCAGTCGAAAATGTTGCTTGTACCCATGTGGGGTTATGACTGCCTCCATTGGGGGGGGAGGGGGGTGTCCCAGTGCCTAAAAGTCTTCGTTTGGTAGCATTGATTGGGATACCTAGTACGATCTTTGTCCCCTTATTCCTATTATTTATTTTCTTGCGTTTGTGTAGGGGGCTAGGTAACCCAACTTAGAGGTACGAGGTGTGTCTCTCAGATACAGTAGATTAGTTTCATCGAGCCTGTTGTTACTGTCGGCAATTCGCATCATCGTAAGTATATATATTGCGTGCGCTGGCGTATCTACCTCCATCGCTTTGTATGAAGTGTCCAAGGACCTGAATTGTTTTCTTGTTTGCAATTACAATTACGTTCCGATTAACAACTACTGGTGGAGGTTTCCATCTTGGGTAGTGGATGTTAGAAATTCCAATTTTTCTATAGAACTAAGAGCAAATTTTTTGTGCAGCTAGTTGAATCCATTCGGCCACTTGCTGCATGTATGCGCAGAGTTGCTAGAATGCATAGATTTATGGAGAACACTGAACCTTGAGGTGTTACTGGTTGGGGGTGCCCTTGTTTGATTGATTTTGGTGTACCGCAGTGTGAGGGTGTAAGAACGTTCTCGAAAAAAAAAATAACCTAATGTTAGACGCGCAGGCCACAGTCTGTCTTTTGAAGTTCCCTGACGTCATGGTTCTATCTTACGGTTGTTCACCGAGTGCGTTTTTCTTTCCGGATCTCTGAGTGATCTGATGGGGTTCCATGTGCGATTCATGTTGAGGATTCCACTAGGTTTTCTACATGTGCCATGTCATTGCTCTCAGCTGAGTTTCTATGAGTACTGCGGAACTTCTTTGTTTAAGCTGCTGATTCTTGTTTGGTCACTTTTAAAAAAAATCTCGATCTTGATTACTCCTAGTTGGCCTTCCTGGATATCTAGAAGCTTCTTGTACGCCTTAGGTTGGTGGTCGTTTTGTAGTATTCTTAAAAGGTTTCTTGGTGTTTTTTTTCTACTTCTTCGAACCACTTTTTAATTGTTTTTGCTGTTGGAGCAGTCGCGTCTATACCTTTCGCTAGTCTAAGTCTTTTGTGGAGTTCGCGTTTGTAAAAATATTTCTTGCAAAGGTGGTCCCGACCGCTTCACTCAGCACGTCCGAAATGAAATATATCTATTTAAAAAGGGTGCGCTGTAAGGAACAAAAACATAAACTTGGCACGCTACACTAGTCCATCACGACATTATAGGAAAAAAAATCCAAAATATTCCAAAAAGAAAAATGAGGAGCACAAAAGAAAAAGAGTATACGACAGTGCAGGCAGAGTGGAGAGGGCAGGGAAGTGGACCATATTTCGCTCACGCATACAAGAGCGGAAAGGAGGCGAAGCGAGAGAAATAAAATCGGAGAGCATAGGCCCCATTTTAGCAGACGATAACCGTTTGGCCGCGGGCGACGCATAGAGCAGTGCGTAGTCCATTCGAACGACGAAGATTGCCCCCGGTGCTGCCTCGGAGCACTATAGCTTCGGCTAAACGCCCAAAAATACGACGAGGAGTTCCTCGCCATTCTTGAAGCAGTTTACGAGCGAGCAGTCGACAATTCACAGGGCGCGCGGCCAGGCATCGATCAGACTGGACTCCCAGCCCTGCGCGGACAAGAGCCACGCACCGCGCAGCTTCTCAGGTGCTCGCCCTCCTCAAACGGCGGCGCAAAAAGGCTCCCTCCAATTTTCGTTTCCGCAAGGTAGCGCACGTAGCACGAAACGCGGGGGCACGTACTGCGCACGTAACGGCGAGAGACAAGTGCTGGCCTCGGCGGATCTGGCGAGTACATGGACAAAGTGGTAGCCGTGTCAGCGTGCTTTTACGCCACGTGCGAGCTGCGGACGTCCCCGGCGAATCGAAAAGGTGGCTGCGTCTACCTGCGTATTGTCATTTTGCTTGCCTGGCCTGCCCTTGTTTCTGCAGTGGTGGCCAATACCCCACGGTATCGGTGAAAAACACGGCTTTCGACATTTATGGAGGCCTGTGCGTGCCGTCGCTTCTGCCTTTTTTTCTGCTGGTATTTGCATGAATACTGTGCATTTGAAGAAAAAAAAATCCGAGGTGCCTTGCTGCCCCGTGCAATGAGTTGGCGATGGCAGCACCGTGTGCGATCTCTTAGTACTTACGCTGTACATCTAATGCATAAAGACCATTGCGTGGTTGCTTTATATGTTCGACATGGTTGTTCACTACGGACGTGCTGTATTGCTTTAAGGCCTCCATGCAGTTCGTGGGAAGGGGAGGGGAGTTGACCCTTCCAACAAGACATGCTGACGAACCTATGTGTATGCCTGTAGATTTTGAATTTCCCGAACGTGCTGGAATCCGCGGAAATGGGGAAACTGGTTTGGCGCCACGCGTATCGCTGAAAACTACGCCCCAAGCCAGCTGTACCGTATGAGACTGTAATTACACCCTCTACGAACAACGTAACGCCATCAAACACAGCCGGAACGAATCTCTGACTTCTTTAGCCAAACGCACACGTCCTATATTTTCACTCTCAACAGGTCCACCCTAGACAATTAATGACACCTACATATATTTCCCCTGCAATACGACAAAGATTTCAGGGCTCTCTTGAGATAAATGCAAGGCGTGCGTGGACAGGGCCATGGGCGTCGGCAGGGGGCTGCAAAAGGGGCACTTGCTCCCCCCCCCTCCCACAAGCCAGCCGAGCACAATCTCCCCGCTGCTTCCCCCTCTCCCTCTTCCCCCTCAATAAAATGGGTTCGCCCGCCTCAAGACAAAATCCTGCCGACACCCATGGACACGGCTGATCTACATCACATGATATGGTCCTGCCCTCTCCGGAGAAATGACCCGCAAAGCTTTAAGGCAGGACAGCCTTTACTCAGCATAAGTACAAAGGAGCAGTGGGAGACCGCGCTACTCAGCTCCGACCCGGGTATCCAGTCCCGGATCGTCCAGATGGGGCCATGACCGCCGCCAGGGACCAAGGGCTCCTGACCGATGGCTAAGCGGTAAATCTGGGCGAAGCAAAGTTGATCAATCAATCAATCAATCAATCAATCAATCAATCAATCAATCAATCAATCAATCAATCAATCAATCAATCAATCAATCAATCAATCAATCAATCAATCAATCAGTCCTTTTGTTAAAAATGGCATATGCACAACCTGCGAAATTCGGGACATTCCATGGGCACGCCCGGCTCGATTATGAAACCAAAGACAGATTCCCCTTAAAGCCTGTCCCGTTGACTTACTAACCAAATTCCTTAAACGGCCTCATCTTCACTCTACCCACCAAAAGTAGTAAAAGTAGTCTTGGACCTAGCGGCGTTTTATGTTCCAACCAACTATTTTTCCCTGCTATTTCCTACCTGCTATGTCCACCCTATGCCCTAACGTATCGCTGCTCGAATGGAATCTGATGCATTAGCGAGAGACTCCCCGTTTCAATATTTGAATAACCGTTAAATAGTCGCATGCAGGGCACTTTTATGTTCTCCCCGGCCACAGGACTCGGGGCTCTCACATAATCACCCGGGGTCTCGGATATAATAAATTTCTATCGTTCCACGTATTAGCCACAATTGCCAAGCAACAAGCTCGTGGTGTAGTCTTCACCCTGCGCGTCAATTGCATCTGCTTAGAATTTTTCAGGGCGCAGCCCTTGGGCGGCCGTCTCTGGGCTGAGCTGGTTGTCCGCGTAACCGAGGGAACGATGGCCTGGACCGACGAGTGAAAGAAAAAGCGAATGATGAAAGAAAGCAAAGGATAAGAGTGTCGCGAAATTGTGGGGGGAGGATGGTTCGCCGTGGCAGCGTGAGCCAGCGCTCTCCGAAAGTATGCGGTGGGGGAGGGGAGGGGGCAGTATGCTGTGCCCGCACGAGGCGCTCGACGGTGCGACGCTGGGGCAAAAACGTGAGGGGGGGCGTGCGCGTGACTATGATGTGCGTACGCTTAAGACGCAGTTCGCGGTCCCTTCCTGAGACGCACTTCGCGCCGCCTCCGCAGAGGCTCACCATAGCTGCCGTCAAGAGAACCCACGAGTGAGTGCTGCCTCAGCGCACTGCTACTGCGCCCAAATATCGCACTAGGGAGTATCGTAATCGTCAGTTTCTTTTTAAAACTCGTTCACACATAATATGAAATACCAACTCTCTCAAAACGGCCCTCTCGGTGTTTTACTAGAAAACAAAGTAAATTGGCTTACCTCTAAGACCCTCCGAGGTCCAGAAAAAAACCTGTTCGTAGTCATATTGCAACTTTGTTTATTAAGGTTAAAGCCGTAAGTGGCCAATTCTACGTAAAATAGTTATGGGTGTGGTAGTAGTTGTTGTAGTTGTTGTCTGTTGAAGAAAATGGCCGCCGCTATGAAGAGTAAATAAAAAAAACAATTCAGGGAAGCTTGCACACACGCGCAAGACTTGAATGGCGAAGCTTTTTTAGGTGAGCATTGCCGGACACACATTTAAGTTTTCGTATAATTATTTATTTGCATATTTGCTCTGCTAATCGTCGTCATCTGCATTGAAGAAGTCATTGCTTGATTTGATTGGCTATAAGGTTTAAGGCACCGTCGCTACACAGGCGATGAGGCGTGCCGTAGTGGAGGGCTTCGGATCAATTTTGAACATTCTGGGGATCTTTAAAATGCTCCTAAATCTCGAACACACGGGCGTTTTGGCATTTCGCCTCCATCAGAAAAGCGGCCGCCGCGGCCGGGGATCGAATACGCGTCCTTGGGCTCAGCAACACAACGCCTTAGCCACTAAGCCACTCGAAGAGGTTTTTTTTATTGCCGTTCTTTGACAGTAACACAAAACACCAGGTACAATGACGAAGAAAAATCGATAGTAATGCCTTCATTCCCTAAGTGCAGTTAGGGGTTCAATTTTTGACAACCCCTCTGTTGGAGAGTTCTTCGCTCTCTGGACTTCAACGAACTGGGAGCACTTTCCATCAAATGCTGTCGCGTTGGTCGCACGTCTACATCACAATGATGCCAAGCCATGCGCAAACGCCAAATGCTGTGCAGGCCCCACAACACGGCACTGTCAAATGGCACATCGTCATCTCTATCAATGCACAAAAAAACGTACGCCGTGTGGGCTCAGTGGAAAATATTTTCGAGGTGTCCTTCGGAGGACATCCCAAATGAACACTGCGGCCCAACAATGAAGAAGGAATTTTTTTTTTGCGAATGTTTGCTCTGCAGCATAAAACGGTGGGGGAGAGTGAGACTAAATGTACGGAAACACACATGCTGCACAGTTTCGGGTTGTTTACAAATGGGAAAGTCGGTTTCCTATGGCACTGAGAACCCCCTTTCCTCCATCCAGGTTGCGACTGACAGTGCACCAGTGTGCAATTTAGAGAAGAAAGTTGTCCCAGGCAGTGATGCCAATTTAGCAGATTTTCCGCTAAATCTGGCGGATTTCATTTTGTTCTGATGGGGAAAAAGTTAGTCTAGCGGCTGGTGGATTTTTTGACGGGTCATTTTCATACATAGCGGATTTCTGGCGGATACCTCGCGCAGTGCAACGATTCAAAATCGCCCTGCAAAAAAAGACCTTATGACTTTGCTTTCAAGCTTGGTTAAAAAAGTCGTAATACCGACAGAGCAGATTGACGTTCTGACGTGCAGACTTGAGGACCACTTGAACCCCAAGCCATATCTGGGCTACCTGTTTGAGACGTACGTTGACAACGTGAAAGCTCAGAAGACCGACGGGTTCTCTCTCGCAGATGAAGCTGTGATGCGAGGAAGCTGCATAAGGTTTATTACCACGCTAGTAGATCAAATCAGGCAGCGACTTCCATACAAGATCACAGTTCTCCAGGAAACATCACTCTTATCGATCGAAAACGCTTTGTGCGTCGTGAAGGAGCTATTGATTCCTCTGCTGGAAGCAATGGCAGTGCCCCCTGAGACAATAGAAAAAATTCAAAACCAGTGGAGCAAAATTACCCTCCTGAACTGGAAGCACATATCATCCACGCAGTCGTTCTGGTGTGAAGTTCACTCCTGTAAGGACGCCTGCGGCGATAACCTGTTCGCCGAGCTGGCCATGTCGATGCTCGTGCTGCCGTATTCAAATGCCGAAGTAGAGAGGACGTTTAGTCAGCTTAAAATAGTAAAATCCAAGCTGCGGAACAAGCTGAAGCATGAAACTACAAACGCCATCCTCGACGTAAAAGCGGGGCTGAAGGGGCACCAGAAACGTTGTTTTGATTACGAACTTCCCGCGGCAGTTCTCAGTGCCATTGGGACATCTGCAACGTATGTGCAACCAAGTCTCATAGAGATGATATCAGACGACGACAGCGGTGACTAAGACCTCGATGTGTTTTTTGTTGACCTGTGAGTTCTTTTTTTCATCAGTGTGAACATTTATAACGTTTAGCCTCATCTGTGATGAGGTTGACAAATGGCGACGACCGCCGCACTGAAGCCTCCTTGGAAGACTTTTTTATATGTTATTTAAGCTCTCGTAATCTTGGGGAGATTCTGAGAATTATAAAGGTATTTATAATACGAAATTGCACTGTTTTTCTAATAAAGTAGGCCCTAGCGGGAAATTTAGCGGATATGTTTTAGAATCTAGCGGAATCTGGCGGATTTCTTATTGCTTTTTAGTGGATATCTGACACCCAGCGATGGCAACACTGGTCCCAGGTGACACTTCCATTCGCTTCACTCGCTTTAACGCATCTTGTCCTGGACCATTACTGTATAGAGCTCTGTACAGTGGCACGGGGCAGACTACGTCACATACATCCTTATATAATTTTGTCCTGGTTACATTGTCCAGATATTGCATTGAAAAACGGGTTGCCAAAAAACAGAATTACAAAACAATTTCTTTAAGATATCCATAAACACCACATCGTATGCAACTTAAAGAAACCACAAACTCTTGCAAAGCATGCATTAAGTGAACTTGCTTTATAGTGCGCAGAAAATGCTACTGTACATCGCGCAAAAACAAAAATCAGTTTACGAGTGGCCGTACAAACAGGTGAATCAGCCTTAAACCGCCGTCACGGATTCGCCGAAACAAATTCGTCCTACTGCTCCTCTCCCACGTTGACCCCCTCACAAAAACAGCAAATACGCGATGTAGCTTCTGGAAATTCAAACGTGAACAATGCAGCACTTGCATCACAAACCAATGCTTTGCCCCAAGGAAAAGATTATAAGTCGTGGTTCTCGCGAACACTGACAGCCCAGTTGCTTTCACTTTTAAGTGCAGAGCACTTTAAGCGCTCGCCTTATCGTCCGAGCTCGCTCGCTCGACCTAAGTATAGAGAGCACCAAGGCGGCGTCTCGGGGTAACGCTGTTGTTCGCGACGTACCCAAGAGGCTTCGAAAGCCTAGCGGTTTATATAGTCAAGCGTTCGAAACTCGTGAAACGCTGGCGCTTGTCATACATCTTTTCGTTGTTTAGCGCAAAGAAAACTATAGGTACATATGAGGAAAAATATACGCAATTAACCGGCAGCGCCCGAGTTGCTTTAGTTAAGGACGCCCGTTGGGTTGGTTTTTACGATAGTAATCGTGAAATGTGGCAGTGAAACGCCGGCACGTGCGGGGAGAAAAGCACAAAGAGAACAGAACTCCCGCTGGCGCAGTTTCAGGCAGGCGGCGCGCGAGCACTGCGAAGGCGGGAAATTTGAATTGCATGAGGTGGTAGCAGTAAGCGGATAAGGGCGGTACAGCCCATTATGGCGAATCACTGCTCTGCACTTCCGACAGCTTTCACATTGAGTGGAACGGCTTTAATTTTTTTCCGCCTCCTCCCTCAGTGCTTGCACCTGCCTCCGTCAGTAGGGTTCACTGTCGCGGTAATATTCCAGTGGGATTCCCAAGTACTTTACTGGGGTAGTGGTTGACCGAAGTTACATTAGCAAAGGTCGCTGGCGTTGACAGCCATTCACCGTGCCAAAACCCCAGGCATTTTGCCCAATTCACCAGACTCCCCGTGACCTCACCAAAATGCTTCATTGTTTCCCCGGCGAACATCACGCTTTCTTTGTTCGAAAAAACAACGGCATTGTCGTGAGCACAGGCGAGCAGTTTGACGTTTGTCTCCGGAAGTATTAACCCGCTGATTTTACTATTATGAATGATGCTCAGGCACAGAGCTTCAATGTATATACAAAACAATAAAGGGCCGAGGGGGCAGCCCTGGCGTACCGAACGCTGCTCCCAATTTCTTATTCACTATCAACCATGTAGTGCGATTCTGTCACGCCAGCGCCACTCCACGTCCAATGACAGAACAAATATTGATGTACCATGGGCTCCGAGACTCCCCCGCGCGCGTAGAACGCGCACGGGGTGATCTGGGAGGCCATGGATGTACTCTTAACACAGAATAGGATCTTCTGAGAGGCGCAGTCAAAGGCTTTCTCCAGGTCGAGCTGGAGAATCTCCACACCGGTATGCCTTGCATTGCAACACTCGAGCACGTCCCTCGCCTTGTGGATATTCGTAAATACGTTACGACCCCTGATGCCACACGTCTGATGTGGACCGACAATTTGCTGGATTACCATTTGTAACCTTTTCTCCGGAACCTTCATGAAAACTTTGTAAATAACGTTTGTTAGTGATATTGGTCGGTATGCCTTAACATCTCGTAATTTTTGCTTGTCGTCTGTTTTCGGAATTAATATTATACGAGAGGTAGAAAAAGATGGTGGAAAAAGGTAGAAAAAAAGGCGGAGCCGCAAGCTCGTCACGTGAGCAAGCTCCGCGGGCCGGAAAGACGGGATTTCTCCGTCGTGTGAATTTCGCTTAAAGGGGTCCTGAAATACCTTCCGCCGATGCATGGATGTGCATGTAACCAAATAAAGCAATGTATTAGCAATCTCCTCCCACAAGAATTTTGTTAAAGCGATGAGTATTAGCTGAGAAATCGTACATCAAAAACCGCGCATTATCGTCGCGCCGCTTTTCCTCCTCCTTTCAACTTGCGCTCCGCTGTTGACGGCGACGAGCCTTCCCTCCCATGATGCTGCGCTCCGCAGCGGTGACGTACTTCCGCTACTGCGCTGCTCAGACTGTCGTCTGCTATGGGCAAGCTTTGTTGACACTAGAAAGCCTACATGCGCTACGCCTTCGTCCAAGGCGCACTGTTTGTCCAAAAAGCGCCGTATCAGATGTGGCCCCGCTGGTGCCGGGTCTTATTTTGCGGCGGTGGTAATTCCTGCCGGCGGCGTGTGAAAAAAACATTTTAAACCGATACAGAACCCGTGCACAAAACGCTTCAATCATTTGACCAGTTCAGCTTGGGGCGACGCGTGGTGGAGAGCGGCAACGTTGGCAAAACATGCCCCGCCGCGCCTCTGAGCTTTCTAGCGCTGGAGCGAGCGCCAATTCTTTGACAATCTCAAACATCGGTTGCCTTGGCAACAAGGCACAAACCGCTCTAGAAGTCAGTTACGGTTCCGTGATCCCGGTTCAGCTTGGGGCCCTACCTCGCGACATGTGGGCACTGCAGGCGTACCACTCACTCCCATTTTGAAGTGCGAGATGCGTTTGGCATTACAGGAGGCGATGGTGTGTGTGTTGTGGACGCCTTTGTTTCGCGATGAAATGCGACGCTGTGCTTCTGTGGGTTTATAGTGCTTCCCATGGTCTGGATTATCTTTCTCGAGCGACGTACGACTCAACCTCGCATGGGGTATGTGCAGTGTGCGTGGCTAAAAGCCATCTCGGCTTGTGCGCCCGAGTTAAGTGACTTGCTGTTCGTCCCCGCAAACCGCGCGCGAGGTGAGTGCCGAATTTACGACGGGCAGGAGGAGGCAACCCATCTTCTCTCAATCGCGGTTCAGACTTGCAACGCATGTTGTGACGTTGTGCTCGTTCGAAACGCATCTCTGGATTGTTTTGAAGTTGAATAAAATGTGTGCGTCAAACCCGGGAATTCGGCTCAGGGCGTTCTCTGCGATTGCACGAAAGAAGTGCCACGGGGCTTCAACGCTTTCTTTATGGAACGTACTCAGGTAAGAGAATATGCATGTCGTGTTATGGCCGTGTTGCATTGAATACAAACGGTTAAGCGTTTGTTTACACTTGTTTCGTTTGTCGTAAAATGTCCAAGCACTCCGGCACTACGCTGGCAGATGAGCCGGCGAGCCGACGCTGAGCAGACGACTCATCTCAGTGGCGGAAGTGCGTGAAAAAGTCGCCCAATAGCAGGATGTCTAGCTCATGACGAACATCTGGGAATCGATGACGTAGACATGTGAAGATGGCGGCGTCCAAAAACACGAAGGAAAGGGTGAGAAAAAAGCGACAAACTTTGCAACAAAAGTGTGAGCTTTCCGCTGCGCATAAGAGAGTAATACTTGGCACAGATGACGTTGACGAACCAATCTAACGATTGCGCTAGTTCATTTAGTGTGCTCAAAACGCCTTTCAGGGAACCTTTAAGGCGGCACGAGCACTGGTCACCCGTGTGCCTGACGAGACCACTTCCCGTAAGGAGGTTACTCTGCCAGGGAATCAATTACCACTTATCTGGAGGTTACTGACGACTAATAAATGTTGTTTCATCATCATACTGACGACTATCGCATCTTCCGCAATACGCTACCCCCGGCTGTACCAAACCTAACCCCCTCGGATGAATGGCTGTGGCGCCGCCTCCTAACTGAATCGCTTCCCAACCGAGCCCTCCTTCATCATATCCACTAATCAACCTACCCCTGCCTCCTCTGCCCACACGGTGGCGCTAAATTCGCACTGCAACAACCACATACTGGCCTGCCCCTCTGACCCCCACCTCACGATAACCTCCCCTGACCACTGGACGGAGGCCCTGGGCAGCTCGGAGGAAGACTCCCAGCGCCCACTGGTCGCCCGGGCACAAGCGGGGGTGGCGTCCCTTCAGGCCGCCATGGCGCCCGAATGGACGCCACCGCGCTAGGCTGTTTGCACCCGAGGCCGGTGGTGCAAATAAAAGTTTCACTCTCTCTCTCTCTCCCTCTCTACTCGGGATTTTTTTGTTACATGAAAAACTACCCCTCATAGATAAAAATCACAGGCTATCTACAATAGGACCTCATTAACTAACATACGTTAACAACAGCAGGCTCACTTGTACATATTTTTATAAGTCATGTAGACACACACGTGCTTGGAGGAGGTGCAAGCAGTCCTGTGGTTCGGGTTAAGCGGCATAGACACTATCCGCAAGCGCACATTGTTCGCGAAAATTGACTTTCTGCCCTGACGTTCCTCCGTATTGCGGTCAATCATGTGGCACTTTCAGAGGCTGACCATTGCAATCAACGCAAAAAGATCGTAAGGCACAGATACGTTTTTGGTCACTGGCAAGAATCGAATACTATATGGGGTGATGTCAGTATCTTTCTTAAGGGTCCACTGGAACACCTCCCCCCCCTCCCCCCCCCCCCCTTTCAAGAAAAAAAGAGAAACACGGCATCCCGGCGCAAAACAAAGCAATAATCAATTGTCTCGGTTTCGATGGGGACATACAAGCACGCCTGCAAGCAGTCGCTGACACGGTTCAAGAATACTTAACCCAAAGAGGCCTCGCATGTTCACCACAAAAATCGGAAGTCCTCTTCTACAATCCAGCTAGGCCCGGCAGGAGACAAAGACATGACCCCAACATAGAAATCCTGCTGCAGGGCAGCCCAATACCTAGAACTGAATGCATACGAATTCTAGGGCTTATAATACATGAGGAAGGTACCAACACGGTTACCTTACAGGCCCTGCACAATGCAGCCTTACAAATTGGCAGACTCATCCCCCGGATAGCCAATAAACACCATGGCCTCAAGGTACATAATCTCCTTCGGTTAGTTCAAGCATCATCAGTAAATTAACTTACGTTACTCCGTACCTGAAACTCAAGAAAGCAGAGAAAGAGAAAATAGACCGAATTATTCGCAAAGCCACCAAGGCGGCTGTAGGCATTCCAATGGCTGCCTCCACAGAAAAATTACTGGAGATGGGCATTTACAACACGTTGGATGAACTTATAGAAGCACAACGCATTGTCCAATACACCAGGCTGGCGGGGACCCCAACAGGGCGGGCAATTCTGGAGTCGCTGCAAGTACCTTTCACGGACCAGAATGGAACCAAAGGCGTCATTGAAGCGGACCTACGAGACAAAATAAGTGTGGCCCCACTGCCTAGAAACATGCATCCCGAGTACTATCAAGACCGACGGCTTGCCCGTGCGAAGGCGCTCCACAAGCAGTACAGTGCCAACCCTGCGGTATGCTATGTTGACACGGCGGACTACCCTGGCCAACGTGCGGTAGTGGCCGTGGTGGTAGATCAGCAGGGCAGTGCGATCTCATCTTGCTCAATCCCTACGTCCAACCCAGAAACGGGTAAAGAGGTGGCCATAGCTCTTGCAATTACGGGCACGCAGGCTACTACCATCATTTCGGACTGAAAGGCCGCCCTGCGCAACTATGCGCGCGGTAGGATCTCCACCACAGCCGCCAAAATCCTTACAAACAGCGCGACCCCAGTTTCAAGGCACATCCGCCTGGTATGGACGCCAGCTCACTCGTCTCTCCCGGGGAACGAGATGGCACATGAAGCAGCCCGAGGATACACGAACCAGGCTGACTTCGAATCCGACAACGTGCCGTCTGTGACGGTGGGAAAGGGGGGGGGGGAGGGAGAGACTGGAAACTTACCGAGAGATTACTCAACACTATGGGCTGAGCCGACTAAAATTTCCTGCTGCACACAAACAAATGGCAAACAGTTGTTTGGCGCAAGGTGCAATCAAATACGTTCCCCCACCCCGCCTTGTGTCACCGCAGCTATCCGTATAGGTACACGGACAGATGCAAGTGGTGCAACATTGCAGCAGCCACACTACAACATATGGTCTGGCAATGCCCCAATAAACCACGGGCCTTTGAACAGGTAATGCATATAAGAAGTAGTGAGCAGTGGGAGGCCGCACTGCTCAGCTCCATTCCCGAGATACGAGCTGCTGTCATCCAACTGGCAGAGGACGCCGCCAGGGACCACGGGTTCCTGACCGCCGTCTGATGGGACGAACACCGGACTTTTCCGCACGGTGCATTCTTCTTTAGAGGGGTGGCAATAAAGTCTGTTCTCTCTCTCTCTCTCTCTCGGTTTGGTTGCACAAGAGCCAGTTATTCGACCAAGGAACAAATAATCCTTCACTATTGAGCCACATTTTGACAGGCAACGTAGATGTATAGATGTATACAACTTTAAAAATGAAGTTTTGAAGTAGCCTGAATGCAAATGCGGTTGTCACGCTGCAACACACTACTGTCTTAGTAACTTTATATATGGTTGACGGTAAAAGGGTACAGAGAATAAACTTTCTAGTAACGCACGCTTCAACATTTTCTTGAAGAGCTCGTACAGGTACTTCAGAGAAAAACGCGCAGTGGGAAATCTGAAGGTGTCAGCAACCTCTTCAAGATAGCAGAAGGTGGTTTAGGATTTTCGCGGTAGGTATATAGCACAAATAAAAAAAGGCAAATCCGCACTCGAGGGATATTGGAGCGTTGACCATAAAACAAAATTCTGCAGAAATTCAGGGAATTGTCTATAATGTGTAGCATTCTTATGACGCTTGTCTTGAGCGTGAGTTTTTTTCAGCCAATTTTTTTGGTTTTTCTAAATCCTGTCCGACCACTTATCTCGATTTACGCTATTAAAACGATTAGAAGTGTAATTTTCGCGAAAACTGCATTATTGTGGAAATGCAGGTCGTTATACCATTTGCCATTTTCCGTATTTTTTATAGTTATGCTACTTCTTATTTTTTTTCAAAATTTCGTTCGACCAATTATCTCCATTTACACTATTATATCGACTACAGGTGGAACTTTCCCCAAATCTGCATTATTGTGGAAATGCAGGGCGTTATGCGTTATGCGTTTTGCCATTTTAAGTAATTATTTTATATTCTTCTTATGTTTTTAGTTATTCGAAATTTCTTCCTACCAATTATCTCCATTTGCGTTACTATAACGATTACAGGTAAAACTTTCGCGAAATCTGCATTATTGTGGAAATTCAGGGCGTTATGCGTTTCGCCATTTTCCGGAATTTTAAAATATTTTTCTTATTTTTTAGTTTTTCGAAACTTCGTCTGACCAATTATCTCCATTTACGTTATTATAATGACTGGATTTGGAACTTTCGCGAAATCTGCATTATTGTGGAAATGCCATGCGTTATACGTCTTGCCATTTTCCTTAATCTTTTAATATTGTTCTTATGTTTTAGTTTTCCAAAAGTTAGTCCGACCAATTATCTCCATTTACGTTATTATAACGATTACATTTGGAACTTTCGCGAAATCTGCATTATTGAGGAAATGCAGGGCGTTACGCGGGTCGCCAGTTTTCGTAATTATTTTGTATTTTTTCTTATTTTTTGCTTTTTCAAAATTTCGTTCGACCAATGATCTCCATTTACGCTATTATAACGATTAGACGCGGAAATTTCGCGAAATATGCATTATTGTAGAAATGCAGGGCGTTACACGTTTCGCCATTGCTGCAATTTTTTACATTTTTATTATTTTTTAGTTTTTCAAAATTTCGTGCGACCAGTTATCTCGACTTACGCCATTACAGCGATTGCAGGTGGAACGTCTGCGATATCTGTATTTTTGTGAAAATGCAGGGCGTTACACGGTCCTGGCTGTGGGGGTACTCGGCAAAGAATGCTACGCATTAAAACGGGTGATCACCAGTTTGATCCGCGGGTTCGATACCCGGCCGCGGCGGCCGCTTTTCTGATGTAGGCGAAAAGCAAAAACGCCCGTGTGTACGAAATTTCGGCGCACGTTAAAGATCCCAGGTGATCAAAATTAATCCGGAGCCCTCCACTACGGCGCGCCTCATCGCCTGCCGTTGCGTCGGCGCGTTAAACCGTACAATCAATCAATGACCCATTTGATCACCAGACCAACCCCACGAGACTTTAACGAGAGGAAAAGGTTATCCCGACGCATTGGCTCCCACCTGGACCGCCACATGAAAGTAGCTAACACTCTATGGAACGCTTGGACCTTGTCTCGAGCGCAGCTATGGACTTGCATGATATAAACAAGTTTCGAGACTGGAAATACATTGGCGACTTCGGGAGGATTTTTTTCCACATAGTATTTATCGTACTACAAGTCAGCGTAGGAACAGCGGGGCTCTTTTAGCAGTTGAGCAAAACACTCTCTTCAACACCGGTCTTTTTCTATACGCATCAATGGTGGAAGCTTCGGCTCGTTTACACCAGTACGTGGCGTACCACAAGGCTTTGTTCTGTCTCCGCTACTTTTTAACATTAGAGAGTTTTAGCATAGCGGCTAGCGGAGGCTCACGCTACGGCGGCGGGATAGCGGGACCCTACTGCGCATGCGGGCGCGGGGAGGGTGAGGAGGTTGAGGAGGATGAGGAGGAATGCGCGGGCATGGTGAAGGATGGCTCGCGGAATTAATCCCCCCTTCCGGAACGAATTCGCGCCTGCCCAGTTGGGTCCCGCTACCCGCCGCCGTAGCGTTAGCGGACGGAGCCCGCCATGCTAAAACTCTCTATTGTCTTGTTGCCGCTAGCTTGGCACCTTTTCACTATACAAGACTTGTATTTCCTCATGTACGCGAATGACATTACGTATGGTCAGTTCATCCAGACCTGTCCCGACAAGCAGAGTGCCTCCAGCAAGCCTTAACAGACTGCCAGAAATGGTGCGAGTATGCGGGCTTTACCCTCTCTCAAGAGAAAACTGCTGCGCTTCCCGTCGCGAACGCTTGGGACCGTCGCTCCTTTGCGTTATCTCTGATCGCACTGCAGCTGAATGGGTCCGCCATTCCCATTGTTGGACACCTTCGGGTTCGGGGATTGGAGATATCGTCTTCAGGTTCAGCGGCTCAGTGGCTCCGATCTGCTGGACAGAAAGCCGGAAAAATGCTCCACCTCGTTCTCCGCATCTCCCAGAATTCTGGCGGGGCCTGCTGGACGATTGCCCGTCTCCTATTGCGCTCCGTCCTGCAGCCAAGGCTCGTGTACCAGGCACAGTTGCAGCACATGACGCGGGCGGACTGGGACCGGCTGGAGGCTATTAACAGGGCCGCCATGCGCCCTATTACTGGACTCACCCGCCTAACACCAATTCCACAGCTCCAAGCAGAAGCCCAGCTAAACACGCTTGATAAACTCATTCATCAGCGTCGTTCCGCACGCCTGCTGAAACGTGGACTGGTACCAGAGGCAGCAGCTCTCGCCGCGTACATGGGCCAGCCGCCGAATACGATGCCAGCCTTTTCCGCCGCAAGGCCGCCCGGGCTGTTCCATCAGGTGACGGACAAGAAGCCTCTGACAAGGCTACACGTCCGTACCACGGGCCTTCACCAGCCTCCAGATCATGTCCCTGACTGGGCGTTTGAGATGCAACCGCCGGTTTTCCAGGCTTTTGTGGACGTCGTAGCATACGACTGCTTCGTCCCCATGGTCTTGACGTGTCCCTCCTACCCTGCCCTAAATCAAAGCTGCGCGTACGAGTCACTCTGTGCACCCCCAAGCCTGCTAGCAGAACTTACTGCCATTAGGAATGGCCTGCAGGCGCTTGCATCGACTTTGACTACTGAGGACAAGCTGGAACTTTAAACCGACTCAACGGCAGCGATTCGGGACTTGTGTCGCATTGTGCGTTGTACAAGCCTGGCCGCACGCATTCATGAGATTATGGACACTTATCTATGCCCTGTCAGCGTTTCATGGATTCGCCGGGACATGCTTACTGCCCACAAAGTGGCGTATCGCGCCTGTCACAGGGACCTCCCACGGCCACTACCACTTCTTCCTGTATCTACGATAGAAGAACTGCTAGTGGAAAAAAAACTCCCACCTCCCGTAGCGGGAACCCAAGGGACCGCGTTTTATAGCGCGCATAACGTTGAGGGGACTGCGTAAGCCGGTCCCAGTCGATGACGACGTTGGCGTACTTGTAAAGTGGCGTGGACTCTAGGTGTTTGAGCCAAGCGTGGATGTTGCTTCGCCGGAGAACGGCACACTGGTTATATGCGCAGCGCGCCCGAAGGAGAGGAAACCGCGGAAGAGAGACTACTGCACATGCGCCGGCCCCAGCGCGTCTGCCGCAGCTATGACGCAACACAATCCAACACAATCCACTTTAATCCAATCCGATCCAAATCCAAGCCAAGCCAAGCCAAGCCAATTCAATCCAATCCAATCCAATCCAATCCAAGCCAATCCAATCCAATCCAATGCCCCTCGCGAGAGAGTGTTCGCTATCGGAGAGGAGAGGGGGTGAGCGGCGGAGAGCGCAGCTGGCGCGGCGAGGAGAATGGGGGAGGGGTGGACAACGCCGCCGCCGCCGCCGCCGCCGCCGACGACGACGACGACCGCGGAGGGACAAGGCGAGTGAATCAGATGCTCTGCATCTAAAAGGAAACCCTCCGTCGCGCCACGCGTGCTTTACTTTCACCGCGTGGAATAGACCTCCCCAGTGGGCTCGCTTGTTCCATCGATTGCGTCGACTTCCATTCCATCGACTTTGCTCCATCGATTGTGTCTGAACGTAGCGTTCACAAATACCTACCGGTATCGCCTTCACCTCACCTCGAACCCGTATTGTGACAACTGCGGTTCACCGGAAACTGTCGAGCATATTTTACTGGAGTTCCTTACGTACGGTCAAGAAAGAAACAACCTCGCACAGAAGATCGAGTGCCTCAACCACAGCTCCCTAACTTTAAAAGCACTTCTGGGACCATGGCCATCTCCCTCGTCTCAGCGTGAAGCGCTGACCGCATTATTTGAATACCTCTGTGACCTAATACCTCAATGAGCTAATATAGGACCAGAACTTCCTGCACTGTGCAACCGTCTACAGACTTTTTACGTGTCGCACTGACGGTCCCCAACACACACGCTGCATCCTTTTTTTACTTCTTTTATTTCCTTCTTTCTTCTCTCTCTTCCTTCTCACTTCCTATTGCAACTTTATTCCCTCCTCCCCACCCCGCAGAGTAGCATGCAGGCGTTAACATGCCGGCAGACCTCTCTGCTTTCCTCTTAAAAAGAGCTCTCTCTCTCTATGAGAATATTTTCTTATGCCGTAGGGCAATGTTTCGCACACAAAAAAAAAAAAGGAGTGTTCAACGCAATCCAGTAGGTGGCGTTGGGTGCGTACAAGAAGTGGCGGGCGTCCACTAGGGAACTGAATCTCGCGAATCTGGAGATCTTTATGGGGCTAAGTATAGTGCCACCAGGTCTTTGTACACATGGCACACATTTGCATTGGGGATTGACCACGAAATGATAACGCATGCGGGCCGTATATTGTATCATATTACAATAAAAATGAAAACTTTACTTGACCTTTCCCGGACAAAATCGTCGGATCCATGACACACGAAAATGAACCTTCCGGGAGAGCAACCCTGCAAACAAGGAATCTTGCAAGGAATGAAACTAGTGTTACATTCGCAGGTGGCGCTGCGGGGCTTCGAAAGAAGATCGCCAACGCTCGAGCGAGCTGTTCGGTGTGAACGGTGGTTGTGGACTGTTTCGCGTTGTCCGTGTTTTCCCGTTTGGCGATGTCCCAGCAAGAGTGAAGGGCCTCTTCGTTCTCCTGTTCAAGCGCCGAAGCCCTCCCCGATTGGTCCTCTGCATGCACTGCGGCGTTTCCTAGAATTCCGCTACCAACGTCCACCGCACCTACCACCTCCTCCTGCGTTCGGAGGCCCATCGGCGAGATTCCCGACCGTCCATCATTTTGTCCGGAAGTTGAATCGCGAGTGCGCAGGGCACGGTGGTTTTTGTTTTGTTGACTCAAGCAGCTGGGACCCGTCAGCGACCGCCTCAGCACCCCGCCACCTTCCCCATAGCACTGAGGCCAGCGCTGCTTCCGAACGCGTCACCCGACATTCCCAAGATTTTCGTGGTGCCCGTCATGGCGGCAATTCCTCAAGCGTCCTTTGCTGTGGTGACGGCCGCACCAGTGGCAGCCGATAGCGAGGTGTGGTACGCGCCTGCGTTCCTGGGGAACGTGCAAACAGTCTACGTACCGGGCCTCCTTGGGTACTCCGCCGCGTACGTACCGACGCCCACTGTGCCTTTGTACACGATGCAGTACGAGTGCCTTTGCCAGCCTACGTTTCCTCGTCCTACGCCCCTGGAGGCCTTCAGGCCCATGGAGGAAGGCAGCCTGCTCCTGGCGAACCAGGCGCCGCCCGCCATGATGGCCGGAGGACACATCCAGACGCGCAGACGCGCCACGTTCCTGCTACCACGTCCTCCTCGCTTTCAGCAGCAGCCATCCGCCATCATCCAGAATAGTGGCCGGAGGTATAACAGGAAGAGCAGAAGCAGGCGCCGCAGAGGCAACGCATCGCACAGGGGCTGCGCCACCACGGTGGATGGTGAGGCTTGCACCACCCCAGAGCATGTCTGCAACAGCCCCGCGGCAAACCTTGATTTCTCGAGTACATCTGAGTTCCCCTCGCTGCCGGTGCGGGATTTGCCCCAGAGCCAGTCCCCTTCGGACGTAAGTTACTCCACCGCCCTGCAGAGGGCGCCATCCCCTGAACAGCCCCTCATGTCTTCGGTGGGGGGCGGCAAGGACAGGGAAGCGGGGGAGCCGTCCTCGCTAGCCTCGACGGGGCCCAACACTGGGGGGCCTCAGCAACAGGGACGCGGCAGGGGCAGCATGAATGGTGGCGGCAGTGCGGATGCGAGGCCAGTGAAACGGGCCAGTGGTGGCAGTGGTGCGCCGATACAGAGGCTTGGAGGTGGGAGCGGCCCGGGTGCACGCGGCGAGGGAAGGCGTGCGGAAGAGAATGCGGACGCGTCGCAGGTGCAGCATCAGCAGGCCCGTCAACAGCAGCTGCAGGAGAGGAGAGGGAGCGCCAGGAAAGGAAAGGTGCCCCCGCTGACGCCCATGGACGGAGTAGTGAAAAAGGACCAGTTCGAGACACTCGAGAAGAACGCCAAACCAGAGGGGCCGCCTGCTGAAATGGAGCACGCGTCTGGGATCGACAGTGCTGGCGGCCGGTCGTCAAAGCAGGACGGTGGTTTGCGTGTGAACGTTTCTCACGGACGCCGGGATACGCGTCACTCGTCGTTGCCCCGAGGCGTGCGCAAAGGTGAAGTGCACGGGGTGCGGAGCAGCGCGGATGGGTCGGACGCGGGTAAGCTCCACTCCACGCTGCGAGGGCAGCAGAGAATGGGGGAGAACAGCACAGGCACGCAAGGTGACGAAAAGCTGGCCTCGCCAAAGAACTCGGGAAGCTTTGTGGGAAAGTACGAGTCTTGGGATGAGTACCCGCCCTTGGGCAGCAGTGGCATGTCACTGGAGCGGGCGCCGAAAGGACGGATTGCAAAGCCTGATTTGAAAGACACTGTGGAGGTCCAAGGAGATATTCCAAAGCAGCGCCAGGCCTCCAAAGATAAGGGTGGCAAGCAGGCGGCTACCGCCAAGCCCCTGGCCTCGACCAACAGAGGCAGCAGTGGGCCCAAGCACAAGACGGCCATCAGTATGGCCATTGCGGACATTATGGTGCGTAAGCAGAGGCAGCCTAAGAAACTTAAGGAGAAGGAGAACTTGCTAGAGCGGAGCAGCAAGAAGCCAGAGGGAGGCGGGTGGGATCCTTGAGATTCGTCTTGCTCGGTCGGCCCAGCCTGCAGGCGACGGGGAGAGCCGTGTAAGGGGGTTCTTGCTGCCACAGTCATCGACGGCACCGTCACCACCGCCGCCTTCCCATGACGTCACCAGCCGCCGCACGCTCTCACGATCCCTTCTAAATGCACTGGCTGCCCAGAGACCCCTGTTATCATACTAAGACACATTGGCCATGGTGTCGGAGCTTTCACCCTCACTTCTTTTTTTGTGCTTTGATGGATTGCTTCCCTTTTGTGCTTCCCCCCAGTGCATTCAAGGTCGGTCCCCATCTGCTGTCTGGCTATTTTCTTAAAGCCTCCGGTTTCTAGATTGCGAGCTTCCTTCCAGGAGCTTGGGCTGAGAGGACAGTTGGGTGACTGAAAAAGTTTCATCGGAAATACTCGCTTCTGGGATATGCCGTAGCACTGGGGGAAGATTTTGGGGACAAGACAACGACTGTGGCGCAGCAGCTATAGCGTTTGTACGTGGCTCATGCGTTGTTTTTTATATGCTGTGCGAGAACAAAACTAGTGTTCTTTCTACTTCCCCCTTCCCAAAACGTTTTTCACTAACTAGCTGGCTTGTGCGTGTGCAATTGGCTATTGTGTATTCCCAGAATGTTCTTCTTTCTCCTGTGTCCTTTTTCCACGTTTACTGCTTCTAGGTGCCAGAGAAAGTTATTAGAGCTTTTTTTACCCTGTGTTTACGCATTCTTTGTGGCAATGTGTAGATGTGAACAGGTCTGGCCAGATGTATCTTACTGGACTCGTCATGACTGAGTGCCGTACTCCTTCCTTTTATGTTTGCACACCGTTTCCGCCCATTTTTTGTTATTCTGATCAAAGCATGGCCGAGGCTTCCTACTAGCTTAAACACAAATCGAGTGTGCTGTTTCCAATGTGTGCTTTTAACCTGAACCTTCGGTATTCTTTCCCAGAGCTTTACTAACTGTGGGAAACAATTTATTATGGCGTGCCGGGCTTGATCATGCATGTGCATCGTGTAGTACCTGAAATCAATGAAGAGCGGCGGAAGCCGCGCAAGAACTGCGATCAAAGTGCTAGGAAGGAGAAGCTAGGGGGTGGTCATCTTGCCTTCATTTTTTTCTTCGTACGACTTGAGGACACTGGTTATCCCCGACCGGATCCGAAACACACGTGTATGTGTTGTGTGGCCGTAGCCAGGGACTTGTTGGCGTTTGACTGTAAAGGAATAGTTTGCCCCTTCTTGCACTCACAGTCCCTTGTTTAGGGCTGTTGCTTAACCTGAACAGTTTGCAGAGGCAGTCATTTTGTTTTACAGCAGACTGTAGAAATGGACGACGCCAAAACTTCAGCAAACTGCTTAAAAATTGATTGGTTCTCTGCTTTTGTCACTGAGCAGCAACTGTCGACAATAACGCCACGCTGGTTGTGCCGCGAGGTTTATTTTCATAGCTCTTGTTTTCAATCTTCGGAACGTGGCTACTGTCAAATCCTTTTCTGCGCAAACATTTTTTTTTTTTGCGTAGCATGTCGCCTCTTTGCCAATGACAGGGTATCACCAACTTGTGTACCAAAATGCGCTCCGCTACCCGATGAACCCCTTCCACTTTTCCGTGTGCGTAGCCTGCGTCAATAAAAAATTCTTCGGGGCCCTTAAGTCTGCTTACTTGCTTTGAAGGCGAAAGCCTGGTGATACTCATTAATAACTTATTAGCTTATTGCCCATCAGCAGACTGCGCTGCATGTATCGAAGGCCAAGCGTTCGCGCGTTAAGAAATTTGACCTGTGTATATTCACACATTCATGCGTGCACACATACATACGGCCATACATACATACGTGCATACATACGTGCATACATGCATACATACATACGTGCATACATGCTTACATACATACATGCATACATACATACATACATACATACATACATACATACATACATACATACATACATACATACATACATACATACATACATACGTACATACATACATACATACGTGCATACATGCATACATACATACATACGTGCATACATACATACTTACGTATATACATACATACGTGCATACATACATACATACATACGTGCATACATACATACATACATACATACATACGTGCATACATGCATACATACATACATACATACATACATACATACATACATACATACATACATACATACATGCATGCATGCATACATACGTGCATACATACATACATATATACATATATACCCACGTGCATGGATTCGTACGTCTCTAAGCACGGGCGCAGTCTCTCGAAAACGTTGGGCCATTTATTTCCACGTGAGGGGCTGTGAATGCTAACTCATCGTTCGTCCTCGTTTTATGTTCGTTCCTCCCCCCAAAAAACAGCTCTCCGGTTCTATGCATACAACACATACTATCTATCTTAGAATTCTAATACTGGAACGCAATGAATTATACTTAATATATATAAAACTGGCCCCAGAACTGTGACCCATATACCTGAAAATAATGTCTAAATAAAAATTAGAAATAAAAATTAGAACGTTGATTACGAATCGGGAACCACAAACCTGGGAGGTGAAGCTAAAGTATGATCTAGGGGGGGGGGGGGGTGAAATATGAGTCGAAAAACAAATTCTGATCGTAACATCTGCACCAGCTTGACAAATAAAGATTTATTCAGCATCATCTTGTTTCCTAGCATAAACAGTTGGAATGATTCGCGCTCTTCATCCAGGTGTAATCATGATATCTCAGTTTAATAAACAGAACCTGTCAATGATGAATTTTACTTGCCCAGGATACCAATAAAATTTGGCTCCAATCCACAGTGTGAAGATGGTTGGACTGCGAAGCTGTAAACGACACCCACAACGATTACCCATGCGACCTCACTTGAATTCCCACACGTGGCTCTACAAAGGGTGCAAGCAGAGACAAGTGAAATATACTTAACCACACCCTTTATTACTTCACAACGACATTCACGACTGCTGTATGATCAGTGTGATACACTGATATTTTCAGGTCTCACTGTAGAAACATTCTTTCCTAACGTTAAATCAATGCATGATCCATGAACGGTGGTTGGTCGAGCTTAACTGGCGAAGGAAATTACTGCAAACTCTTCCATTACGAATTGGATGAATCACTTGTTTTGCGTTTTTGAGGCATCCGCATTAAAGTCACCGACCATGATCACGGGTGTAGTGTGATTCATCGCCAGTGAGGAGAAGTGCGTTCGCATGAGGCACTCCGTGTCAGATTTGGGTGTATTCGGGGAGATGTAGACCGTGAAAATTAGGATTCCTTTGCTTGTATTAACGGAACACACATTGCCGCAGTCGACTTGCATTATTCGCAGACGCCGTTATCATACATCATGCGGTTTGCACTTCACACGAGGGCTTTCAATGAGCGCAGGTGGTAGACCAGCCGCTGTGATCGTTGAGTACACCGGCTGCCGCCCCGTCTCCTCGTGCGCATTACCACCATCGATGCCGGCTCTGTACTGAGGCTACACCGGTCGTGGGGAGTGCTTGTCTGGCGGTCCCAATACCAGCCCACGCGCCGCACCAATCTCTTCTGGAGCGTGGAGGGGGGGGGGGGGGGGGGGGGGGCATCGGATTGATAAACGCAGAACTCAAGCTCGTAGTCCATCGCTTCCTATATTTCCGACAGGAGGCTGACCCGTTCCTTCAAGCGGTGATCCAATGTATGGCTCCTTACACTTGCAGCCGTGGCTTACCAAATCAGTTTCTGTTGAGTACGGCTTCCGCATCACTGAATTCTACAAAGAGATCGCGAGCATGGTGGCTTCACTGCAGATGCTGCAGGACCCCCCAAAAAAAATTAAAAAGAAGAAGAGAAATATTTGTAAACGTGAAATTTATTAAGTATATCGTGATTAAGACACACTTCTCGGGGCATAGTAGCCACCCTCTACATAACTTTCCAGTTGTTCTCTTTATCTTTGTATTTAGGCAGTGGCATTGAAATTTCCTTTTTGTAATGGAAGCAGACGTCGAAATCGTGCAGTTTCAACGCATTCCTTGAGAAGGAAGATGAATGACAGGCAATTTTTAGTTGATGACACATAGAGTCAATATCATCATCAATTACACTAATTAACTTAACGCGGAAGATTCGATACTTCGCAAAGGATGGCTTGGCAGGCGAGTCCGTACTACGTCGTAATACGGAAAAGGAAAAATGTCTAAACAATGTGGTAGTGAACAATGGTGGTACTGGACTGCGCCGAAACATCACTAGTGTTGCATTGCACATGAACGACGCCAATACACGGAGTCAAAAGCAGCAATAATCGGCGCAAACACAGATAACAGCTTAGCTGAAACACCGGTTCAACCACGGCGCGATATCTACGTGATTCTTTTTATTATATACTGATCTTTCTTGCCACGAACCAACGTACTCGTTATAAAATAAAGCAACCATTACACTCAATTCCATCAGAGGTTGAGTAAAGTTGCACTAGTGAAAATGCGCAGAAATATTCCGTACTCATTTGGGTGTTTGCGAGTCGGAGTCCAAGGCAAAATTGTGTTGGAGCGAAGCATGCAAAAAATTGGCCGCGTATCTGCTCCCTTCGTTGCAAATGTCGTCAAAAGACGATAGTCTTTGTAGTCATTTGCCAAGGAAATGCCCCCCTTTGCTTTCCCGCTCACTTCTAATGCTGTTCCTGTACCGTCACGCTCATCCCCAGGTAAACACACTAAAGGTTTTCGCAAGGCGATTTGAATTTACCGCGTTCCACTGCTACTGGCCGGGTTCCTCGATGCCAGCGCTGCAGTACTGCGGAGACGCGCGTGAATGGAGGCGGCCGACTACAAGGTTTATAGAACCGCGTGGCCGTGCTCCACGTGCGTTTCAAGTAGAACGTGGAACCTAGCTAGTGGAACCGTTCGTTGCTGTTGCCGCGGGATTTTTTGTAGGCCGCCAGGAGGCGGCGGTTTTCTGCAGTAGATGTAGAATATCATTTGCTATCGAAAAACCAAGCATCCAGGAATTTTTTAATAAAGGAACACTGTAAATATTCCTTGTGTATTAATTTCCTTTCTTATATTTGCGTAATGTCTTGTTCTTGTTCAACAAAGTTGACAAGTATGAACATATAAACCGGGCTTAGGCGTTTACATTTGGCTGTGAGTATATAAGACTATTGCGCAATACCAATTTTACTTTGACCGGGTGGCTTTTGATAATTGGCCATAGGACCAACGTCACCCACTCCCGCGTGTAACCTTTTCGCACAGGAGTCTGCTCTAGGCTGTCTTCCCCCTCTCCCGCCGTCATTCAACCTGTGGGTCTCCCCATAGCGGTAACGCTTACGTGCACCAGTGCGCCCGGACTCGAACATATCACGAGGGCAGGCTTCCAAGTTGATGAATCGAAGTGCTGAACCCAAGCTCAGGCACTGAGCCACGTCGGATGGCGGCGGCCTTTGTATCAAAGAAGTCTACGAGCATGTAGCCCGGAAACTTATTCACCTGCGCTGTTCTTACTAAAGCTTCGCAGATGGAAACTAAGCAGCGAAAAATTCAGGCGCTCTCTTGTCTGAAAGGTGCATATTAAGTGTTTTTTAGTGTGAAGAATTTCTTTCTGAACCAGGCAGGCTTTTTTGACATAAATTTTTAACGTTGATTTTGTGGCGTTTTCTTTCTCCTTTCTGAGGCGTTCGCTCCAGGTCAGTTTAGGCTCATCTTAACCATACTCATGAAAAATACGCTCCTGTACGGATAAGCATTGTAAGTAAACGTCACTATTTTTTGGATCACGGGAAACCTTCGGCACACCATGAGGCACAGAATCAGTGCATAACAGGCGTTAGCAGCGTTGTTCTAATTAAAATTACACGCTGCATTTGGAACAGCGCGTTTAATTCACGAAATACCCTGGCTGCCGACCGCTCGGCGTTTGCAACCAGCGTAAGATGCAGGCAAAAACACGTTTGATTCATTCGAAAGATTGCCTCGTTCGAATCATACTGACATCACTTTTAACGTACAGTTCGCTCAAATAAGGTATATAATTAGGAAAAAGGGGGAATGGTCATGCGATATACTAGCTCATTTCCCGCAACAGAACCTATGGTGTCATATGTGTCCAGCTGTGTGATTGGCTTAGGTCGGCAAAATCAAACGCAAATTAGGCACGGCTTATAAGCTTGCCGAACGACCTATTTGCGCTTAAATGTAATGCATATTCATTTTACAGCACTAATAATGGTTCGGTAAACAATGAAAGTTACGAAAGTACACGTAAGCCTAGAAGTACCGATGCGCACTGCTGTTGGTACTGGGTGCACTATGCTTGTTTTAGCTGCACACCACTCCGCTGCTTTGGCGTTGTCTTACACGACACTGTCCGATTGGCGTAAGCGACGTTGTCTTACCTGACTCTGTTTGTCGAGCACGCCCCATGCTTCACGAAACGATAACTTTCTACAGTAACAAAAACACGCCAGGTGCAAATGCGGTCAAAAACAAAGCGACGGCGGACAATGGTCCGTGGATGAGTATGGTAGCGCCATCTGGGAGGACTGACGGCAAGCAAGGCTGCTGAGCCACGGCCGGACTGGAGGAGCGGCGTGCACGCAGTTCGCGCTCGCCGCTCCTCCAGTCCGGCCGTTGCTGAGCCGAATGACGCCGTGGAAGTAGTTTCAATACGCGCACTAATGACTTCATTGCTGACGACCCGAAAACACATGATTTGGCGGGAGAATCAAAATTTTAACCTAAATTGATTAATTTCCCAGCGAATACGGAATCATTTGCTGCCGGGCAAGCGCCTTCGATCGCAGCCCCAAAAATGGCGTTTCGCTTCGTACTGAACATGCCCATATGTAGCATGCACGGCGACTCGTGAGCGGACAGGGAAAGGGGCAGGACAGAACGCTATTAACTTTGAACTTAATTCGCCTTACTCGTGAAGCATAAGGGCGTTTCAGTGTGTCTATATACCTCACCTCTTAAAACCTCCGAAACGGTGTGTTATGCGCGTCCAAAACACCAATTTCTGGCTGTTTAGTTCCATACAAAAAGCTTAAACATTGCGAGATATCGCAGACTGTTTTACCTCCTGAGCACCCTTCTTTGTGCGATTCGCCAAAACCTTTGTTGCGTAGCAGAGGCGAGGAAAAAAAATCTGGGCACCTAAGCACTAATTATGATGTAGTGAGTGAATGCGAAATCATATGGTGTTGGATGTCGAACAGATGTACTAAATGTACTAAACGGATGTAGTAAACAGATGTCGGACGCGTACTAAAAAAAACACCGGGTCACTCGTTTACGCCTCGCGCTACAACGCTTCGTGATTCAAAGACATAAGACTTTTACAGCAAAGCTGTATACCACTATCCCGATCGGTTTCATCTCCATGGACAAAAACGCCAAGGCACCAAGAATACACTTATACACTGCTTGCTTCGCCCCTCCCCAGATTACACGTTAGGGGAGATGGCCCGGGATTTTTTAGAATGGTTACCAGTTGAGGACTTCAGAACGCAAAATGGTACGTTAACCCTAACCACCTATGTTTGTGCTTAGCGTTAGCGTTCAAGTTGAGCCTAGCGGCATGCCAAATGGTGTCCTACACACTGTGCGTCAAGCTGCAGGTACCGACTGACGACGTTAGACATCAATGCGTGACAACGCGTGCCGTCACGCCTAACGTCCCCCCCCCCCTTCCCACCCCTTTCTCCGACTGCTGCGCCAGCAGTTTGGCTGGTTGTATTTCCACCTCGACGCAGATAGCTTATAAACCGCAAAATATAAGAGGCTTCACTGAGTGGACGATTTTCTACATACCATAATTCAGCCAAAGTAGCTTAATAGTGCCTCCGCACTAAACCTGAACCTATTTTGTACTTGTCATTGGCCAGGAGTAAAACTTCGGGAGCACCTTTTGTAAGTGCCGTCAAAGTTATGCACTGACAAGTGCTTCTCTTCCAGAACTATGCTTCCAGCTCCCACGCTTCAATGTGCTTATACCGCTTTCTTCAAATGTCCACACACGTCAGCGGCATCTATATTCCTCTCAGCTATCTGTACACCTCAGACAGCAGCCATACTGCATGCGCAGTCGTGGCCGAGTGGTTAAGGCGATGGACTCGAAATCCATTGGGGTCTCCCCGCACAGGTTCGAATCCTGTCGGCTGCGTTTTTTCTTTTCTTTTTGCACCGATAATCCCTGAAATTCGGCAACCGGTATCATTTGTTTGCCCAGTGTGCCCACTTGTTTGTTTCGGCAATTTCTTAGTGCAACATGTCACAACGGTTTCTTGCTTACATTTTATTTTGTTCATCTTTATGCTTTATTATAAACCTTTCCACGTTACTTACAAACCTTGCTCGATCCACATAACAGCGCGTTTTAATTAAATAGCATAGGTTGACGTACCAAAGATTTAACGGAACATCGTCTGCTGGTATTGTGAAGTTTTTATATTGGTCGGGTTAAGAACAAGGGATATCGTGCGAAAGCAGCTTACTGTACTGCTCGTAAAGCCTTGCCCAATGTCCCATAGCGTGTATGTACTCCTCTGTGGGCACTTAGCACTTTGGTATAGGCTTCAGAGTACGCCCAGCGAGGATTCAGAGTACCGGCACAGGTTTCTTGGGATCGACCCTCCTTGCGCTCTAAGCAATCGATTGATTGCGAGTTACGGTTTTACCCTAGTAAAAAAACTCACTTTAATTTGTCTGATCGAATTGCCTATTACCGATTCTTTGACAGCGATTTTCCGTAACCCCGCGTGGGGAAAAAACGGCTACGGCAGCGTATAGTCAACACATCATTCGACTTGTTACTTACTTACTGTAATGAATGAGCTAAAACTCAGTGCGGTTATGGAATTTTTAGGGGACCAACAGAGTATAATTTGTCTCGATATACGTTCAATGTAATGCGAAGTGTTCATGTTACACAAGATCATTAAAATTGTCCTGTAAAAGCGCAGGGTAGAAGCATAGGTAACCTAAAGGCGACTCAGAATGAAATTACACGGACGTTTTCTCAGCCACGCTGTAAACTAATCAATGATAGGCACTACTTGAAACTCTCCGTGGTTTTAAAGTGGCCCTAGCAGCAAAAAAGGTGAGATTATCTTCAAGATGCCAATGTTGAATTTCACTTACACTCGTTTTTTGAGACACATGGAGGTCCATATTTTTAAAGTTTGGAGCCAATGAGAATATCCGGACGTTTGGTGGGAGAGCTGCATAAAGGACACTTCCATTTGAAAACGGCGTTGCTGCTTTTGTGTGTAACCGAGACCGGCCGCTTATTCAATAATAGAAAACACGTTGTCACGACTTGGGATTGAACCCACTACTCACTGCTTCCAAAGCGGACATGATAACCACTGGGCGACAGCTCACTACTGTAAGTACGCCTATTTGGGGATGTCATAATGCAGACCCCATTTTGAAATCAAACCGTTCGCTGCACTTTGTCAATGGCGCGCACGTTGCCCATTTGATCTCCATGATGGATACTTTTGGCACGTTGTGGGGATGCAGACCAATGATGAATTTTATGAATGTAGACATTATTTGTATGCGTGATGTTGTGTTACGTCGTTTGTTGCATATTATAATGTCATGCTGTTTTCACTCGTATAGGAGTCACTTTTGTCAGGGTTGTATTCTGCCGAATATGATGGTTGATGATACGTTTGCAGGCTTCAAAAAAGTAAATAAATCTTGTTACAGGCGCACACACGACAGGACGAAGATAAAGGCCTATCGGGGTAAACAGTGTATGTGTTGCAGTTGTTTACGTGTCTGGAAACGACAGACAGAACTGAGTAAAGCTACAAAGCTTGCCACAAGGTAAAAAAAAAAAAAGCAAGCCTAGCCAAAGCTCCAGCAGTGACCGTGACAGTAAACACGCTTGCCGAAAAGCGCAAAGGAGCGAATGAACTAGGCTTGCAGGGCCCGATGAGAGATCTGGGATTGAAGCTAGACAGAGAGGAGGAGGTGAGGCTCGAGTCCTTCAGTGAGGCTCGTAATTCATTTCTAATGTGCGTGGTCGACGCAGCTAGGGAAAAAACAAAAGAGTAACCACGCATCGCCCCGGGCTCAGAGCCGAGAAAGTCGAGGCTAAGAGGATTAGGGCGTCAGAAATCTCGCCAGATCCCCGATGAGCCTGGCGGCAGGTCCGGCCAATCAAGCAGGCCGTCAGATATGCACCGGGTTCAGGACGACGGCCCGAGGCGTCCTTGACGGGCGCGCTCTGCGGACCCCCTAGGATGCGGCGTAATGAGTGGCAGGGGAGGCACCGCTTCACCTGCTTGTCGAAGTGGCCGCATTCGCACCTGCCAGGTTCGACGCCTCGCTAAGGCGTCGAGACTGACCCTGGTATTCTGGGTCCTTCCTCCACTCGAGCCTCCAGTTGAGCAGATCCTTGAAATGAATTTCCCCATGCATAAGCATTGCGGAATCCTCCCCTCAGCCGAGTGGAGGGAGCAAACGGAGTGGAGGAGGGACTCAGAATACGGCCTTGAGGTTGGGGCAATCTGACAAGGAGCTTCATTTCACAGCCCCATCGACCGTGGTTCGCCGTGGACAAAGCGCAGAAGTTGATTATACTTTGCCGTGGGGAGCGTTCGAGGTGGTAGAAATTATCGACTTGAGGTGCTCGCCACGGCATGATGAGTGAGAGATTCAAACAAAGGCCGTACACTTGCTAGTTCTTGAGGACCCAAACAATGTCTGCAGCGTTACAGGTGCTCAGGGACAGGAGGTGAGGGTGGGTGGTTTCCGCGACAGCGACGTCCGGTCGATAGGCGACATTCACGGGGAGAAGAAAACCACTTCCCTCTCTCACTGCGCCACCTATCATATGGTTTAGCAATACCTTCTAGACTGCAAGCCGGAGATTGCTGACGTCACTGAGTGCCGACGTCAAGGGGGGGGGGGGGGGTGGCGGAGGCGACGGTCCGGCGCGCGTTGAAGTACACGCTGACGCATTTTTAAAGACGATAGTCTTTTTTGGGCTACTTAAACCCAGAAATTTTGGTCTGTCTATGTGTCTGTCTGTCTGTCTGTCTGTAACACGATTCAGCCACCCGGCCAAAGTAAAATTGATATTGCGGAATAGTGTTATATACTCACAGCCAAATGTAAACGTCTAAGCCCGGTTTATATGTTCATACTTGTCAACTTTGTTGAACAAGAACAAGACATTATGCAAATATAAGACAAGAAATTAGTACACAAGGGATATTTACAGTGTTCCTTTAATAAAAAATTTATGGACGCTTGGTTTTTCGATAACAAATGATATTCTACATCTACTGCAGAAAACCGCCGCCTCCTGGCGGCATATGAAAAATCACGCGGCAACAGCAACGAAAGGTTCCACTAGCTAGGTTCCACATTCTGCTTGGAATGCACGTGGAGCACGGCCACGCGGTTCTATAAACCTTGTAGTCGGCCGCCTTCATTCATGCGCGTCTCCGCCGTACTGCAGCGCTGGCATCGAGGAACCCGGCCTGTAGCAATGGAACGCGGTAAATTCAAATCGCCTTGCGCAAACCTTTAGTGTGTTTACCTTGGGATGAGCGCGACGGTACAGGAACAGCATGAGAGGTGAGCGGGAAAGCAAAGGGGGGAATTTCCTTGGCAAATGACTACAAAGACTATCGTCTTTTGACGACATTTGCAACGAAAGGAGCAGATACGCCGCCAATTTTTTTTTCTCACGGCCTCCGCAATGCCGACAGCCGATCGCGGAGGCGATGTTTTTCTCACGGCCGGGCTGGAGGAGCGGCGGGCGCGCAGTTTCATACGGCCTGCGCTTCGTGTATAGTTCCCACCTTTCACCGCCGCTAGTTCGTGGCGCTTCGGACCAACCCTCGCCAGTTGACCCACAGCACGGGCGGGGTAGAGGAGCGGTGCGCGCGGATTTGCCGCTGCCCTAGCCCTGCCGTGGCTACAGGTGATACCTGCCAGTGTTCTTACATGGGCGTTCTTAAAATAGTTGATTCCTTACCCCCTTCTGAATTTTCGGTCTATTAGGGTCAAACAGCCTAACATTATCATTCGGAAGCGCCGAATCAAACATTTGAAAGAAACATTTCAACGCGGGGCGCATGACGAAAAATATGCGAGGTCTTCATATCTTATCAGCGACTGTATTATATGAAAATGGTGAGACAGGCAAATAAACACGGCACTTTCCGTGACTGAAATATCATTTCTTATTTTTTTATTTTTCCTTTCGGATGATGTCTTGGTTTGCACACGCACAGGGCACGACCAGTGACGCGAATGATTTCCCGTCGAGGGAGATAGGGTTATCGCTTAGCTAAACGTGATTCTGCTATTCACGCTCCGGTCGGGCTGAGCGGCCCGCCGGCAGCGAAGCGCACTGTCAAAAACACACAGCTGCGCTCGGCCAGAAGCGATGCGTCGACTAACAGAAAGGCGGGTTGGAAGGGCAGAGGGTTGGTTCGAAGCGCCCCCACAGTAAAGAATCTGCTGTATTGGTTCCTTCTTGGGGGCGCAGGCCGTATGAAAGTGCGCGCTCGCCGCTGCTCCAGTCCGGCCGTGGTTTTTCTCCACGTGTTTTCATGGCGTTCCACTAGATGGAGCCACAATAATACAACCAAAATATATTTTTCTGATTAGTGGCGATATTCAAATAACATGAAAAAGCAATTCTCTCTGCGGGTGTGCAAGCATTGTTCATGGCAGGGATATTAAATTTTCACAAAATACAGTCATGTAGCGGGAAACGTTGCGGTGAAAGCGCAATATATTTTGCTGCGGAGTACAATGCAAGTAGTGCCGCAGCACGCCGTGTACGTCAGTTTGTTGCCGGCGCACGTGGGTGTACGTGCATGCACGTTTATTGTGGCTGCGTAGGTTTCCTGACTGTTCCATTTTTTAAATTGTGAATATCAGCCGTGCTGTGGCGGTGGTTGGAACTTGAAGCAATAGCCTCTTCTTGAATTCGCCCCGCCGAAAAAGAGATGCGTCCCTCAGTGTCGTGGAAATGACGACTCCGCAACGGAAAGGTGCGCGTTTTCAGATTTTCCCAAGACGAGGAACAATGCGGGAAATGTGTGCACAAGAGAACTTCTGTCACTAACAGTATTCCAGGGTGAGTTATTCCGGAGATTTCTCTTCGTGCTTCCGAGCGCAATTAAGAGTACGCCACGTTTCGCCTTCAAAAAGCAGTCTATGTAGGGCGTACCTATGTAGCGCGTACCCAAAAAAAGGTTGATTTAAATGAGGACTCATTTTTTTTTTTGAGGTCTGCGAGCTCACCTTCCTACCCGAAGATGTAATTTACGGGACTTCGTACGTTGACGAACAAACAAGCTCAACTGTGAGAAATGCAGAGAAATATTGACACTGAATACGGTGATTCCAGTGTCAGTTGCAGGAAAGCATTATGACACCATCGGAGTGATGGATCAAGGAGGCCTTGTGCATCCAGCAATGTCTACTGTTAACGCTGTCGCGCATAATTATGCAATAGTGGAACTTGATTTCAATGATTGTAATATTATGAGGTTTAACGCACCGACGCTACACAAGCAATGTGGAACATCGTAGCGGAGGGCTTCTGATTAATCTTGACCACCTGGGGATCTTTGATGAGCGCTGAAATCTCGAACAGACGGGCGTTTTCGCTTTTCGCCTCCATCATAAAAGCGGCCGCGGCGGCCGGCAACGCGGAGCACGCGGAGCAGCTGCCACAAGATGAAGTGTTCTTGAAGCTATCGAACCAGCACCAACGGTTAGACCTCACGGCGGAACTCCTGACCAACGACGAGTCGTCAGATTTTGACACATACGAAGTTGGACACACCAGCTGCATAGTTTTTAATCACGTGTTGTGGTGTAGCACGAACGTTCTCCTGAAGAACTTCTGTAGAATGACGAGATTTTGAAAGCTCATTGGAACTAAAAAAAAAAAAAAGTTGCAAACGCTAGGCGAGACATAGCTCTGAAAGTGCGTTTGTTCGCCATATAAATAAATTTGTTCAGAAAAATGCTCTGTCTCTCAATCTCGTTAATAAAGCATGCTTAATGTCTTGCGAACTATATAACATTTGGCTGGCATTTATTTACTACCAGCCCATACCTACTCGACTGCTGGCAATCACAACTTAGGAAGGAAAATATTTGGCAAAAACGCATTATCGCCCGAAGAGACTAAACCTTCAATTTTTGTGAAACATCGACTGTTACCGCTCTTCTACGAGTCATTACTGTTTATTGTAACATTCGTGAATGTTTCACGTGTAGACAATCATTTTTGAGATGCGACCATGACTATGCGTTCAAACTGTTTTTTGTTCCATATATTAATTACACCGAACTTTCTGCTACCTGCAGTTAGAAACATAACCAACAATCGATAAAGAAAAGTGAGGTTCGGGCATCAGATATCCATTACTGTTTAGTATCGCGCTGGAAAAATCGGGCTGGATACTTGACGTTTTCAAGCGCCTGCAATTCCTTTTGAGCAATTATGTTATTTTTTGTGGCTAGAAACAAGGAAAATGTTAGAATGTGTCAGGTTTACGTGTCACTGCATATTTGCAGCTCTATACTTTTCTTTATAGCGACGCAGGTAGCCTGTTCAATACTTCACAGTGCATGCTCAATGCACTCCTCCACGGCTACCGGCCCTCGCCTTCATTTCGGCAGTGGTGGCGACTGAGGCGGCAGCGTCAGGAAGATGGGGAGTGGTTTGTTTAATCTAAACAAACGATCCCGGAACCGGAGGGAAATTCTAGGGCTGAAAGGACACCTCCACTCTCCTCCTTGTATTCTTGCCTGTGACGTCGTGTATGTACGTCCTCGGTGGCGCAACCCTTGTGAATACCGCATTAGCGACTGGGTTTACGCACCCATTTTAATAGCGGAGCTATTTTAGGTCTAGCCTTTTCGTAAAGCGCGAGACACATGTCCGACGGAGCGGCCCGATGGGATGCACGATTGGTCGGAAATATGGCTGCCGCAACTTTAGCCGCACGCGTGAATTTATACACATGCTCCGATGCGCGCGTGCGTTGCGGCCTTGGCGTCACTCCGCCCGCTTTTTCCGCTCCATGGTCGCCCCCCTTTTTCGGCGCACTCCGGCCAATTTACGCATGTGCAAGAGAAATCAGAGCAGGAAAAGAAAACTTTTATCAACTTGAAGCAAAAATGAATAGTGCTATTACGTTATACACTGAATTTTATATGTTCAGTAAAGCGGTTTGGGGGCGTTTAGCATACCAGGTGTCTGCATTGTCGCTGTTCGTGCACAATGCGTGCTGCGTAACCTCTATCTTCTGCCGCTAGTCTAAAGTTTTTGCTGGAGCTTTTTGTCACCGCGAACTTCGCGCAGCCATGAGCCATCTAACCCACCGAGACAAAATACCTCTGAAAAAAAAAATGGAGAAGGCAGGAGAAAAAAATTGGCCGTGTATCTGCTTTTTTCGTTGCATATGTCGACGCAAGGCGATAGTCGACTGGCGCGCCTGGCAAGTAAATCATGCATTTTCTTTCCCGCTCACCACTCATGCTGTTCCTCTCCTGTCTTGTTCCTGCCAAGATAACACGCTAGAGGTTTGCTCAGTCAATTTAAATTTACCGCGTTCCACTGCTCCCAGTCGGGTGCCTCGATGCCAGCGCTGCCGTACGGCGGAGACGCGCGTGAATCGTGGCACCCGACTACAACGTTTATAGAACCGTGTTGCCCCACTCCAGGAGCGTTCCAAGCGGAACGCGGAACCTATCTAGTGGAACCTTTCGTTGCTGTTGTCGTTTGATTTTTTAGGATTCCGCCAGGTAGCGCGGGAAACAGCAAGGGACCGTTTTCTGCAGTTGATGTAGTATTTTATTAGCTATCGGAAAAAGCAAGCATCTGTATTTTTTTAAATAAAGGAGCACTTCAAATATCACTCATGTATTGATTTTCGGCCTTATATTTGCGTAATGTCTTGTTCTTGTTCAACAATGTTGACAAGTATGAACATTAACACCGGGCTTAGGCGTTTAGGTTTGGCTGTGAGTATATACGACTATTGCGCAGATCAGGTTTCACTTTGGATGGCCAGATGAATCGAGTGACAGAGGGACAGACAGACAGACGTACCAAAATTTTCCCGTTCAAGTAGTCCAAGAAAGACTATCGTCCTTTAAAAAAAAACGCGATAGTGACATGTGGCGGGAGCCCCTTCTTTCGCAGGAGCGGGTGATCGGCGGCATGATCGGCGGAGAGTAGATTTCTCGCAATTCCTACTAGGGCCTCCTCGGGACCTTGTACGAAACTTATGCAGTGACGTCGTCGTGACGCGCGGCCTCCAATCATGCTCTCATTGGCTGCAGCCGCACGACGGCCGCAACGATCGTACGATTGCATCTGGCTTGCCAGTCGCACGTCGGGAGGCTCGAGCGACTAGCTCACGAAGCGAAAACTGGTCCTGTGCGGCCGTCGTCACGATCAGTCACACGCCAATCGCATGCCCTCGTCGTGCATGCATCTCGCGCTTAAGTCTGCTGTTGGTCGTGCGTCACGCAGGCGGCCTCGCAGAAACCCGTTACCAGACCCACCGATGACGGCGCAGTGGTTTCGCAGGGGCGGGTTCCTCTCTCTCCCTCTGGGGGAGGAAAAAGAGGGAGCCTCCCACCGCTGACGTTTAGCTGCCGATTCCGTTGCGCGCGCACCGCAGAACTTGTACGGCAATGGCGCTGCCGTTCTCAGTCGAGCGCCCGTTGACGTCCGAGGAGACGCAAGAGAACCACACCTCCACTGTTTCAGCAGATATCACACCGGGTGGAACTGGGTTCAATTTTTGAACCACAACTGTTCTAGAGAACATCTAGGGCATGTCGCTCAGCATCAGTATAAGTGAGGGTGTCACCAAGTTTTTTGAAAAAACAAAACAAAAAAAAAAACACGGTGTTCGTGTGTTCATATAGACAACATTAAGCATCTAGAAACAAAAAAACATAACTGGCGTCGCTTCCATCACTTTACACTGTCAGAAGTGCATACGCGTGCGTCTCCGTTCAAGAACTTGCCTTCTTGGATGGACACCTCTGGCGTCTCAAGTATCCTTTTTTTTTTTTTTTTGAGTTCTTGCGAATCAGGTATTTAAGCTGTATGTAGCGGTTAATAAAAATCAGGGCAGTGTTCATCTTACAGTACAGGCCCGAAACGCTTTCAAAACATGACTGCAAGCGCATTGGGTCCTTATATTGGATAGCCACAAAGAACACGGGCAACATGGCTCTACGCACATCACTAAACTTATAAACTCACTCAAACTATTTTTCTCTCTGGGCTGCGTTCTTTGAAGTCCGGGCATTCTTTCCGGGCTGATGTGACGTCCCTCGAGCAATATCACCGGTATTGACCGGCCTCCTTTCAGTTGCAGCAATAAAATTGGCTAACGCGGAAGTCCGGGCAAGTTGGTGAAGCCTGGCGAGAAATAAAGCAGTGCAACAGGCATTGTCAAGACAGAGGAAGAACGCCACAGCTCCGTGTTGTTCTTTCTCTCTCTTTCTAAATCTCTCTCGCCTTCGTTGCGCAGCTTTATTTTCCGCCATGCAGCCACGAGACAGCCTCTTCAAATGAAATCGCTACGGAAGTAAGACAGCCACAAGAAAAGTCACCTGCGGCGGCGAACAAATCGCAGAGCGCCGTTCTTTGCTGGCGGCAGCTATAGTTTTTTTGAAGTGCTTGCAGCCATCAAGTACATAGAGAAAGTGCTGCGTCAGCTTCACTGCAGGGCCCCTTTAGGTGCGCCTACTTTTATAAAATTCAAGATTGAAAACGATGCTTGTTCCACGCTGGAAAATTGGATGGCGATGAATGCTGGTGTCCAGCTCTCGATCAGCTCGTAGAGAGCAGTGGGACATGTGAGGCAGGCTTCGATAAAATGGAGTTTATCATGCCGCACAGGCCCGCTATGTTTGAAACGAGGCGAAAACGACCACTCATGGCGAATATTCCTGATTCGATTGAGCCAATATGTGCCTCACGTTCCTCAAAAGAACCCCTGCAAAGATTTGTTCCGCAGTTTTTCAGACTGCTGCATCGCGTTTAGGTTGCATGTAAATGTGTGTATCGGTTGGAAAGAGCGCACGGTGTTCTCGATTTGCAAGTGCTTTTTTTCTTCAATTTTCGTGCATTTAATTGCGATTTCCTAAAACTCCTGCGAGATTTCAGCACGTGTCTAAAATGCACTGCCAAGTTTCCTTAATAAGAACGGATGTCGTGCCCTGCGCGACTTCGTTGCTTCCGAGGAAGTTCTACAGCCCTAAGCCTATGGTTTATTGCCCGCTGCAGCAGCCTGACAGCCAACTCCAGTAATTTATGAGGCAATTCGCACCTCACGAGCACAGAATGTTCTCTGAATAGGTAATCGCAGCCTACCGATGACTACGAAGGAACGAAGGGGTGATCTCGAGGTGAAAACATACTAAACGTCCTTGTCTTTTTTTATTTAATGAAAATGTTTTTACGGGTTCATTGTTAGATTACCAGCCGTACACATAAGAGGGTAGGCATGAATCACTTTTCTTCCTAAATAAAGCAAGCATGGGCGAAGACAGTGCAGAGAATTTGTGAAATATGGACTTAGCATTTCGCGTGCCCTATACCCGAGGCACTGTTAAAACAGACTCGGAAAAAAAGTCTCATGCAGCCGCCCTTATTTGATACGCTCTGCGCCACACAACTTTGAATATCTATGGTTTTTAAAGTCGATAGTCTTTCTTGGGCTACTGGAACGGGAATAGTTTGGTCTGTCCGTCTGTCCGTCCGTCTGTCCGTCCGTCCGTCCGTCTGTCTGTATTTCCGTCCGTCCGTCCATCCGTCCGTCCGTCTGTCCGCCCGTCCGTCCGTCCATCCGTCCGTCTGTCCGTCCGTCCGTCCGAATGTCCGTCCGTCCGTACGTCCGTCCGTCCGTCCGTCTGTCTGTCTGTCTGTCTGTCTGTCTGTCTGTCTGTCTGTCTGTCTGTCTGTTCAGCCGCCCGGCCAAACGTTAGGAGAATCTTGAAAGAGGCGATTATACAGGCGAAACATTCCGAACTACTTTAATCTGGTAGCATACTTCATACTTGCCAATATTGTTTAGAAAAAAAAGAAAGATTATGGATATTTGAGGCAAACATAGGTAACAGATACTAGCAGTGTTCTTACAGTTATAAATGCACGTGGACGTATTTCTTGTAATAGCAAGAAAAAAGAAAAAAACGCATTGAAAACAATATTTTAACTACAAAATAACAAAAGGGCTCGCGCTGGAGCCTTGGGCTCGTACGCGGCTGATAAATTTGTCAAGGTGGCTTACAGTGAAGAAACTTAAACTAAGTGTAAAGAAAACTAAGCATACAATTTTCCTTCCACAAAACCGGTGTATCAAGCAAGAAATTGTAATTTTATTTTCTGGGTGAACCTATCGAGCGAGCGATGGCGCTTAAGTTTGTTGCAGTTCATTTCTAGGGAGTATTTGTTGGTCTGTACACGCCGACAACGCCCGCCCGAAAATGCCACAGGTAATCAAATTGAGGATTTGTAGACAGGAATTTGTTCGCAGAGTTGTTAAAAAAGAATCTTAATTAGAGACGGGCGCACCCACATCTCGATCAGCGCCTTACAGTTAGGGGAACAACAGGAAAAATAAACTGAAAACCTAACACATGTCGCATAAGACATAACAAAAAACGCGTTGCGACTTATTGATAATGTACCATATCACAGACGCACTGCATCACTCTTTAGAAAACACCAGGTACTAACCATTGTAAACATTATAGTTTTTTATTGATAAAAAACCTCGTAAGCTATATTTTCTTGAATGGGGTTGATACAAATCGTTCTGGGAAAAGATGTCTATCTAAAACGCATACCAGCTTCTTAAAGGCTAGCAGAAAGAAAAAAAGACGTACTATGGTAGGAAGATGCAATTATATCAGATATCTCAGCTTAAGAACACCAACCCAGTTTTTATGAGTATCTGCAAACGAAGCAGGTCGATGACTGCTCGAAAAATTGCAGAAACTCCCTCACAAGTGCGAATTGTAGGATAAATACTTATTAAGCCGCTGTGATATACACCGAGCCCTTTTGAGGTCGGTTTTGCTCTTACGCAGAAAAGCATTGCCGGGAAGATAACTTTTCAGGATGCAATGACAGCAGTTTGATGTCAAAGTATGAATGCCCTAGCAGCTTTAATAAGACCCCATGTAAATACCTCCAGTGACCCTTTAGACTCGGCCTCACTACTTAACACAATAGCATGCCTCAGAATATATTTTTCGGTGAAATATAACTGGTCTTACACGAAAAGGAAAAGACATGAGGGTCTTTTTACGAGAGTCCTATAAAGAGCCCATTTTACGCAGAGGAAGTGTGAAATATCAAGCGCTACAGACGGAAAGACGCGTTTCCTCGTCGAGTACGCATAAAATAAGCATTTAAGGCGGTCATGGAAAAATACAGCCCGGTTCAGTTTGGAAGAACTAGCCTTTGGTAATTGGGTCAGCTCCATTCCAGCCCAGCCAGGAAAGCCTACTTATAACTAAGAAAAGCAATAGTGAGTGAAAAAAAAAATCACATTTCCCGCTACACCGACATAATATGGGCCGGAGAGACGCAGTACAGGCCAGCACAAGAACATAGTTATCAGTGTGTCAACTTCACGTTAAAATTCAAGTGATGCGATCAAACAGACTCCACTACAATCGTCCAATCACGTTCCTTGGCGGCAGCTTTGGTCGGCGCCCGCCGATCGCCCAAAAGAGGTTCTGTGACGTCATAGAGACGTCGCCGGAAAGTGTTTGGGGAGCTGCGATGAAATTGGTATCATTGTCATACGGACAAAGCAGTCTTTTATGAACCGAACCTGTACTCTGTCTTTATGGCCCCTTTTAAAAAATACCAGGGTGCTCAGTTTTACAGCAATGGTTGTTCTCCTTTCACTTTTGCTCGTGTAATTCATTTTATTGAATTTATAATTCCTGTCAGTTTTTACGTCTACCGTAAAAGTGATAGAAATAGATGTTTACACTTAAGGGGGGGGGGGTGCTTGAGGGGAAGGGGAGTGGGGTGGCACAATAAATCTGTATTTCTGTCACTCTCCGGGGCAATCGCACACAAGTTGTTTGAAATAAACTTTAAATTTGAACTTGAACTTTACCTGTGTCCCGCTCACTGGGAGTTAAATCGAATAAGACCGCAGGGGCACGGCGAAGTTACACGGAGACTGTCGAGTGCGCTTTTGGCGGACATCCGACCACTCAGTGCAGTGGCTGAATGATATCGTACCGCACAAGTTGGCAAAGGCGACTCCCCGGCGGGGAGACTGTGTTACTGCGAAGCGATGAGACAAAACTCCCACGTGAGCGGCATTTCAAACTCGTTAACTATTTCCGGGTGGTCGTTATTAATCCATATCCATCTGTACTACAACGCATTTCATGTACAAATTGCAACTGCGCCGCATCAAGCTCCAATTTAGCTGCCTGAACGCTGTGCTGTCCCTATGCTGTACCGTCGTACGTAACCTGCCCCTCCAGAGGATTCTACTATTTTATCTGCTGTCGTAGATGGAATAGGTTGCCGATTCTTGTTGTCTGGTTTGCAAGCTTATCGCTGAGTTTTGTTTGCGTAGCTATTTATCCGCCAAAAGAACCTTGCCTCTCCCATTTCGAAAGGAAAGAAACACATATTTTTCTCTTACTGCAACGTTGTATAAAATATGCAGGGCACTGCTGTACATACGACGAAAAAAATACTGATTAGTATGTGCGTTCTTTTGACGAGCTTTTATCATAATCTCGGTGTAATTCAACTAGAGTTGCACGATGGAAAAGAAGGCCAGGTAGGCTAAATGTTAGTTATTCTCAAATTCGAACACAATGTGGTTGGGGTTAAGAACAGCTGCGTACAAACGATGTGAACTTACAGATAGAAGAGTTAGATAAGTTATCCAACTACGAGCTGTTGAGATAATGCGAGCAGAGCGTTCTCGATGTATAGCCGCGGATTCCGAGGTTCTGATTCTAAACGTCAATGATCGGTATTTTACGATTTTCCCCCAACTACGTCCCACTGCTATTCCGAAGGACGCCTTTTGCCTGTTTTTGCGAGTCTTAAGGCGGCATTAATTGCCAGCTCAATACAGCTGGTGTGTAAAAAAAATCGGTGGTGTCTCCTACTGAAGTCGCATTTGGATTCACTAAAAACGCTTTCCTCATCACCCCCGTCGTGCATAAAAATGGTGCCATTTGAAACCACCACAGACCAAAGCCCGCACGGCGCATATACATTTGGGGCCTCTTCTCCAGATTTAAGCCCATAAACAGGCCCTGGCAGGCGACGCGTTCCAACAGCTAGGGGAGAGCCGAAACGCCTACGCCAAGCGGATCTCCAGAAGATGTGACGGCAGCTGGCCTCGTGATACCGTCTTTGCGTGCTGCCGTTTGGCCACTTTACGAACGGCGAATCTGCCTTTGCGTTTCCGAAATGCATCGAATTTGCGGTGTGCGAGCACGCTTGCCGTTTCGCGGCGTCAACTCTCCGGACTCGTCCCGGGAAAATGTGGCGCCGCGATGCCGTCCTGCGCCGCTGAACCGATTGCATAATAAGTGCTGCCCGCTGGGCCCGCTTCGGCAGAAAGAATAACAAGTACAAAATGAGCGTTGCAGCAGGTTACGATTTTTATTTATTATTGTCCACTACCGTTTCCCTTCTTTCTTTTGGCAGGAGGTAAAATAACTTAAAACGGACTGACACTGCAATTTTTGTGACTCAGAAAACGCAAAAAAGAATATGCATATTTTCTAAAAGTTTTCCGCGGATGAATAACAACGCCGCGTGTTCATTTTTATTTGAAATAAAAATTAGCATAAAGCCTTTAAGAAATGTCGATGAGGAACTATCGAGCTTGTCGCGGAGCTGCAGATCTCGAGCAGGGGCCAGAATGTTCCAGATAATGTTCTGCAATACTGGCAGGGGTATTCGCCACGTTAGCATTCTTGATGCCAGCTTATATGCAGATGACGGCTTATTTTGTGTTTATTTTTGCTTTTTATATCTTGAAAGCGTGTTGGCACTCGCGCTTTTAATTGTAAACACCATCTGGCGAAGCTCTTGTTCAGGCCTCTTATACGAATGAGGTTGTTTTGCTTCTCTTTATTCACTTTCCCGATGCGGGCGCAAAGAAGAGCGTTCTTATATTACATCATTGATTGATTGATTGTGAGGTTTAACGCGCCGACGCAACGCAGGCGATGAGGCGCGCCGTAGTGGAAAGCTCCGGATTAATTTCGACCACCTGGGGATCTTTAACGTGTGTCGAAATCTCGTACACACGGGCGTTTTTGCTTTTCGCCTCCATAAGAAAGTGGCCGCCGCGGCCGGGAATCGAACCAGCGACCTCGTGCTCAGCAGCACAACGCCTTAGCCACTGAGCCACCGCAGCGGGTTATATTACATCATATTAATGCATTAACATCACTCCCGCGTTTCTTAAAAGTGGAAATGTAGCTGCTGCCCGCGTCAGTTCAGCGCCGAGAAGCTCCGCCAATGGGTTTGGTTTGTCATCTTGCGTGTTTCGTGACGTAGCTCAAAAACAGCCAGCCCACAAATAAGCCAAAATAAACTGGGCCATGTAACTCGGCGACGTACCTCATCGAGAAGTAATGCTCACGTATTCTCCCACAAGAGAAATATTAGGTGCCCCGGCTTTTTTTTAACGAAGCCACTCTTCGCGCAGAAGAAAAAAAAAGGCTAGCTTGTTCCTCTCATTTGAAGAAAGCTCATTTTAGATGTAAGAACGATACTTCATGACTATGATTTGCGGGAACAAAAATCACGCCTAACTCCGGTGCCACCAATAAAGGCTGCGCTATATCGCAGCATCCATCATGTGGGGCCTCTTTGTGAAGCTAATAAAATTCAGGAGCACCAGCGAGCGCACGCCTTTTATTACTGATTACTGGATTTCCCACTGCTGGGAGCTTACGTGCTGCATTTCCACCATTTATCGGCCAGAAATCGCAACTCACTTACGTCTCTTACAGACGTCTAATAGACGTCTATATATAATACGTCTCTTATAAGAAGGGTGTTGTCGCCCATTCAAAAACAGGCCTCTTTCACTAGACTGGGCACGACACGCACGCACGAACGCCGCCATGAAAAGTGAAAGCACGAATCCCGTTCGCACGCTTGCAAAGTCCCAAAATGGCGTAACTGAACAATCTTAATAAGCGAGGGAAAGGTTTATGTACATGTGCTGTACATGTACTCTGCTGCAAACATCATAGTTCTGCGTGCTAAGTTTTGTGCTGAGGCAATGGAAAGACAACAAAAATATGTCGGTCTGTTCCGCTATACATACAGCAAGTTCTAACAAGTACGTAAAATAAAAAAAAGGCGCCCATACGTTATAATATAATGGATAACAAACAGAACAGTGGTGCCAAAAATATCAAGAGCTGTCTACGTTTTTCACATTAAAAAATATAGGTTTTCAACGCGCGACGGCAACTCGCAATCGAGAAACTATGCCAGGTTGGATTTTTCCGGATAAATCTACGTATTGCACCTGCTGTTCCTTTGTGTGCACCCAACGTAGTGTTGACAGATAACATATTGTTTGTTTTGTCTCCACGAGAAACTTAAAATGCCATCCTGATTCCAAACCAGTGACTTTGTGTGCAGGGAGCCGACGGCGAACTTTTGCCACATTCGTGTCGCGCTGCAAAAAGATGTGAAAGTTGTCAGATGATCTGTGTGTTTGTAGACGTTTGCAGGGCCACACGGCCACAGCAATACAATGCGCGCAACACCGACTATGTAATAAAAAGCCTGAACAGAGGGCCATCATACGAAGGCAACTTGCTTGGGGCTTACTGGTACTCCTCCCCATCCGTTATAAATTAATGAGGAATCGACACACGTTTACTGGAAAAAAGAAGTGAGACGCCCCCTTGCATCGGCCTGAGGCATTTAAGGAATGTCGGCGTGCAGGCGTCTCCAGCCTATGTTGTCATTGAAAAGGCGTACGACGCCGGGGGACCAGCCACATTTTAGTTCAATGTTTGATCTCTCTCTCTCTTTGTATATAGTATATGTAATACGCGCAATGGCTGGGCGTCGATTAAAAATTTTAATCTGATTAATCGGATGTGTACGTTGAGAGGGACAGCACCAAACAAAGTTACAATAGTTATTTTTCGAAAGTTTTTGGTATTTTCAGTTTGTCGATAGTTCTGAGTACAGCTCATTTTAGACGATCAATAATAATTAGTCCAGTTGCGGAGGGGAAGAACTTTGTTGACATTTCCCAGCAGCGGGGAGTTTCTTTGCTTTTTGACAGCCCTTGCCCTGCGCCCCGCTCGCACGATGTGCGGGTCAGTGGAATTCAGGTCATCATTTTTACAGCAGTTGTTAGTTCCGAAAGCAGGGCGCCCTGGACTAGCCACCATTTCAAGGGGTGCAGATCGTCGTCGGCTACTACTGCAACAGAACGTGAAAACACCTTGCATTGTGTAGTGGCGTGTTCCCTTCCGGCTGTGAACGCGTACATGCGCTTTTTTGTTGGGTGCCTTTTTAGTAGGCTTAAATTAACTGATTGGTTGCTGGTTGCCGGGAAAACCTTTCCAGTACGTGTTCTCGGAGATCTCTGTCAATGTACGCAAGGACTCTTAAATCGCGGATAAAAGGAGGTAGCCACCTCGTTATCAGTGTAATGCGCCCCCCCCAAAAAAAGTATTTCTTTGCATGATTTTGCCCGCATGGCCTTAAAACGGCAGATGAGAACGGGGACACATTCCTTCCCCGACATAGCATTCTTGAGCAGCTTCAAGGCATGGATAAACACGCACGTGATTACGTACGCGCCTCCTCCGATGATTCAGTGACGAAGAGAAATGGCTTGAGTGGGGATATAGTATTTTATTTTTACTTCAGTACATATGTCATATATTTCTGAAAAAAAGCAAACTACGCCGTTAAGAACATTTTTGTGAACCTGTGCACCGTTTTATATTTCTGAACGATGGTTTTTAAGCGCGTGGGTCATGAAATAGCAAGTCCCATAGGAATGTGATGAGGTGAGTTCCCCTTAACGTGTCTCACTCGACATGTGGCATGCCTGGGGTGGGACACATATACTTTACGTTTGTTACGTTGTGCAGGTTGTAACGTGTGGCGATGGCCTGCTGGCGCCTCTTGTCCGTAGGCATACCGAGGCCATATGCGTGCTTTGAAAGAACCGCCTGGTTACTTAAAGCTGGTTACTGGTTACTTAAAGTTTGCCTGCAATGACATACAATGCGTCGGCAATTGGCTAGCAGCCGCTCCACGCCGAGCGCATTCTGTTCACACGATTGCAGCACTCGAGCTGCACGCTTGAAGCTATATAATTTCTGGGAATTGTCTTCTCCTCCTCCCTCTCCACAAATGTAGTTTTTGTGGGACTTATGTGCGCGCTCATTACCACCTTTTCATCGATGCCTCATCCTGTGGCGCTCTCCACAACTTCTTTGGCACTCTGACCCGCTGTGTCTCATTCCTGCATGCGTCTCAGCCTGGAGTGCTGCCGGTCAAAGTACATACTACCAAATCGTCATTTATCCAATGAGCCAATACACCGAGGTAGGCACTCTGGTAATAGATACCTAGAAGTCAGCCGTTCGGATGATGAAACTGGCAGTAATTAGTTCCGATTGAACGTACATCGCAATTCGTTCCTGTTGTAGATGTCGTCCACCCTAGCCGCCACTAGCCAACGAGACGTAGTCTGGTAACGTGAAGAGCCTGAGACTACCTGTAGAACATTGACTAATCCGCCTTCTTCAACAGTGCTTAGAGGACGGTTAGAAGACATAACTCAAGCACGCAATGCGAGCTTGTACGATGTTCACTGAGCAGGGCTTTGCGATATAAACATTGGTAGTTGTCTGTGTTTGCTCAGAGGATAATCACTGCTCTCGTCTTCTCTTTTCGCGAGCCGCCCGTACCGCGAAGCTGTTATCAAACCGGAAACAGCAGAGGAGAATGGGAAAGAGTGCGGGGCTCAGTGGGCTGATCGACATGGCGGGTGCGGCTTCACAAACGTTACGTCAGGGCCTCTCCTAAACTTCTCTTTCCTCCGTGCATTGCTTTAAACGATTCACCGCAAGGCCTAAAAGACGCACGCTCGCAGAGGTATGCGTATGCAGATGCTCCCGACGTGCCTACTGGACATTTACGTGGCCGGCATTTCCTTACTGTGACCACGACACATGATCTACCTCAAAACATGCATTAATACACTCGATTTCTCATTCGCAGGGCAATTAGAACACTTGTCAGAAACGAATAGGTGCTTACAAATCCTGGAGAAATTCTCTGCAAGAACAGCCGCAGTAATTCAATACAGAACTAGTTGATAAGTTCAACAGTTGATATAAACAGAACTACAAAACTAATACATATTGCAATTTTGGTTCTGTTAATTTCAAAAATGATTCTGGGTAACCCATTACTGGCATAGTAAGGTATAGAGATGTTACTGGTCTTCTTATACTTGGGGCTGTTGCTTGAAGATCTTTGCAATCTGCGCACCCTGAACTGGGCTTCTTCGGCTGCTTTTGTCCTTTGTGCAACGAAGGACTCAATAGACGTACCGAGGTTACGTATAGTCGTTCATCTTGGTGCACCTTAAGACCAGCGGGCTCAATGCATTTTCCATTTTTTACAGCATGAACTGTAATGTTGGGCTGCAAGTGAGAGCGAATTCATGCACTTGAGGATCCTGCACACATACCGTGAAAGCAAATTCAAAGACTAATTAGAACTATAAATATTATTTTCTGTCTATATACTACCCTCTATCGTACAGTCTTTCGCGGCATACCGAACAAAATTATCAACATTTTGAGTTACTTTATCAGATTAAGGCCAAGAAAGCGTAGACCCCGTCCTGAGTAACCGGTTTATACGAATTTTCTGTTGGGAAAACTCGTTCAATAAAAAGTCGTTCACTTTGCAACATTCTCTTCGAATATTTGAGGACATGGGGAGACCTTTAGCGGATTGCGAGAACGTTTACTGTGCCTGAACATGCAAAAAAATCCTATACAGGTCTCGAAAAGAGCGAAAAATAAAAAAAATTATGAGATTAAAATGTCAAATCACGTAGAAAACCAAAGTAACGTCACTGCTGCGATTCATGTCACTTCAGCGCAAGGTTCTGACTGTTCTCTGTCGGTCCTAGTTAATTACCTAGCTTGGGCTCCATACGTCCCACATAATAGTGACGTAAAGGGCTACACCAGCCCAGCGGCACGAAGTGGCTGTAAATAAAAGAATAAAACCCACTTCGGTGCCCTTTAAATAGTCACTGGCGCGAAGGCACTGGCTTTGCAGCTGCAACTCGAGTGAGCGTTTTCAGAAAATATGGGAGCAATTTAGTCAACGGGAACGTACTCACATTAATTTAGGCAACGGCTGCTGAAAATAAACGACGGCTCCTTTCCGTCGAGCGGATCACCGACGAGCGAAAATCACTCCTGTTCCGCCGAACGTACTACCGTCTGTCAGCCTGACGAGTGCACATACGACGGCTTTTCAGGACCCTAATAATGCTAGCTGTGCGTGCGCACGAAGAAAGCTTATTGCACAAGCTTTAAACGAGGAATGCCCACTTCAGCTGCTAGGCAAACTGGAACCAAGCGAGTTGTAAAGCGAGGTCTCGGGTCAGACGCTAGTTTATTACAGCCGTTATCGCAATGCCTTCGCGCGGTTCCATAGCCCATGGGATAATGCGTCCAGTGGGAGTTGCAAACTTACTAGTTGCAAAACAAGTAAAAAAAAAAAAAAGAGGGAGTTTCTGGTGTGGGTTAGAATCGCGTCGGCGGATATGTGCTTTTTCTTCACGCTAGCAATTTTCGCTCGGTAGAAGTTGATGTAAAGAAAGTTTGTGATATCAGCCTTTAAAATTGTTGCGGAGCTATGCACGACGGGTACTGCGCTGCCATTTCCTTTGCCACGATGAGACGGAAAAGGGGCGTGAATTCTTCGATTAAAGTTTGTACAGTGAGTCTTTTTCGAGAACAAACAGCTCCGTATTTACGGCTGGAAAAGTTTTTCCCAAGTGGGTTCTTGGAGATACCGGAAATGGCTTGCTGTGCGAAGCCCGTAAGGGCAAGCAATTTCATGGTCGGAACGGTAGCATAAACAGGAGTCTGGCCATTATTCCTATAGCACGAAAAGAAGCAATTCACCATGGTTCGTTGAGGTAAATGTTGTTTGGGAGTAAATTTTAAGGGTTGCATTAAGTCGGATCACTATAAAACTAAGGGGGAAACTAAACGCAGCTATTGTTAATACCAGTATAATGCGCTCGCGTTCTTCCAACTAATTCAAATCGCCTCTGCAAGAGGGTTAGCCCACGCTGTGTACAAATCTGCCTGAATATCCAACTATACACATTACAATCAGACTAATAGCCAAGGGGGTGCGTACTAGATCTCCCTCCGTGATTTTAGTTGGGGGAGGACTTCTCCGTGCTTGTGTCGCCCCGCTGCAACACAACACATGTTAACCGACTCACGACGTCCAAGACTGAGCAGTTTTTGTTCCATGCCCTCCTTTTATACTCTTTCTTTTTCCCCGCAGAATAACGTGTAATAACGTGTTTTGTGAAATATAACGAGACCAACCGGGTGCACAAAAATATAGATAAACCGACAGAATTTAGGTGCGGTAAGTTTGGCTGAAAATAATTTCTGAATATTCCACGGAAAAGGTCATTGCCTTCAGCACCTCCACCCCAAGTGGACACCGCACCTCCTACCCTCCCCCCCCCCCCCCCCCCTCCCCGCCGCCTTTCCCGGATTTTTTTCTTTAAGGGGGGGGGGGAGGGGCTGATTGCATTATTTTCGATTTCAAACAACAGAAGTCGAAAAAATTGAATTGTTATTTCTTTACCAACTTAGCATATTTTACTTCCATAACCACTAGCATCTTTTCTGCTTTTTTTTGAATGATTGTAGAAGAGGGATGGTATACAATCAATATCTCTAGTTCGCCTTTCAGGTGGCAGCCTCTTTTTGTGCTACTTCATCCTATCGGAGTGCTTGTTTTTGATACGAAATATCTGCTAGCCCACGCTCCTAGATTGATAAACTTCTCTACGCGATTAGAAGACGCGATCAAGTACTGGTGTTTAGCGAACAAAGAAAGCTCTGCACTAGCTTTAGTAAGGCGACACAGCGCTTTTAAGTAAAAGCCCTAGATTATCATTCATGCCGAGTAACAAGCCTTAACAACAAAAAAAAGTGCTCCTTAAACGTGTTTGGCTTAAATTAAACGTCACACGTTAACGAAGCGTATGAGATACGCATTTACAGCAAACCGCAAACAACAGCCAGGCGTGTAAATTGCCGCATTGCCAATTAAAAGAGAAACCTTCATTTCGGTCAGGCAAATAGGTAAATAAAATGCCCATGGCGCTTTAGTACTCATACGCACGTGCGAATTATGCGAACTATGCGGGTTGATTTTAAAATTACAACTATGAAAATGCATTTACGTGAAGCACATGCCTGCTTCCGTAAAATGCTTATGATGCATCACGTAACTTCGTTAATACACTTAGTATAAATACAGATGCGCCCCAAATCGTGGCCTAATCAGCAAATTCGTAGGCAAAGAAGGTCTTTCAGGTTTTTCTTTTTTTTCTGTCTTGACCTTAATCGCCGCAATCGGTCTTTTTCGTTTGGTTTAAATGGCGAGAATTTAATATGACTTGGCATTTATTTCTCCATAATTGATGTCCCACGAAAAACTCTTCAGATGTATAACGCAAAGCCATGAGTACGTTCAAAGTAAAACTTAATCATGCATTCGCAGAGAACTTTCAGGAATTCGTAATTAAACTTGTGAAGGCTTGAGAGTGGCGCAAGCCTTTTCCATCTGGACATCGATTTTTTATTCCAAGGAAAGAAGAAAAAAAACACGCGGGAAGAAGGGGGGGAATCATAAAACACCCAGCCGGGCTCCGCTCCTTATTTTTCTCCTTCAAGCTCGTTTCGAGTGATAAATGCAAATTGCGGCGCTCCTTGGGCCTGTTTGTGCAAAAGTGCGAGTACCCAAATCAGATCTTAATGCCCAAAGGAAGCCGCCGAAGGAAGTTAGAGCGCGCGGATAAGTATTCGAACAACCCTCGCAAATATACGCGCAGTCTGCAAGCATCGCAAATGAAAGCCATCGCTGCGCGAGCTCGCTGATGGGGCGGCGCGGCTAAATCGGCCAAGTAACCTTCCGTGTAACCCTGCCGTTGACCTTTCAAAACTGTAAAGTCGTTAGGCGGAATGTCCTGTGTACACGTCCGGAATGAAGCGTGCCCGCTCGCGGGTCAGGAGTTGACCGTTGTGGTGACATTGCCTGCAGTCTTAATCACAACAGTGTTTAGCGGCACGAAATGAAACTGGCTCCGCCTGTGAGGCGCGGTGATTACCCGCAATTGTCCTGAATCGAGAAGATGAGTCCTGCGTTTTGAGCTACGAATGGGTCAAGTCTTGCAGCAATTACCGGCGCTTGCGTGGCGCGAGCTACGCGTTTTATGCAAACTGCCGGATTCTGCCCACGTGAGTGAATATAGTATAGCTTTGGCGTCGAATATTGGCGGAGGCCGCTCGTGCCCTTTTGAGCATAATTTTTTTTTTTTCGTGAAGGGGGAAGAAAGTTTCACCGCGTATTTTGCGGAACAATACGTAAACCAAGCACAATATGCCTACTGCAAAAAACTAAATTTCACTTAGTTTACCGAGTGCAAGAAAAAAAATTTTCTCCTTAACACGGATATTGTATTTTCGCTGATTTCCGCCTGGTCTATATCTAATATGTGCATGCTTTTTGATGTGGCCATGCGCAGGGTACTTAAACTATATTATTAAGCGTGCGTGAAAATGTTGTTTAAATGCTGGGCAAATACTAATACCTTGTTTATGTTACGCGAGAATAAGTCTGCATACCTTTTTTGTTTACTACGGTTTTATGTACGACTGCTGTACACCCGTGCATGCACAAAAAGTTGTACATCCTCCCCACTCCTGCTATAGCCACACAGGGGCTGAAAATAAATAAAATAAATAAAAATAAATAAACATAGTGAGTGCGCACACTTGCTGGGCGTCCAAGATATTGTGCGGGCTTTTGCTTTCTCCTGATCTTATTTTCCTTTTGTCCCCGTTTTCTCCTCCCCAGTATAGTGTCTCCAACACCACATCGATGTGTGGCTATAATCTCCGTAGCATAAATTTTATCTTCTCCCTCTCACCTCTCTCTCATTCATAATAAGTTTGTTTAATGTGAAGAATATTCCTACGCTACCCAAAAAAGGGATTTCTTTGCGTACACTAAGCATTGTTCTATGCTTATATTTTTTCCTCATTGAAGTACCTCCAGGGGCCGAATTCTCTAAAACGACGAGGCGTCGTTTCGAAACGACGGGGTAGCGCCATGCAAATGCATGTGTTCTGAGGTTGGGGTCGTCGCTTTGGGGCGACCCGCAGGGGCAATCACCGCAGAAAAGCGCTGTGGCAAGGGCGCGAAGCGACAAGTGAAGCGACGGGGGGGCAGTGGGTGTCGCTTCGCGCCCTTGCCACAGCGCTTTTCTGCGGTGATTGCCCCTGCGGGTCGCCCCAAAGCGACGGCCCCAACCCCAGAACACATGCATTTGCATGGCGCTACCCCGTCGTTTCGAAACGACGCCCGTTTTTTAGAGAATTCGGCCCCAGGTTTATTAAGTGCATGGAGGAAAGCTTTCCTCCACGATTAAGTGACTTGGCTAGCCTCGGACCAGCTCACAGACCAGTTGGCGTTGGTGAACCTGGCCCGGGACATTCTCGGCGCTTATGTTGCGTTTTAATAACGTTTTTCCTCGTCCTCCTCCTCATTTTAAATGTGTTTATTGATTTTTATATACCGAATTTGTTTGAACCATTAATCTGAAAAGGTTGACTTTTAGTACCTGTCCTGTAAATGTCTCTTTCAAAAAGGATGTTGCACTAGGCTTCATAGCGATTCCCTAGGCGTTTGTAATAAGCCGTCCAAAGTCAGCCTTGCAGGGAGATGCCACATTTACTGTTTGCTGCGAGGAAGGCGTTGGGGTGACTTGCTATAGCAACTAAGTATTTAGGATACTCATGCTTAACTTTTTCCCTCAAATTAACACCGCCAGAAAGACAGTTAGAAAGCAAGATCAACCCTGGGTGGGTGCAGCTTCAGTCTACGCCTGTCGCAGACACAGGGATTCCGAAAATTAACCTTACAAAACTCAGGCCGTATTATTTCCATCATGACCTTGTTTGCTTGTTGCTTAGAGTCTAATATTGGTTAGTACCCTACATCTAAAACAATGTAGTGGTTAAGCTCCACCGCAATGCGCTCTAGTGACCAATTTGTGTGGCCAGCAAAGCGAATTCGGCGTATTTCAAAGCGTTCATATAATTTGATTCAAAGATGTGAAGTGCGCTGTGGCTACGTTACCGGAATCACAAAGAGTTGCACATGCCCGCAGTTTGGGAATTGGGCAACGCTTTATAAACAGGAACGCTTGCAGCGCCCGTTGCTACAAACACTGCCGGGGCACGCACCAAGAAATCAACGAATCAATAAATCAATTACTTAGAGAGCGAGCAATAAAAAGGTTGACCCCAAGAAATCTGTACCCGCACTCCGAATCCTGTATGCGTATTCTGAAGACTAGCAAAATGCTACGGCGGGTATGTGTTATACACAGAGAATCACAGACCTTGAATGGGGTATTGAGAACGCATGCTGCTGTCGCACAATATCCCGCGGTTGGTGCGGCCGAAGCGCCCGTCATTTTTAAATGCAGAGCATTTCTTTAACTCACGATGTTATGCGTCCGTAACTCGGCGTCCGCAGCCAGCCAGCACGTGCGCCCCTCCCCCGCTCCTCCTCGCTCTCAACAACAGGTGCGGGCGCGCATGCGCGTGCTCCGGCGCTGAAAGACGCGTTGCAGCAGCAGGTGCTACCTCCTCTCCCTCTACTGCGCGCGCTACTAATATACTCGTTGCCGAGCGAAGGATCCGCTGGCCGACGTTGACGTTTGGCCGCGGCTTCTCGTGCACGAAGTTCGGCGTCGGCAGCGCGCTTCAGACGCTTGCATTCGGCGTCGGCAGCGCGCCGTCTCGCCGCCTTGTCTTCTGCCGCCGTCGATGAAGAGGATGGCACGATGTCTTGAACTGGTACTGCAACGCTGACGTTGGCTCGCGTCGCGGTACTGGTTGAAGGTGTTGCTTCCATCGCTTATGAACTTCGACGATGGCGCACTGCCCTCCCGAGAGGGATAATAAGAAAGAAAAGAAAAGAAAAGAAAAGAAAGAAAAGAATAATAATAAAGATCCAACCGATTGCCCCGCAGAGAGGGTGGGGTGCAAACGATGGCAATAAATAACACGTTACGTACTTACGTCTCTCGTCTCTCTCTCTCTCTCTCGTCTCGCAACCCAACTACCCAACCCCTACGACAACAACAACTACAACTACCACCGCCAACTACCACAACCTACGCCACGTGACCACCCCCAATGCTCTGCATTTACTCGTGTCCCTCACGCGGGGGCATGCGACGGAGGTTTTTTTTTAATAATTTATTTCCTCTTATGTTCAAGGCCCGAATGCAGCCTTCTTCTGCTAACCAGCTTTTAATTTTTAGCAAATTACTGGGTTAATTCTGCACAGCAGTTACAATTTGCCTACATACAAATTAATACTGCCTAATTTGAATGTGCCACATTTCGGCCATCCCCATCAGAAAATCTGACAAGAATGTTTTTGAAAGGCTGTGTCAAGAGTGCCGTCTGATGGTACTGCAAGCACTCCTCTGAAACGACGTGCACCGGCGTTTCGCAAAAAAAAAAAAAATCAAGAAAAAGAAACGCCGCGTCAGGCACTGTACTCGTCCAGCCGCTCAGGAGCGGGGTCAATGGGGCAAAAATGGTAGACTGATTCAGGGAGCTGGCACCGTGCGCACAGTCCGGTAGCAGAAAGACATGATCTGACGAAATGAGGCTCGGAATGCGGCGGCGAAGTTCAATGAAGGTTGCTTCGCACTGCCGCTTAGCAGAATGTGAGTATTGCAACCAAACATCAAACGTGTTTACTCCTCGCTGTACAAGAGACTGTGGCCTCCATTGCATCGAAAGATAGGATGTCCGCCTAGGGCGCATTGGTTGGGACCACATTAGGAGTACTGACACGAAATTTTCGTGTTACGTTTTTTTCGTTGCTATGAGTGCCTATTAGCCCACTAATCATAGAATAGCACTAGACGGTTGATCACTGCGTAAACAATCATTTACGGCGTCCTTTATTCGTGTCAGTTTCGCTTCCAACAAAACGAACGCCGAGCGGTCGCCACGACAGGAGGTAGCACCTGACGTCACCATTCTTGTCGCACCGCTGCCGGTCTGGACGCGCGCGCGAGCGAGCGAACGCGCTCGCCCAGACTGGCCGAGGTCTTCACCATCCCCGCGCGCCCGAGTAGCAAGACGTCAACCCCAAAACCATGACGTGTACACACGGTGTAGCAGCGCGCGCCAACCGCAGCCACCACGTCGGCTATGTCACGGGAGCCCCGACGTCGGCAGTTTGGGGCAAGTAGCAGATGATGTCATGCTGGCCCGCTCTGGGCTTTATCGCGCGGGCAGAGATTAAAATGGATTGAAAATATGTTATACTGAACGGCTACTGTTGAAATTTGCTGGGAGATATCTCCTGATGAAGAGGAAGCACTTTACATAGTTATCTCAGCTTTGAAATTTCGTGTCACTACTCCTTTAACCAATGCATTCTTTTATTGCATGAGTGACTTGTCTCGGTTGCACGCAACTAGCAACAACACAATTTTTCGCAAAAGGTGCACCGTGCACAGCTCTCTCTGTAGAAGACCAGGCATATGCAACCTTCGTTCGGCTAAGTCCCGATAAAGAACACCTGAAGTTATGTGTAATGCAAATACTAATCCTTTAGCTCGTTAATTACGGAACAGCCCGTAGCGGCTGACTTCTGTCGTGGGTAAGCAGCGCTTGTACTCGGGGGAAAAGGTGGACATGAAGGATGAATCAATACGTTTTGCTTCCACATGACGGCTTGTTGAGGGAAACGACAGGAAGGGGGATAGGAGTGTTTCAACCAAGTCTTTATGCGTAGACAAATTCAGGCACGCGCCATGACAACAGACCCATAAAAGCAATTGATCATAAAATCGCAGTTAAAAATTTGCTCGAATTTTCTTTTTCATCCGGAACCTTCCACACTAGGTCCCACCACCCGTCCAACCTTTCTTTTGTTTTCTGTCCTCTGCTCACCGGAGCGTGAACGACGCGCCGTAATTGTAGCACACGATCACTTCTACTACTTCTTCTCCCCTTACTGTCAATTCTTTCACAAACATTTCTTCAAAATAATAAAATAAATAAAAATAACCCTTCTGTGCGCCTTTTTCGTCGAACAGGAGGGAAATAAGATATGAAAGGGAAAGTCTTGAATTCCGAAAAGTTGTATGTTGTCTTCACTTCCCTTCAACGCTTGTTAACAAGCTGCACTTTCTACGTTATCTTAAAGCACTTATAACAAGATGCGTTCCAAATATTAATTTCTGTGACAGTCACCACATCTGTGCGACGTAATAATCTGTTTGAGGCTAACGCGCATATGCGTTTCCTAGTCAGCACAGCCAGCTGTCACATAAAACAGGCGGAACCACAAAAACGTGCAACAAAAAGTAGCTGAAACTGACCTAAAGGTAAGGAAACTACCCGAAATGCCATTTATAATAATGCATAAAGGTGTCATATATATCATCATCATCAGCCGATCTACGCCCACTGCAGGGCAAAGGCCTCTCCCATGGATCGCCATTTATCCCGGTCCTGTGCTAACTGCGACCAATTTATCCCCGCAAACTTCTTGATCTCATCCGTCCATCTAACTTTCTCGTTTGCCTTCTCCAGGGATCCACTCTGCTACCCTTGATGACCAGCGGTTATCTTGCCTTCCCGTTACATGCCCTGCTCACACCCGTTTCTTCTTAATTTCTACTAATATGTCCTTAACACGCGTTTGTTCCCTGACCAACTCCACTCTCTTTTTGTCATAAATATACTACATGCGTAGTAATAATATTAATTTTCAAGTATGACAAACCATTCAATGTGAAAAGAAAACAGCGCTAATGGGATTCAAACTCGGGTTGGGATGTTCGCTATGCAACAGAGGTACCACTAGCAATTATGAGCGATTAAATTGAGGGCCAGAAGCACGTGGATATAGCTTCAGTATGCCCCTAGATGACGCCTTGTGTCACTTGGCTGTGGTGCCCAGGAAACGCCTATTGATTGATTGTAGGCTTCAACGCGCCGACGCAACGCAGGCGATGAGGCGCGCCGTAGTGGAAGGCTTCGTATTAATTTTGACCATCTCTGGATCTTTAACGTGTGCCGAAATCTCGAACACAAGGCCGTTTTTGCCTTTCGCCTCCATCAGAAAAGCGGCCGCCGCGGCCGGGAGTCGAACCCGCGTTCTCGTGCTCAGCAGCACAACGCCTTAGAGGAAACGCCTATACTCGCCCCGGTAGCATCGTTTCTTGTCGATAATTCCTGCGAACGGGGTTCCGTTGTTGCATGTTGTTGTTGTTGCTGCTGTTTCTGCTGTTCCTTATATCGTAGCACGTACCCACGGGGGGGATTGGTCAGGAATCGGGAGTATTGAGGGTTAATGTACCCGCTTCACTAAACTATGAATTTGAACCGTAAACATTTGAATGAAGAAAGTGCGCATAATCGCAAGAGAGAATTAGTTAACGAAAGATCGAAGCAAATGTTGGAAAAGTGAATTTTTTGTGCTGGGAAAAATATACTCAAGAATAACAACTAACAGGGTAGGCGACTGGTCTCGGAAACGATCGCGTGAATGGCTGCAGCCATGCCTTTGTGACCGGATTTAAAAGAAAAGGCAACTCTCTGGCATCCGCATCTATTTACACCAATTACGCTGAGGAAGGAGAAGAGGCCACTATTGCGCTTACCGTAACCTCCACAACGACTAAAACCATAGTGAGCGACTCTAAAACAGCTCTCCGGAATTACAAAATTGGCAGGATCTCTAATACCGCCCTACGCATCTAACGCTCCGCCCAAGCCACTCGTATGCGCAGCGTGCAAATAATCTGGACACCGGCCCATGCATCTCTCCCAGGCAACGAGCTAGCACACGAGACGGCCCGAGGTTTCAGCTCCCGGGATTGCCCTGACGACGCTGCTGGCTCGGACCAGAGGGCTAGGGACAGGCTGGTGACCTACCGGGACATCGCTCAGCACTATCGCATGGAGCGCCAGAAATATCCCGCAGCGCATCCCACCCTCAACAGACATCAATCTGTAGCCTGGCGTCAGCTGCAGCCTAATGCCTTCCCCAATCCTGCAGTATTGAGTTTATCCCGACCTTTATAAAGACCAATGCAAGTGGTGCACCCAGCGAGCCACACTCACTCACATGATTTGGGCTTGTGATGCTCAGCCACGAACTATACGAGCATGCTTACGGATCACCAGTGCGGAGCAGTAAGAGACCTATTTGCTTAGCTGCGACCCCGAAATACAGGTTAAGGTCGTCCAACTGGCTGAAGATGCCGCTCGCGCCCAAGGGCTGCAGGCCGCCTTCTGAGGGGGAGGAATTCAGGAAGGCTCCCACTTCCCCTTCCTCCTTTCACCCAGTTTTGGGCAAAATAAAGTTATCGTCGTCGTCGTCGTCGTCGTCGTCGTCGTCATCATCATCATCATCATCATCATCGGCTGCAAAGAAAAACAGGGCCGGCATTGAAAGACGATATAGCAGCGCGTGGCATAGAAGAAGAAACTGAAGCGGAATCGTGAGCGCGCCCTGCAAGTGAAGCCTGTTCCAAAGCAAGCGAAATCCTCAGCGCGTTGTGCCAGCGAAAGCTGTTCTGGAGCCCGCAATGTCGTCGCCCACAGGAGAGGCCTGCACGGAGAAAGAAGGCTCCGAGTTGGCCGGAAAGCTGCCCTTGGTGCTGAACAGGCGCAGGATACCCGTCTTCATCTTTGCCGTCATCGGCATCCTGACCGTAGCCGGGGCCTGCTTCGCTGCCGTCACGGCCGTCGTCCTTTACAGGTCAGGGACCGGATGCGCTACGACAGCACTTCTCTGGTGCTCGTCACCGTAGTCAGGTTCTTATTTCGCTTGGAATGACGTTTATACGCTCCGACGTGCTCGGGACATGCACTGCCCTCATGCGGCCCGTGGGCCGTAATGTAACGAAGCCCTAAGATAACGAAGTATTACGAGGCCTCCAGCACGTCGTCAGAAGACCCCCTCCCCCCTCGCCCTGTCAGTATCTGAAGACCGACACGCCAGTTTTGACTTCAAATGGGCCGCGTTAGACGGTAGCCAAGAACAGAGAATAGAGCGTTTCCAGTTGCGCTGTACCTCATCTTCACACTCAGCCAGATTGTCAATTATTGTCAAGTATTATTGGCAATTCGCTGAATTATTGCCTTCAAATCCCCCCCCCCCCCCCCCCTTCCCTTCCAGCCGATGTGCCGTCCGGCTCTTCGCCGTGTCGGCTTCATGCAACTCGGCCCTCCACCTCAAAACGTTGTCGACCTCTGTTATAGTCTATTAAGTGCGAACTGGGAATAGATGAGGAAAGAGCGTAATTAAAGTGAGAGCAAGCAAGGAAACAGAACGGCCCCTCAGGTCACCTGACCGCTTTGCTCTGCGGCCTCTACTTTCGGAATCACAAAACAGATTTCACGCTTTCGACGCTCGCTTCATTTTGTCACTGAGCCACGATATAATAAAGAGGCAAGGTAGCGCTGCAACACGTGTTCGTAACGGCGGCGTAAACCAGCAGTGTTTAATGAAAGTTCATGCTGAAGTGCGCAGGTGCGCAAAAGCACGGCGCACCGCAGCAGGCGAGCCTGCGTTCCGCCGGACTCGCTGCCTTTTACGCACCATCGTTGCCGTTTGTGTTACTCTGTTTCTTTTTTTGTTTGTTTGTTTGGCGGTTCTTGAAAAGTCCTTGTCCCCACGTGTATCAGTTTAATCAATAAACTCTCACTTCAAATCCCCCTTCATACGACCATCGGTGAACCTGCGAGTGGCAGAGCGCCGTCACGGTCCCAGCAGTTTCCTTGACGCTGTAAACGTATTAAGCGCTGCAAAGCTTTTTTCCCTTGTGCCAGGTTGATCGTCAGAAGAGATCGGACGCGCCGGAGATGGGCTGGAGACCATGTCGCGAAACAATCGGGTACCGCGCTCATTTTGCTTCTGTAAACACGGGGTCTTATGTGACCCCCGCAGCTTTGTACTACCCGGAAGTACTACCCGGCAGTCGGTTTGGCCTCCTGCCGTGCATCGCCGCCTGGACAGCGCAGGGGCCATTAGCAACTGCTCCCTCCCTCCTGGGATCCGCTGTCAGTGTGAGGAGAAGCTAGGTCGACCCCCAGCTCTGATGTGTCTCCAGCCTTGCACCACTAGTGCAAGCTGCGCCAATTTTTTTATGCCGCCCTAAAGGAACGTAGCCATATTCGCCATAGGACGTTTTATATAACTGTGACTGCAGCATGATTACTGATGCTGCGTGGCAGCTACAACGCCGCCGTGATAATGTCAGCAAGAACTCGTATACGCTCTGAGGTTTAACCCCTGTTCATTGTTGACTTCATGGATACGTAGGCTGAATGCAGTGGGTGAAGCTGAGCCTCCTAATTGGGTTAGAGTTTGTAACGAGCCAATATACCTATAATTTGCCCATCATTTCAGCTTACCACGAAGGGCGCACAACGGAGATCAGCTCGAAAAAGTACTCTCAGCGAAAACTTCGCCATGCAAGAGCGAGAGTGAAACGGTCATCAATTTCCCATTATCCACAAGCCAAGAGCTGGACAGGAGCAGTTATCTCAGCCTCGTTGTTATAGGCAACGTCAGCGCAATTGCGTTGAACCAGGATGGCTTTCATGCTGACGTCACCGCTCCTTCATGAGTAATTAGTCGCGTTTGGTGAAACATTTTGAAGCAAATATATCCATACAAGAATTTGTGAAATTAGAAAGTATTCCAATACACAGCCAGATCGACGTTTCTTGTGTTCAGGGGAGCCCTAATTGCGGTAATAAAAATTTATTGAAATTTAGTTAAAGGGGCATTGAACCGTGGAGAGCTTGTTTTGACAGAAGGATCATATATTTCGTAACTCTTCTGGTTTAGTTCAACGACGAACAACGTTTTTTTTAAAGAAAACAAATGCTGGCGTTCCTGCTTTCCACTTCCTTCCATTTACTTTATTGTTAATGTGAACGAGAAAGTCATAAGGTGCACGAAGTGAGGCGTCATAGTGGCGATCGGGCCGCAGCCGAGCACTCCCGTGAGGGGCAGCCACCTAGGAACAGGCGTAGAAAATACGTGCACAGTTGTTCGGGTCATAAAATGACGGCTGACTGGCAGCGTAGCCGATATTTACGCCTTTCAGTAAACAAGGACGATAGCTGTCACGATAAGCAGCATAAATGTTGTCGACGCTAGTATATATGGCAAGACAAGCAGTTGTCCGCAATCTGAACTGCATCAAAGCCAACTGCTGGGTAGTTGATACAGCTGCTATTACAGTACCTACGCGCTAATGTTCCTGTCTTCTTTTAAAGAATGAGTGCATCAGAAGTTCTACAAACACACATTTTACATTTACATGGACATTCATTACTTGATTGACTGTGGTGTTTAACGCGCCGAAGCTTCGCCTGGGTTATGAGGCGCGCCGTATAGGGGAGGGCTCCAGATTAATTTCGACCACCTGGGGATCTTTAACGTGCGCTGAAATCTCGACATCTGAAAAGCAGCCATCGTGGCCGGGATCGAAACCCCGTCTCCACGGGCTCAGCAGCACAGCGCCTTAGCCACTCAGCCACCGCGGTGGGTGACATACATTACTGATTTCCACGGAAACGCTTAGTAGGCAAGCTGCACAAATTACATTACACCCTTTACAATTTGTAGAGACACATCGTAGTGCGGTAAACAATGGCAAAAAAGTCAGGTTAGGAATTTACGCGCCGGAGCTGCACCTGGGTGATCTAACGTGCCGTAGTAGTATTTCTAGGGACTGTAGTAGTGGAGCGGTACGGATAAAGTGAGACCACCTGGGGAATCTTTAGCGTGCGAGGAAATATGGACGCACGGCCTTTTTGTTTTCAGAAATGGCCGGATCTAATCTGAAAAATGAGTCGCAAAAGCCGATTCCCGAATCGAAACAGAAATCGGAGAAACGAATGAAACCCGCTTCTCAGTTGACAACCCCAACGCCTTATCCACGCACCCACCGCGGCAAGTGATCGTTAAATGTACGTTGTGGTGATCCCCGCTTTCACGCTGTCGGCATTTCCCTGCGTTAAGGGGGAACGTATGGTGCTGTGAGTGGTGTAGTGGTATTTACGCACTGTAATCTACCGATGTAGTCAACCGGTTTTTCACTTGTGTGTCCCTTTAAGTAGAACATTTACGGCCAAGATTATTCTGGCTTCTTGTATCTGCCTGTATACATAACCTAGGTACAAGAACAGCTTTTCAGACTTGTAAAGAATTATAAATGAAGTTATAAAGTCAATTATGAACACCCGGTATAGATTGCAGATTTTATCACGCCTAAAATATACAAGAACCGCTTTATGAGCGGAGTTACCGATTTAGCCCATCACTGTTGTTTTGTTTTGCTCGGAGACACGCTCACAGTGGCATGGCATTCATTGCAAATACAGACTGACAATGCAAGTTACTATGTTTTCATTTCACTTCAGGCACCAAGGCACTGCGTTTAGCGATTTTTACCTGTAAGCGATGCAGCATCATCACACGTGGGACGCCGTTTCACAAGAACTGTAATGCAGTTACATCATGTCGTTATCTCATTGTGTTCAGCACCCTTCGATAGCCGCGTCGCGTGAACTCTAATAAAAACAGCCTTAAACGTGACCCGCGACATTCGGAAAAATGATGGTGAGATATGCCGCTGCCGTCTGTTGCAATGCGTCCGCAGTGAATGGCTTACATGGAACCGGGATGAACGCATCCAAGCAGCTGAGCCTGTGTTGGTGCACGCAGGACGGCTGTGCAGGAGCTGGCTGCAGAAGCGGAAGGGCCCGGGGCCTTGTCGGGGCCCTGGCCGGGCGGCCTACAGTCGCAGCTGCAACCGTCAACTGAGACGCGCCGGCTGTTCTGCATTTACAACAACCACATCTCGGAGCGCAAGCCGGCCGACAATTTTACCATCGAAGACCTGAAGGTGCAGTTCTGCGACGACATCGTCTATGGTTACGTCGGCCTCGACGGCACTGCGACCAACATCCGCAGCAAGCTTCCCAAGTACGACTACCTCGAGGAAGGGCTTAAAAGGTATGTGCCGATCTCCTCACTCTGCGTGGCTTTCAAGGGTGCAGTTCCACCTCCTGAAAGTGCCGTGTCTCCGGTGTACTGTCGGACAAAAGGATTATAATATTAGGTAAAAGCCTCAGCGTCTCCAAGTGGCCGCTGATCGATTGTCGGCGATGTATTGTTAGTCGACTTTCTACTGAGGAAAGCGACTGGCTTCCGGAAAACAGAGCAAGAACAAAAGAATTGGAAGACCCCGTACATAGGTGGCAATTAACGCAAAGCGAAGTTGTACACTTGGCCTGCACACTCACACCATCACCGCAATATTTTTACAGTGGAGGTAGATTTCCTCGTCGTCGGAAACGTGGCGCGGAACAGTCGTAGCCATGTGGTCCAAATCCAACGTAATATCAGAGTCCTTCTCTGGTAATATTAACAATTTTCCCGACGACACCGAAATGAACCTGATTGATTGATTGATTGATTGATTGATTGATTGATTGATTGATTGATTGATTGATTGATTGATTGATTGATTGATTGATTGATTGATTGATTGATTGATTGATTGATTGATTGATTGTAGGGTTTAACGCGCCGACGCAACGCAGGCGATGCGCGGTGTAGTGGAGGGCTCCGGATTAATTTAGACCACCTGGGGATCTTTAACGTGCGCCGAAATCTCGTACACACGGGTGTTTTTGCTTTTCGCCTCCATCGGAAAAGCGGGCGCCGCTTCCGGGAATCGAACCCGCGACCTGATGTTCATGAGTAGCACCGTTTGTCGCTCCTGGCCGTAGTGCTGACGACGCTTATCTTTCATGGCCGGCTCGGGTCGTTGCCTTGCCGCACGTCGTCGAGCCAGCATACATTCGTGGTTTGCACAGTGTAAACGCTCCTGCTGGCCAGCACCATGTTTCGACGCCACCAGCTCCAAGCCAGAGAACGTGATGAACATATGAACTCGGGCTTCCCCACGCGCCCGGCCGGCCGTCGCTTTCCTGGGCCCACGGCGGGATACGCGGAGGCTAGCGTTATCTGGTGTAAGATAAAGCCCAGTGGAGCGCCTAGCCAGGCTTGCAGAAGCAGCTGCAGCTGCAGCTCCCGGAAAACCGGGACTAGAGGCAAAGAAAGGTACGCTCTAAAAAAAATAACTCTCACGCTGTTCTGGAAGATATTATGTTAAAACTCGAGTATTCTGTGGTGTCTTTTGGCAAAACTAATTCAAGACATGTCTTGTCAGTTCAGCCCTTGATATCTCTTTCTGAAACTGAATAATGATGTTTGGGTGCTTAAAATTAAGAGAAGCTAACTCAAAAAAAAAAAAAAAAAATCTGATGAACCCCGTTAGTACAATATAACACTACAGTAACAAGCGCGATTGAAATTAATAAACTGATTTCTTTCCGATGTTCTAGTCAACTTTCTGTTGTTTACATGCTCAACGAAGAAAAATGAACTGCAGTTTTGAAGCGGCGACTCGCGTATCTACGCAGTTTTTTTTTCTTGATAGGTCGAGGCTTGGACCATCAGCTTATTATATATAGAACATATATTTGAAAGAAAAAATGACATCGGCAAGAAGTTGCAGAGTGTGACCAATAGGACGAACAGTTCGCTCATTTTGTTAGAGATATGTATCTGGCAACAACTGGGAACGGAACACTCGTTGCATTAGATTATGGCGCAGCAAATATGTGAATACATCGAATAATTTGGCCCTATCTGTCGAATAAGTTTACGAGTGCAGGTAAATTTTATTTATATGGCTGGATACGACAGACTATTAGAAATACGAGAATAGACTTCGTAAATCCGGGACACGATAAAGCCGCCGTAATGAACACTACAACGCTGACATTGGGTGGTTGCTCTAGACTACCCTTCTTACCACGGACGTCAGGGCAGGAATTCATCCGATGCGCTTCAAATCGACAACTTCATTAGTTTACTTTTTGTCCTGTTTTCTTTAGCACCACTCCACAAATCGGCGTCGTTGTCAGTAAAACCGAGCGCGCGAATTTTTTCGCCGAGAAATTGTCTACGCTCAGCGACAAGAATGGGATAAAACAGGGAGGTATCTTAATGGAACCCATTCTGTTGGATGAAGCAGTGCTACTGATTAGTGACAGTGCACACTTCTATGAATGGCAGCTCAGGAAAAAAAAAATCTAGAGGGCGCCTAAGCGGGGAGAATACGTGAGCATCACTTCTGTCCGAGCTATGTCGCCGAGTTATGTAGCTGAGTGAAGGGTAGCTGGGTCGACGACGCAAGACCTTTAAGGGACACTGAAGTGATTTGTAAACATTGCGGTATTACTTGTGCAAATTGTAGTCTGTAGTCTCTAGGCCATGTTTCGACCACCCTCACTGCGTTTACACGACTTTTATTTAGGAGAAAAATCAATTCGAAACTGCTGTCCTCTTATCTGCATCCTCCTTGCCAATTTCCTATGACGTTTCGTATGACGCTCAAACGAGATGGATTAGTTTGACTGCGCTGCTGCACGGCTCGGCGACCCTCCGACAGAATCAGTCAGCCCAGCGCTTAGTCGGCCGGCCGCCGGCGGGCCGTCGCAACTCGTTCGCTCAGTTGAAACTAAGCCACGAGACAGTTTGTGCCTGGAAGAATGTGCCTTCAGTTTGTTAGTTTGGAGACTGTACCAAGCTATAAGTCTAAGTAGCTCCCCACAAGCGCACATGCGACTCTTCGCTCACTGGTAGGCCTCCCTGACTGGTAAGGCCAATTAAAGGCGGTAGAAGAGTAAGCGAAGTTAATATGGGTACTAAGGAATTAAAATCAACCAAATCTTTATTTGTACAGCGAAAACCAAGGTGCGGGAAGTACTTTTTGCGCTGGGGGTAAATCACATCGGTCACCAGCACGACCACATATTTGCGATCGCTTTTCTGCCTAAGGAATGCAGTCGCTAGAGATGAGATATTTGGGGGAATTTGGGGGACGCTTACTGCACGAGTGTTATTCAAGAAATAGTTATCTAAGCTGCTTGGGATGCTAGAACTAAATAAAAATAAAAATGTAAACAGGCTATAGGATATATACTTTATACTTCCGTCCTTGACAGCGCTGGGTTATGGCCGAGTGGTTTGGGGGTCTGCAGCATTAGGGGCACTTTTGCAACTTGCAAATGAGAATATCCGATATCGCATGTTTTACAGCGAAGCTGTTAGCCTCTAGTTGGTCGGAAAATTTCGTGTCGTAAACAAAAAAACCTAGGCAGGAGCCAGCAGTGCTTCCCTAAGACGCCGAGCGCATGCGTCAGACTAATCAGGCATAGAGCCTAAATCAGGCATTCGTCTAAAAAAACACAAAACAAGAATTATGGCAGATAAGGCGCCTGTGAACAATGGGACCCCCCCCCCCCTCTCTTCGCCCTGCTTACCCGCACCATGTGTTCCTGGTAAATAATTTGTTTGCAGATTATGTTTGAAGGCTAGGCAAGGGTATATAGTGTCACTAAGTAGAGCAGTTCTTGCCCAAGACGCCGAGCGCATGCGTCAGGCTATAGGCAGGACCCGGCATTTGCCGCCAGAGAAGTCGAGCGCAAGCGACAAGCCCGCCGAGACGACGAGGAACAGTTCATACCCTCCCCCATCAGCATTTGTAGTGGTTTACACCAGCTTCGCTGGACACCCACTTTCGCAGGGTGGGATGGCGACCATTTTTTATAAGTTGATTTATTTGTTTTTTGTGAATGTTTGCTCCACGAGTGAGTTCGCAGAACGCACGCGGACTGACACTGATGCGCTGGCGAGTTCTCGTTGGCGTGGGGTTGCCATAAGCACCTCCTGCTTGCGGGCACAGTTCTGAATAAGCCGATCCTTGGCCTGGCGCGAACACGCATCTTACGATGTAGGCACAAGCCAGGCAAACTTTAAAGATGGGAGCAAATCGCATCGCATTTGAGCGTCTCCGGTGACGAGGAGGGCGTTCATCCACTGCGTGCACCTCGGCTACTGATCGTTGCCGATTACATGCCACGATGACAGGCTTATCTGAAGCAATTAAAAACTTACAACATGGCAGAAGCGTGGTATACCGATTACTGAGGTATCGAGAATGCCTAGCCAACGATAACGTCGGATGCGGAGCGTGTTGTTTCACAGAACCGAAACCGAAACTGGTTTGAACCCTCATCTTGGAGATCGTTGAATCACATCGCATCTCGTATGCGCGTCACTGCTGTTAGTTGTTGCGGCCACCGCAAATGTCGCATGGCATTATTACTTATTTCAGTATTTATGAATTAAACGCCGGTTTAGTCACCGGATAATCGATGAAAAGTGTGTTCATTTGAGCCAGTCCATGCAATGCAGACAAAAACAAGTTTGACAGCTTCACTTCAGTGTCCCTTTAAAGGGGGTTCACACGGAGGAGAAAATTCTTACACTTCCTCCCCGCGACCCGCATCACGTGACCCTACGTCACGCCTTCGTGCGTAAACATGAGGGGAAGCTAGCAGGCGGCGGGCTCTCGGGAACGGCGCCGCTGGGATCAGGGGCGGCCTTACCGGGGATTTCTTTGCCGTTGGCAAACTTTGGCTTCATGCGCAAAGATCGCTCTTTATGTGCGTCGTTGACAAATTCTATTAGGTTTCCTACTGCCGGTGATAGGCGGTGGAATGACTCGGTGCTTCGGCAGCAGCCACTACAAACCAGCCAGATACTTGGGCTCGTCGGAGTCACCGCATCAGTCATCAGCAGCAACTCAGATAAGAGCGAGGCACCAAAAGTAATGGAAGCAGAGTTGCCAGACGGGCGAGAAGCATTCCGCCAACAACGAAAGATTCCCCTACGAGGCGAGGATCGCCTGTACAGCTTGGTAAAACGGTTCCGGACTTCTGCGGCGCTACTCTGGACGGCTAGCCGCCCGTGCTCGGGCTGTATCATCGCCTGTGCGCGACCACAGGCGGCGCTGCGAAGCGCGCCTTCCTGACGTCAGCTTAGGGATTCTCGCATTTGTCGTCTGCTTCACTCGGGCTTGCTCTCCCTGCTATTGCATTGCGTTCAGTTGACTCTTAATGCTTGTCCGGACGAGATTTTGCGTGTGGGTAATTTTTTATCATAATAATAGACTTAACATCGCATACACTAGCTCAAGGCGTGAATTAACGTATAGTTTTTGATACCGCTCCGGACGAAACATTGCCGGCATCGCCCAATTCCTTGCAAAGCCGGTCCTGTTTGGAGCGCGAAAAGTCGGAGCTTGGCCGCTGAGATTCTGTATTAAGCAATCTTTCGAACAAAGGGAACAGCCAGCTGATAGTAACCGACAACAGCGAAAATGCAAGACCAAAACAAATTCCATGACTTCGGGGCTGTCGGCTTTATCAGGAGGCATTACGATTCCCGGTAATCATGTGTAAGGTAAAATAGTTTTTGTAACCTTGCCGAGTGCTCGAAAGTATTGTATCTCCTCACTTTACGTTCTCATGGCATGAAAGTATGCCGACATGCACTATATGGCGCGCAATAAATGTAGGTTGAGTTCCAAATAACCTGCCGTACTGTGTGTACGGGCGCCTGCTGGTTTTATACCAGGCTTCTAACCAGTAGGGAGGTTTAATGAGAAAAACGAGTAACGTCTACAGTAAAGATACACTAACATTATGTTTGTTCAGACCTGGGGGATATTTCGGCGCATTTCCCACAGCCATATGTTCCCAATATGTGCGTTATTACGAAAACTGCACTTAAGAGGCGGAGTAGGAGGAGGAGAAAACTTAATTTAACCGTAAAATCGAGCTGTGTCCTCAGTCCTGGACAAGAGAGTAAGAGTAATTTATTCAATTCATAGAACGCCATCCCAAGTAGACCAAGATTTGTTTTTTACACCTGGAAGGGTTGGAAAACAATAAACAGCTGCTTGGAAATATTCATCGGTTTCGATTCTTGTCATGCATGCACGTATACTATTTATTGCGTTCATTAGCCAAACTATCAAGCCTTCAACGTCGTAACCATGTTATAATTGTTCTGGTTGAGAGTCAGTTCGTTATGATAACGATGGTTAGGATAGAAATTCGGAGCAGTAAAGCCACCTAGCTTGGAGTACTTTGGACAAAGTTTTCTGGGGTGCAGTCGTGGTGGCGCTCCACAAACTTTCTCATTGCATTTGCATGTGAATAAACAACGAACGCTGCGGATATGCAACTTCTTGCACGCAGCCATAAAGAAAGCCAATTTGTGAAGGAAATGTAGGCCATACAGCCTGCAGTAAATATCCACACGATCTTTGTGAGCCTCCCAAAGACCCCCAAACCTACTAATAAGACGTTTATTACGGTGCAGAAAAATGAGTGCGTTGGACACAGAAAAAACATTCATGTGATACAAGTCAACAACAACGAGAGAAATAGAAGACAGGCGCTTTATTTACTGCTGTGCGATGCGTGTGTACGTAGCATTAGACTGTTGAGTTTTCATAAGAGCATCTCAAAAATACTGTCGGGAAGCCTACGCATTTTGGATACTTATCGAGGACCTCTGAGCGCTGAACCTCGCGAATAAGCTAGATAGGACGAGTTACACACGATATTCTGACCGATTCTATGAAGAAAGTTGTTCTCTCTCTGCTCGTGTGTTGCAAGCTTGTGTGGATACAGCTTGAAATTATTCAGTTTTCAGAAGCTGGCACAAAACACTGAATTACTAGAAATTCGCTTTTTAATGCACTAAAGCATCAAAGCGGGGGGTTTCTAGCACAGGCACTGCTGCCCGTCACAAGCGGAGTGTAGCAGACGACAGCGGCACGAGTCCCTAAGCTGACGTCAGCCAGGGGGCGCCACTCAAGCATCTCACCGCCAATATTTTACAATGCCAAACGCATCGCGCGCTTCCCTATGGGAGTGAGTGGTACGCCTGCAGTGCCCACATGTCGTAAGGTGGGGCCCTGATCTGAAACGGGATCACCCAACCGTAACTGAATTCGAGAAACTCTTGTGCCTGGTTGCCAAGGCAACCAATGTTTGAGATTGCCAGGTAATGGCGCTCTCCCCACCGTTAGAAAACATAGAGCCGCGGCGGAGCACGTTTTGAAAACGTTGCCGCTTTCTAACACGCGTCGCTCTCTCTCGTCCCAAGATGAACCGGTCACGTGACTAAAGCGCTGGGAAGGCTACCGATTAGGGGAGAGTGGCCGGAGTAGAAGGAGAGGGCGTGGTTGGCGGTCCGGGCTGATGCGTTTGGCATTGTAAAAATACAGGAGGCGATGGCTGTATGCGCAGGTATACGTACACAGGCGTCACGCGTCGAGACTCGAGACGTAATACGCGGCGCTGGGAGAGAGAGGATGGATTTTCTCGTCCGTGTGACCCCCCCCCCCCCTTTCCTTAAAGCGAGACGTCAGACGACCGTCGCACGGTAGTTCGGCTGCTTATATTCCATGTTATAATCTTCGTCGTCACCCTGCTTTCCTTCTGCAACAGGACCCGTCGCAGTCAATTGAGTCATCAGGCCGCACATGCCCGAGTTCGCAGCCAGTGGAGATTTTGACAACAGGTTCCTGCAGCTTCACTTTGCGGTTACGCGGATCTATGGCGGGCGTGTGCTTCGTCAACTCAGCCAAGTAACGCGTGAAGTATCCTCACGCATTAAAAATAAAACAAAAACAAAGCAGTAGTCTTTATTGCGAGGCCACCATCCTGATTCCGACGTACGTCGGGAAAATTGTAGCGTCGACCAATAATTATCATATATCGCATTTTTCGCGAGTTACACCAGTCAAGGTAAAACAAATTACATTTGCTAACGCCCTAGCTCTACCCCAGTTTCCTCCCTTTACATGAGCACTGGACACTGCGAGTACATGAGATATTCGCCGGGGGGGCTCAAGGGCTAAGGCGCTGTGCTGGTGCGCAAGAGGACGTGGGTTCGATTCCAACCCGTAGCGGCCGCTTTTCTGATGGAGGCAAAAAGCAAAAATTACGCCCACCCCCCCTCGCGGGAACCCTGGTGTGATGCAACGCATCTCATGGGGGGTTCCATTGGCGTTTTCCATCGTATTGATTACGCTTATAGCAGGGATTCTCACGCGAAGGGGAGGTGGGCGGACGACCGTCGACTGAGACCGTCGGAGCGCGGCATGCCGCTTTATATTCACAGCGCCCGAAGGAGAGGAGAGCGCGGAGAGAGAGAGTACTGCACATGCGCAGCGCGCGCTGCGCCGAGCGCAGCGCCGCCCACCGGCGCTTAGCAACGGAGTGAGAGCGCGCTGCGCCAACCCGCAGCTGTTTGGGAGAGAGTGTTCGCTATCGGAGAGAGGAGAGGAGGAGAGGCGCAGCTGGGCGGACAACGCCGGACAGACGCAGGAAGGACAGAGGGGCGAGCATGAGATGCGTTGCATCTATAGTTCACACCACAAGCTAGCTGCAGCACTGTGGAGGCTACATTGTTATCAATAGTGCGCCCACTGAGGGCGCCTAACTCGCCGTGAAGGGGGTCCTGAAAGGACATTCCCTTCTCCCCTCTCGGCAAGTGGCACCGCAAGGCCCCGGCGCCTTTTGTCGCTTCCTTCGCGGTGAGTTAGGCGCCCTGAGGGGGACAACAATGTAGCATCCACAGTGCTGCAGCTAGCTTATGGTATGAACTATAAAAATGCCCTTGTGTACGAGATTTAGGCGCACGTTAAAGAACCCCAGGTGGTCAAAATTATTCCGAAGCTCTCGACTACGGTACGCCTCATCGCCTGCGTTGCGTCGGCGCGTTAAACCCTACAATCATCATCAACCGAGTACATGAGATTACGTTTACCCATTTCGAATAGCTTATCGATTGGCTGCTAAAGATGGCTGAACGCTGCAAAATTATTTCTCTAAAAGAGATAATGCAGCTTATATTATCATCTCGATAATTTGTACGGTGAACGCGTGCTGTAGAAAACATCTGTGGGTCTGACCTGTATGGACTAATTCCTACTAGCAAATCGCCAGGAATAACTGGGCCCGACGTACGGTTTGCCGCAGAAATGAGACTGGTGCTGTAACGTCACGCAATGCAAAGTACCGTGACGGTGTTTTGAATTGTTTCGGCGTGGACCCTGATTTTTCGACGTACTCAGGCCATGAGTATTGGCTTACCCCGTGTATTATGAGGCAACTTCTAGTGCGTTGTCGTGAAGCGGACCCACGGGATAGGGAGAACGATCTTCTGTGCCAGGCGCCTCCATTCAGCCAAGTTGCCTTTCGTCGCTGGCTAAGATCGTGGCTTAGGCGATGACGCACGCTGCCGAAGGGTTAATGAGAGGCGGGCTGCGATGTAGCGTGGTTGATTCACTTATGCGGGCATCTCCTTGGTATTGGGGTGACACGTCATCTTTTCGTGGGTTCTAATGCATTTACATTAAATACTGTTCTCCTAATTTCAGCACTATTTACTGAGAGGATGGGAAAATCAAATTACGTTCGCTGCGTGTGGCTGCTGTTCTACTTCCTCGCTACTTTACCTCCAGTATTCTCATCTCCTTCGGGGTAACTACAGCGGTTTACTGATCACTTTCTTTCTATTTGCAGTAAACCCAGAAGCTTCGGGAAGGCGACATTTTCCTCCTAGGGATATTACCATAATCAACAAAATATGTTGAATGGTTTATTTTCTAAAGCTAACTCATGTGTCATTGTTTTGGGTTTCTTTCCTCATAAAGCATTTTGTTTCCAAACAGCCTGCTGCTGCTTAAAAGAGCAAATCACTGCCCTTAAAGTTGTCGAAGGGATTTTCTTTTCTGATCTTGACTTATATGCCCGGTACATCTCTAGAGACGTTTTTCGTTACATGGTTTTCTGCTATGCCTTTTCCTGCCTGCTTTGCCTCTTTGGTCATCTTGGTTGTCTTTGCTTCTTCGCAAACATTCACATATTTCGTAGTTATGACCCTTCGTTTCCGGCTGACACCTTATATCACCTTGTATTGCTCTGCCCTTCCCTTCTCCCTGAAATTTATAAGAAATTGGATTGAAACCATATTTTTCCGAGATAAATTACCACCAAATAAATTTGTTCACAAACAATGACAGTTGTCCTAAACGAAATTCTTTTGGAAACGAAAAACAGCGCTGCATATATAAAGTTGAGCAGCTTCTCTCCCCCCCCCCCACCCCCCCACCCCTATAAAAAAAGCAATGTAGATGTCACTGTGGTCATTCCTGTAGATAAAAATATTAATTCTGCTTCAATGGCCGACTGCAAAAACTTTGCTTTAAAAGGGAGTTTCGATCCTTTCAATTGGAAAGGGTCAAGGTTGGTCTTGACTAAAAAAAACCTGAGCCGAACACTAAGAAGCGTGCGATGAACGCTCGGCTTCCGCTGCCTTCCGCTGGAGCTGTAGACTCAAAGCTCTCTCCCGTACTGCAGTTACTTACGGCTTCGCCGTGCCCAAGTAGAATACCTCTCTTTTGGTCGGTGTCACGTGGGCTTAGTGCGCCTGAAACGTTCTCTGATTTACCGTCAACTCAGATTTACACGTATATCGCAAAAATGTAGGTAGGTGACGGAAAGAAATAACACGAACATTTGAAGTCCCCCACAATCGATCTTTACCTGTGAGAGTCCATTTATTTTCAGTTATCGATGGAGGGATCTGGTGGCACGTTGACTGCTTCTTGTACAGCTGCGAAGTAAGTAGCCTGGGCCGTGTCACGCGCGAATTCAGCAACTTTCGTTCAATGCAGGGAGATAGTGGCCTTGTAGTGGTAAGAGCTCAGTCTAGCCCCACGTGCGTTAAATAGACATTCGTTAAATTATGAAATGCGATCCAATTTGCCTCGACTTGTACACCGATGAACTTAGCATGCAATTCTCGAAAATGTTCTCTCGCGGCTCGTGGTACCTCGATGAAGCAAGCAAGGTTATTCGGTAATTTGTTAACAGCGTAGATTCTTCACATTTCTTCAAAAATTTGCGTTTTTGTGTATATATTCGTCTAATGACCGCTTGAAAGATAGATTAGACAAGACTAATTACAGCGCTGCCCTCATCCCTCAAACTCACATGTACAGTCATGGGCAGATTAAATGCGAACACGAAAATATGACCGTCTCCAGCAATGGCTGAAGGGGGGGGGGGCACCACCGCTGTCCTCTGGGCTTCCTCCGGGAAGTGGTGCGAACCTGTGAGTTACGCCAACGGGCATACTGCCGAAATTAAAGAGAAAAAAACAGAACACGCAAAATTGAAAAATACTGTTTGTTGAAGTCCAATAATGGCGCACTATTGCTATATTTGGAAAGCGACATTTCCCAACCTTGTTACTATAATTGAGCCACGCATCAATTCCCCTTGAATGGAAAGAAATCGCGCTATTTGTGTGCTCTGGTTGGTATTTTTGTGTCCGCGTTTCATTTGTCCATGACATTTGTCGCTCGCCGTGTGCGAGGCGTAGCCACCTATGCAAAGAAGACGTGTCGAACCACTCGAGGCATGCTTGCGCAAACGCCGGGAAAAGTGGGAAACGAGGAGCTTTAGTCCTTGTTCCAGTGCACGTAAAAATTAATAATGTCCGAAGAGAAAGATAGGAGCTAGATGGGTAAACGCTGTAATTGCTCAACGACGTTCTCGACAAGAACGGCAGATGTTACGCTCCCCTGACGTGGACTATATTAAATTTTTCATCCATTTTACGGCGCAGTACAAAATAGCTAAGGTTGTTCGGCGAAAGACCTTATTACGCCAGCGTGGAATTGAATTCCTGGATCGAGCAACAAAATAACACGAGGGCACCGCTGGTTCACGCTTCTTCTCAGCGCTCGTACGGTCGAGGCTTCAACTCGCAAAATTCACTGCTGATACAAGTTGGCGCATCAACCCAAAAGGAAATAGACAATGCGAACTGTCCCCTAGAAACAAGCTTGTCGGGAGAAAAACACAGACAGGTTGCGCCGCCTGCCGCCCTTTCATGACAAAGCAATATCTGTGTGTCAGTTCACGTAGCAATCAAATCATGTGACGTATGTTCCATTCATTTTTCTCTTATGTGTCGTCTTTTCCGCCGCAATAACTTGTTTAAGACTAAGTGGCTGACCCAGCAGCAAGTATTCTCTCTCTCTCTCTCTCTCTCTCTCTCTCTCTCTCTCTCTCTCTCTCTCTCTCTCCTCTCTCTCTCTCTCTCTCTCTCTCTCTCTCTCTCTGTGTGCGTGCGTACGTGCGCCCTGTACATGCTCAAATTGTATACCCTGTTTCTATTCCGTTGTGCCCGATGAATTGAAGGAGCAGGAGGCACTCTTGCGGTTATAAAAAGTTAATTAGGTTTGATACTCCAGGACCTGTACGTGTATCTACCTGCCGCGAGAAAATGTTCGAACGGTCCACCGCTTCAAAGAACCCACAAACGATGCTCGATCTCGACACCGAGTTTTTTTAGTTCTCGTAATTTTAAATGGAGTTTCAAGAACTAAAGCAATTGTCTTTTATTTAAGGACGCGGGCTCGATTCCCGGCCGCGGCGGCCGCTTTTCTGATGAAGGTGAAAAGCGAAGACGCCCGTGTATTCCAGATTTCGGCGCACGTTAAAGATCCCCAGCTGGCCAAAATTATTCCGGAGCCCTCCACTACGGCGCGCCTCATCGCCTGTGTAGCGTCGGCGCGTTGAACCCCACAATTATTCATCTTTTATTTTTAGGGTTAGGGATTTTACATAAATTCTGGGTCAACAAAGACAGTACACAAATGAAATAAAACATGGGGCAGGGGATGTTCAACCTGGCTGTTCAGTCTGAGCTACGGCTCAGATCTTCGGCCCTGACGTACCACCCGAAGTTTGATGCCGATAAAATCGAGCTCAGTACAGTTCTAGCTACCAGATTACAAAACACCAGTGGCAATTTTATTGGCCTTTGTTATTTTTACTTTCTTGGATTTTTCACTGGGACAAGTTTTGTATTTTGTGGATGAAAACAAAATCATTTAATGCGGGTACTTACCTGAAAGAGGGCCTGTGACTTTCTCGATAGCTCCCTGTAGATCGCAAGAAAATGGCTTTCTCAATGAGCAGACCATGGTTTCAATACAAGCTAGGCAACCTTCCAGACTGCAATAATGTCTTTCGTTTTCTTTTCGGCCGAACCCATAAGAATATCCCGAACATCAAGGCCCCACTTCAAGCTTTATTGCTGTATTTCGGCGCAGGCGAAATTGCGGCCGCACAGAATGGGCTTAAAAGCCGCCAGCTGAGGTGCTTCTGCAGTAACGTTGGCAATATAGGTTTTGTACTTCTGTTCTACAAGTTCTTGGGGATAATCTACAAATGGTCGCCAGTTCAGGAACAGGTGACGCGTGATGCGAATGCGAATGCCACTATACAAGCGCGCAAAGGCTCCTTCAAAGGTTCCGTAAGACGGAACCTTTGAAGGAGCCATTAGGGGGAATCGCGGCAGACACCCTTTGGGAAACGTGCTCCGGGGGGCGGTGGGGGAGAGGGGAGGTGGCAGGGCAGAAAAACTGACGTTGGAGCGCCGAGCGAAGAATTTAGCTCTCATCATACGGTTTTTTTCTTTCATCTGTAAGCGGTTTATGAAAACCAGCATCACAGCCCGCTGCTTTACGACTTGACGGCACTTACGAAACCAGTTGAACCAGTGCGAGTAGAAGCTGGCTGCTCACACAGCAAGCAACCTTGCCGCGGATTTGAATTGGACTTCAGCCACACCGTACAGTGAAATTTTTGGGGGGGAGGGGGGGGCGGGGGAGGAAAAGGTGATATTGCGTTAGCGCTTCTCAAGGCAATGCCGTGGTTCAGCTTCACCTCAATGCGCCAGAGAGCCCCTCCCCCCTTACCCCTCCCCCCTTCATCTATTCATGTCGCGAACAAAGCAAATTCGACAAATGACAACAATGTGCATCTATTTGACTCAAAATGTGGTCTGCGCGGTTGCATTGCGCAATGCAGAACTTCATGCTTACATTGCGTGATGCCACAGCACAAACGAATTTTCGAGTCCAACGTTCTTTCTCTCGACCCCATACCGGGCAGACAATAAAATTGTTTAATCTCTCTCTCTCTCTCTCTCTCCTCTCTCTCTCTCTCTCTCTCTCTCTCTCTCTCTCTCCTCTCTCTCTGCGTCACATTGCATTTTCGACATCGTTATTTGCCGAAATTTTGTTTTGGCTGCATGGATTGGTCAGTCGAGTGCGTTGGGCTGAAGCTGAGAACCACGGC